>NW_019154092.1:16408207-16496337 GCF_002288905.1 Enhydra lutris kenyoni
AAAAAAAAAAAAAAAGTGAAGACAACTCACAAAATGAAAAATTTATAAATTATCTATCTGAAAAAGGACTTGTATCCAGAATATATAAAGAACACTTAGAACTGAATAATAAAAAGATGAACCATTTAAAACACAGGCAAAGGATTTAAACAGACATCTCTCCAAAGATATACATGCCAGTAAGCACATGAAAGGATGCTCAACATCACTAGTCATGATGTAAATGCAAATGACAACTACAAATGAGAGACGATTTTACTAAGGGTAATCAAAGACATACAATAACAATATTTGCATGGAGGTGGAGAAATTGGAACTCCCTTACATTGGCGGTAAAATGGTGCCTAGCAGTTTGACAGTTCCTCAAAATGTTGTTTAACATAGTTACTATGTGGTCAAGCAAGCCACTCATAACCAAAAGAAATGAAAAAAACTGGTCTGCACAAAAACTTGTCCTTGAATGTTCATGGTAGCATTACTCAAAGGAGCTGCAAACTAGAAATGAATCAAATGTTAACAGATGAACTGATCAACAAAATGCAGTATGTTCATTAATAATGGGCTATTAATTCAGACATAAAAAAGAATGAGGTACTGATACATACTACAACATGAATAAACTCAGAAAATATTATGCTAAGTCAAAGAATCCAGTCACAAAAAGTCACCCATTTTATGATTCCATTTATATGAAATGTCCAGAACAGGAAAATCTATAAGACAGAAAGTAGGGAAATGGTTGCCTAAAGCTGGAGGTGGGAATGATAAAATGATTGCCTGTGACTATAAGGTTTCTTTGTGGGGGGGGGAAGAAAAGATCCTAAAATTAGACTGTTGTGATGGTTGTACAACCTGCTGAATAAAGACCATTTAACTGAATACTTTAAAGGGATGAACTATACAATAAAGGAGTATCTCAGTAAAGTTGCTAAAAAATTATACACACATTTATACACAAAACACTACTCACCAAAATGTGAGTGTCCCTTACCCACCAAAAGAACTCACATTTATCTTCTGTCTTACCTTTTAAGGGCATCTTTGAGTTCAGGCACAGAACGAATACATTGAACTGTAGCATTCATGTAGCAAGTGTTACCAAGGTTTGTCAATCCACATGGTAATTCCATCTGAAAAGGACAAGGATTAAAATATTTTTATAAAATGACATAGCATATATAAAATCACTAAAGTTCACACTTTGAAGTATAATTTACCAACTCATACCAATTTATATTCCAACTTTACCCAAAAGTAACAGTTTTATACTTCTAACAGAAATGTTCACTTGCATTATGTTGACATTCTGTTTTAATTCCCTTCTCAAAAATACTGAAAGCCTCTTTTCCCATAAAATAATAGCACTGCTAGCACTGCCCAACACTTATTTATTAAAGACACTAATTGACTTTGCACTGAATTATCCAATTATATCAGAACTCCTCAAGCCAATTTCAAAAATAAAACCTTTTAGTTCTAAAAACATACAACTTGGGGAGCCCCAGGTCAGGCTCCATGTTCAGTGTGGAATCTGCTAGAGATTTTCTCTCACTCTCCTCTTCCCCCCACAACTCACCCATGTGCTCTAATAAAATCTTCAAACTAAACAAGAACATATATCTTGATATTACCAATTAAATCTTCAAAACGCTTATTTTTTTTAAAGATTTATTTATTTTAGAGAGACAGTGTGTGCACTTGAGCAGGGGAAGGGGCAAAGGAAGAGGGAGAGAATCTCAAGCAGACTCTTCTTAGAGGTGGAGCCCATCATAGGGCTTGATTCCACGACCCTGATATCATGACCTGAGCTGAAATCAAGAGTCAGACGCTTAACCGACTGAGCTACCCAGGCGCCCCAAATCTTTAAAACGTTTAGATGCTACTTTCTGAAAGGCATCTTAGTACCTGTAGCAATCATCTTTATACAAAATGTGGTATATCTTACCGCAGATGCTAACTGTTCTTCTGTCATGTCTTCTACAAAGACAGTTTTAGCTGAGGGTTCCTCAGGAAGAGCATCTGCTGACCCCATCATTAGTAGAGTCATACCCTGTTTTAAAAAAAATTTCATTTCATAAAAATGCTCAGAAGTTGATAATGATTATGTCCAATGAAAGAAGCCAGACACAGAAAAATAAAACATATTGTATGCTTGTATTTGCCAGAAAAGGTAAATCTACAGACACAAGGCAGACTAGCGATTGCTAAGGCTAAAAGTGGAAAGAGGGAGTGACTTTAAACAGACAACTATTTCTTTCTGGGGTGATGGAAATGTTCTAGGACTGTGGTGAAGGTTACACAACTCTTGTCAATACTAAAAATCAGCAACAATTTAAAAAAAAAAAAAATACTGAGGTGGCTGCTTCAAGCCAAAGGTCCCCTGCTTATATTCAAAGGGGCACAAAGAAACTTTTCAGAATGATAAAACTTCTGTATCTTGATTGTGGTGGTAGTTACATGACTATATAGAACTACCCAAATTCAAACTACACACTAAAAATAGGTGAATTTTAATCCATATAAATTATACTTCAATGAAACTAGGGAAAAATAAATAGTGTCATAAAAACAGTTGAGAATGTTTAAAATACCGGAGGGGAGGGAATTCTCGAAATGATTATTAACATTTAGTGGAATCATTTCTCCCCATAACAAAGTGCAGTTAGCATTCTTTTTGTGAATGTATATTGTATAAATGTAACAATTACTTATAATTGAATGGAATTATTTTGAGAGCACCAAACCCTCCATTATTGGAAAACATTATACCAAACACATAAATTAGTTCAAAATATCCAATTTTATAATTCTACATTATAGAATATATATAAGGGAATATATATTATATATAGGATATACATAAGGGAATATTTACATTCAACACATACGTAACATTCCATACAACAGAAAAACAATGAAGATGACACTGTCCCCTAAATCACATAATCCTGAAATGTTAACAAAATCTTACTATGGAAGATATAAACACATAAGACAAAGAAAAGAGTAGGGAGGTTTAAAAAAAAAAAAAAAAAAAGGAGCCAAAAAATGGAGGTTTAAGAAGGAAAAAAGACAGTAAGAGAAGATAGAAATTTCCACATGAGGATTAAATTAGAAAGTTAAAAAGTTTGGGCACCTGGCTGGCCTAGTCAGTAGAGCATGTGACTCTTGATCTCAGGGTTTTAAGTCTGAGCCCCATGTTGGGTGCAGAGATTACTTAAAAATAAAACCTTAAAAAAAATTTTTTTCAAGAAAATTAATAAGGATAACAAACTCAGTCCTGAGAGCACCTATGTTGAAATCCAATAACCTTCTTTCTAGCACCCATTATTTTAACTTAAACTTTCTGTGATAGCAGAAGGAATACTAAACCATCACTAAAAAAATCTTTTCCCAAAGACTACCCTCAGGAAAACCAAATATTTAAAGGATGTACTAGCAAATAGTCTGCTATAAACATGATATAAAAGAAAGAAAATGGGGTGCCTGGGTGGCTCAGTCATTACACATCTGCGTTCAGCCCAGGTCATGATCCCAGGGTCCTGGGATCGAGTCTCGCATCAGGCTCCCTGCAAAGCGGGAAGCCTGCTTCTCCCTCTCCCACTCCTCCTGTTTGTGTGCTCACTCTCGCTATGTCTCTCTCTGTCAAATAAATAAAATCTTACAAAAAAAAAAAAAGAAAAAGAATATCAGTAAATAACAGTAAATGTAAGAATATACCTGTAATATTTTAATAAGAAAACTATAAAGCTTTACTTAGGAATATAAAATACACCTAAATAATAAATTGAAAGTCATTAACAGTTTCTAGGCAGGAAAAATGACTGTAAAGATGTGATTCTAAATTATTACATGAATTTAATTTTTTTGAAACTTTACAAAATGATTCATTCATATACCAAGTTTATACCCATAATAACAGCTAGAAATTTCTAAAAAATAAAGATTAAAACAATGCCATTTAAGAAGAAAACAGATTATACAATGAGGAATGTTGAGAAAAACTGGATAATTTAGAAAAAAAAATATCTTCTGTTCTCCACCTCACGGTATGCCATACCCCAAAATGAATTAAAAGACTTAAGAAATAAAACAAAGGGTGCCTGGGTGGGTCAGTGGGTTAAGCATCCGACACTTGGTTTCAGCTCAGGTCATGATCTCATGGGTAGAGAGTATTGAGCCCTGCAACGATGGGCTCCACACTCAGCCAGGAATCTGCTTGAAGGTTCCCTCCCTCAGCCCTTCCCCCAACCTGCGTGCACACGCTCACGCTCTTTCTCTTTAAAATAAATAAATCTTTTAAAATAAATAAATAAATAAGACAAATAATTACAAAAACATGTAAGTGAATTAAAAAAACCTCGCTTTGCTGGAATATTTTCTAAAAGTGACATAGAAGATGAAAGGACTAATGTTACTACATAGTTCTTAAAAACTTCTACAAAACCTTCTACAAAATTACAAAATTACAAAAACTTCTACAAAATTACCAGTCAAAATCTAAAAGGAAAAAGGGTAAAAAGGTTACACTATATAGAAGCACATAAAAAAAAAAAAAAATCAGTAAAGCAAACAATAGAAAACTGGACAAAAGATATAAACAGTAAACAAAAGGGCTTAAAATAAATTAAGCTTCTACTGTAAGAAGCTAGAAAAAGTATACAAAGTAAAAGAAGGAAATAAAGTAAAGAGGTGAAATCAATAAAATAATAAACAGAAGTTGATTCTCTTGGGGGGGGTAAATCCATGAAATTGACAAACCTCTGGGTAGATAATAAAGAAAGTTAGAGAGAAACCACAATTTGCCAATACCAGGAAAAAAAAGAGAGAAAACATCACTAGAGAGTCTAGAATTAAAGTATAGTAAGAATGTATTATGCCAATCAAGTTGACAATTTAAGCTGTAAATTAAATGGGCCAATTCCTTAAAAGATGTTAACTATTATCAAAACAGATATCAAAGAAAACATAACATCAAGAGTCCTACATTTATTAAATACATTAGATTCCTAACTGAAAGTCTTCCCACAAAGAAAGCTCCAATTTTCAATGGAGAATTCTATGAACCATTTAAAGAAAATCTCTTTCAGAAAACAGAAGAGGTGGGGATGCCTCCTAACCCATTTTATATGGCCAGGATTACACTGACAGCAAAAGCAGACAAAGACAAATCAAGAAAACTATAAACCAGTAATTCTCACAACTAGAAACACAAAAATCCTTTACAAAATACCACCAAATAGAATCCAGCAATATATAAAAAGGAAAATACATAATGACTAAGTGGGGTTTAGCCCAAGAATGAAAGGTTGGTTTACTATTTAAAAGAGTCGATGTATTTATTTCACCACATTAACAGATTAAAGGATAAAAAAATGATCCTTGCAATAGATATGGGAAAAGTATGTGAAAAATTCAACTCCCATTCATGAATAAAAATTCTCAGCAAATTACAAATAGAGGAGAACTTCCTCAAACTAATGATGAACATCTATAAAACAACTCCAATAAAAACTGGAGATTTTTCTCCTAGGATCAGGAAAAAAAACAATGATGTGTACAATGTCAACCACTTCTACTCAATATTGTGCTGAACATCCTAACCAGTTCAGTAAAGCAAGGGAAAAAAAAAAGAAATAAAAGGCATGCAGATTGAAAAGGAAAAAATAAAACCATTCTTATTTCAACATGATTGTATCCTACCTACATAATCCTAAACACTAATATGTAAAAATCAGCAAAATCACAGGATACAAGATCAATATACAATAATTAATTCTATTTGTATATGTCAGCAATAAATAACTGGAAAATGACATTTGAAAAACGCCATTTATGATAGCATCAAATACCATGAACTACTTTATGACATTTTAAAAAAATGTGTACGATCCTGTATTGAAAATAAAATGGTGCCTGAGTGGCTCAGCTAATTAAGCATCCAACTCTTGGTTTCAGCTCAGGTCATGATCTCATGGGTCATGAGATCAAGCCCCTTGTTGGGCTCCACGCTCAGCAAGAAGTCTGCTTGAAGATTTTCTCCCTTTGACCCTCCCCTGATGCGCATGCATGTGTGTACATAATCTCTCTCTCAAATAAAAAAATCTTTAAAAAAAGAAAAGAAAAAAAAAAAAATAGGGCCCCTGGGTGGTTCAGTAGGTTAAACATCTGCCTTTGGCTCAGGTCATGATCCCAGGGTCCTGGGATCAAGCCCTGCATCAGGTGCCCTGCTTGGCAGGGAGTCTGCTTCTCTCTCTTCCTCTGCCCCCCACTCAAGCACGTACTTTTGTTCTCAAATAAATAAATAAAATCTTTAAAACAAAAGAAAAAAATATATAAAACATTGTTGTGGGAAATTTTTTTCAGAAGATTCAAGATGTCCCAATTTGGGGGTCCTAGCTGGCTCCATCAGTTAAGCATCTGACTCTTGATTTTGGCTCAGGTCACAATCTCAGGGTTGTGAGATCAAGCCCGACATGGGGCTCCATGCTGGGCATGAAGCTTGCTTAAGATTCTCTCTCCCCCTCTCCCAATGCCACTGCCCCTCCCCCGCCACTCATGCATACAAGCTCTCTCTCAAATAGGAAAATATTTTTAAAATTTTTAAAAAGACATCCCAGTTTGATATATAGTATCAATGTAATTCCAATCAAAATCCCAGAAGACTCTTGTAGAAAATAAACTGAATCTAAAATGTTCAAAGGACATGCAAAGACTTTAGAATAGCCATAAGTGTTGAAAAAGAAGAACAATCTGGACTCCTACTACTTGATTTCAAGTCTTAAATAATCAAGATGGTGCAGAGTGGGTACTGGTGTAAAGGTACATATACAAATCAACAGAACAGAATCCAGAAACAGACTTACATGTGCTCATACAACTGAACACTCATATGAAAAAAATAAACCTTAACCACTGCTTAACAACAAACACAAGAGTGTGCTCAAAACAGATGATATACCTAAGTATAAAAGATAAAACTTGTAAAAGTTTTAGAAAACAGAAGTCTCTTGTGACCTTGACACAGGCAAAGATTTCTTAGATGGGATACAAACAGTCAAAACCATAAAAGAAAGAAACTGATAGGTTATACTTGAACAAAATTTAAAATTTCTACTCAAAAAAACATTTTTAAAAAGACAAAAAAATCAGAAACTGAAAGAAAATATCACAGCAGATATATCTCACAAAAGACTTGATCCCAATAGGTATTCTTTATATGCAAGTAAGAAAATAACCCATTTAAAAATACATAAAGTTCTGAACAGATGTTTCACAAAAAGATCTAAAAGGTGCCAATAAGCTTAAAGCGTTCAATACCATCAGTCATCATATAAATGTAAACTAAAACCACAAGGAAGTATCACTAACACCCACCAGAATGACTAAAACAAAAATGACTGACAACAGTCAAATGCTGTGATGGCAGAACAACTGGATCTATCATATACTGTTCATAAGAATGTAGAATGGTACAACCATCACTTTGGAAAGTATCTGGCAATTTCTTACAAAGTTAAACACATTCTTAACCATAAGACCCAGCAATTTCACTCACAGGTTATTTACTCAAGAAAAAGGAAAATATGCATCTACAAAAATGAAGGTTCCCAGCAGTTCTGTTCATAACAGTCAAAAAGTAGAAACAAAAATATCCATCAACAGATGAACATGCGTGCACACACGCACACATAAAAGGGACCAAAGTTTTACAATGGGCAAAACCACCCAACATATGGAATTGTAGTCTCAAAAAAGAGGAGAGAGAAGGGCACACAGAAAACAAACTTAAATAGCTTAAACTTTTCCAAATTTAATAAAAACTATAAACTCACAAATCCAAGAAACTCAAACAGAATAAATACAAGCAAACCTCTCCAAGACATGTAATTAAATTGCTGAAAAGCAATCTCAAAAGCATCAGGAGGAACGAGACATATTATATATAAAGGAATTAAGAATGACAACTATGCAGATCAGAAGACATTTTTCATGTATTCAAAGAAAAAGTGTTAATCTTGAAATCTATACCTATCAAATATGTCTTTCAAAAATAAAGGTGAAATAAAGAGCTTTTAAGAAAAACAAAAGCAGAGAAAATTCATAGACATGCTCTGTAAGAAATGTGTAAGTTCTTGAAGCAGAAGAAAATGGTATCTGATGGAAATCTATATTTGGATCCAAAGGAAGAATGCCAAAAATGGTAAATGAGTTTTAAACATTTTTACTCTCTTTAAATGATAAGTGACTATTTAAGGCAAAAATAGGAATGAAGAATAAGATTTCTAACATGTGGAAGTAAACTGTATGACAACAATAGCACCAAAGACCAGGGAAATGGAAGCATACTATTTTAAGAATCTTATACTATACCTGAAGTCATTTGTTATTTAAGGCAGAGGATGATTAAAGATATGTAATATAAATCCTAGAGGAGCAGCTCAAAGTCATCATCTTAGCACCCTTATACCAAGAGTCAGCAAACTTTTCCTATTAAGGATCACATAATAAACATTTTAGGCTTTCTGGGCCATATACAGTCCATTAAAAATGAGCAATAAACTCAGATGACCAAAATAACATTGGTATGTTCTGGGACTACACAGAACCAAATGAGAAATATGTAACAGAAATGTATTAGAAAAAGGCCCAAATAATTGGAGATGAAACAACATAATTCTAAATAATCTATAGGTAAAAGAGCAAAAAACTAAACCAAAAAAACACCCACGACATAAGAAAATATTTAACTGCATAATAAAAACATAGCACATCAAAAGTCGTGGCTACAACTACAAGTGATTAAACAGAAAATAATAATTTTAAGTGTCTACGTAAGGAAAGAAGGAATTAAAAAAAAATCAATGATTTAAGCACACACCTTAAAAAGCAAGAAAATGAAGCAATTTAAACCCAAGGTAGAATAAAAGAAAATAACGTAGAGTAAATATCAGTAAAGTGGAAAATGGATAATATATGAAGTAAACAAAGTAAATAATTGAAAAGAGTAATTGATAAATCCTTAGCAACAGTGACCAAAAACAAAACACCAAAGACTTATCAGGTATGGAAAGGGGGGAACATCAACAAGTAAAGATAACAGATATAAAAGAATAATTAATGAACAGTCTGGATATTATGAACAACTTCATGCCAATAAATTCAATATTTAAACAAATTTTCTCAAAGAGAAAATTCACCAAAACTGGCATAAAAAACAGAAAACCTAAATACCCTTAATCTATTAAAGAAATTAAATATCAATCAAAGTCTTAAGGAAAATCCAGGTCCAGATAAAATTGACTAGTAAATTATTTCAAGTATTTACAGAAATGTCAATCTTACACAAACTCATTTAGAAAAGGGCAATATATTCCCAAATAAAAATATTAATACCTCTCATGAACATATATACAAATATCTTGTTTTTAAATGAGAAAATTAAATCCAGCAATGTATAAAGGAGATAAATAAATCATGACTCAATGGGTTTGTCAAAGTTCTCAAAGTGTTTATGAACCCTTACTGGTCTCTGAAATTCTTTCACAGAGCCAGCAAGATCAAAACTATTTTCATAATACTACGATGTTACTGTCCCTTTTTCACTGTGCTGACATCTGCACTAATGGTGGTAAATCACTTGAGGCTAAAAATTTTTAACAGTTTAGCACATATCAAAGTAATGATATAAAATAAATCGGTAAAAATGATTATTGATTTTATTAAATCTTGACCTTTGAATACATTTCTTTGTGATATTCTGTGTTATGAAATGGGAAGTACCCATTCAAAAAAGACTTACTTTCCTGGCAACCAAGATCTCCTTTAGTAGGTGAATAAAACTCTGGTACATCCATAAAATGGACTATATTCAGCACTAAAAAGAACTATACTATCAAAGCCATGAAGAGTCATGGAGGAAATTTAAATACATATTACTAAGTGAAAGAAAGGACACATCTTGTAGGATTCCCAATACATGACACTCTGGAAAAAGGCAAAGCAATGGAGACAGTAAAAATATCAATCGTTGTCAGGGTGTTGAAGGGATGAATAGGCAGAGCACACAGAATTTTGGGGACAATAAAACTACTCTGTATGACACTATAATGGTGAATACATGTCATTATACATTTGTCCAAACCCACAGAATGTATAACACCAACAGTGAATCCTCATGTAAACCCTGGACTTTGGGCAACAATGATGTGTCAATTTAAGTTCATCAATTATAACAAATGTGGGATGCCTGGGTGGCTCAGTTGGTTAAGTTTCTGCCTTTAGGTCAGGTCATGAAACAGGGACCCAGGATCAAGTCCCACATGGGGCTCCTTGCTCAGCAGGGAGCCTGCTTCTCCCTCTGCCTGCTGCGCCCCCTGCTTGTGTGCTCACACACATGCCTGCACTCACTCTGACAAATAAAATCTTAAAAAAAAAAAAAAAATTATGACCAATGTGCCATCCTGGTAAGAGATGTTGGTAATGGAGGAGGCTTCTGCCTGTGTGGGGAAGAGGATATATGGGAAAGCTCTGTTTCTTCCACTCAGTTTTTGCTGTGAATCTAAAACTGTTCTACAAAATAAAGTCTATTAAAAATATATCAGAGGAGGGGCACCTGGGTGGCTTAGTCGGTTAAGCCTCTGCCTTCGGCTCAGGTCATGATCCCAGGGTCCTGGGATGGAGCCCCGCATCAGGCTCCCTGCTCAGCGAAGAGCCTGCTTCTCCCTCTCCCTCTGCCTGCTGCTCTGCCTACTTATGCTCTCTCTGTCAAATAAATAAAATCTTAAAATATATATAGATATATGGGGCACCTGGGTACCTCAGTTGGTTAAGCATCCAATGCTTGATGTCCGACTCAATTTTGGCTAAGGTCACGATGTCAAGGTTGTGAGATGGAGACCTGTGTCAGGCTCTTGCTAGGCACAGAGCCTGCTTAAGATTCTCTCTCACTTTTTCTGCCCCTACCCACTCCTTGTCTAAATAAATTACATACACACACACATATGAAAATAATCAATAGAAATAACACATCTGCATACCAAAACATGATCATTTTCTTCAGGATAGCTTATATTAAATGTATGAGTTGCAAACAGACTAGTTACTTTTTCAGTATCATTTTTACTTAAAACTACAAATTATGGGTTTTTATACTCAAGTATTTAGCCAATATTTCTCAAATAAATGAAGTGAGCTTGCTGCTTTAGGAAAAATAAATGACTACATAAAGTTGCCAATGACAAAATTAGAGCTTTCGAGTGAAAATTCGAATTTTATATCTGTCACTATATACTTGGCACCTTTTGAATTATAGCCAAGTAGATTTGTATGCACAAAAAGTCACTGATGTGGTTTCTACCACAAACTAACCAATAATTAGCTATTACATGTTGAGTTTGAGTGTACTATGAAAGATGAATATTCACAATTTTATCAGAAAAGATACCTCCCTTTTGAAACTATTTATGTGAGGCCAGATTTATTATACATACCTCAACTAAAACAACTTATCGCAGCAGACTAAATGTAAAAGCAACTATGAGAGTTTATCTTCTATTAAGACAGATTTTCAAGAGATTTGCGAAAATATAGAGCACTGCCAGTCCTTTCACAATATTTCTAGGGAAACATTTAAAAATACAAAATTGACACGTAATGGGTTTGTCATTGTTATTTCTAAATAAATAGACTTTTTAATTTGTTTTAATTTCTAATATGGTAAATGCCAATAAATATAAACGAATATATATGAAACTCTTTGGGGTTTAAAAATAATAACTTTTAAGAGTGCAATTAGGGCTGCAAAAAAAAATTTGAGGGTTGCACATCCCAGGAATGAAATATTTAACAATTAAAAATCAATGAGGGGTGCCTGAGTAGCTCAGTCAGTTAAGCGTCTGCCTTCTGCTCAGGCCTTGATCTCAGGTCCTGGGATAGAGCCCCACATCTGGCTCCCTGCTAGATAGGGAGTCTGCTTCTCCCTCTCGCTCTGCTCCTCCCCTCCTGTTCATGCACTCTCTCGCTCTCTCTCAAATACATAAATAAATAAACTTAAAAAAATTAAAAATAGGGGCGCCTGGGTGGCTCAGTGGGTTAAAGTCTCTGCCTTCAGCTCAGGTCATGATCCCAGAGTCCTGGGATGGAGCCCCACATCGGGCTCTCTGCTCAGCAGGGAGCCTGTTTCCCTTCCTCTCTCTCTGCCTGCCTCTCTGCCTGTCAAATAAATAAATACAATCTTTAAAAAAAAAAGAAGAAGAAGAAGAATAAAAAATCAATGAGATTGACCAGATTATCAGAATAAAGTAGGAAAATCATATGATCTTTTTTAAAACTTAACAAAATTCGACAGCCATTCATAATTTTAAAAGTCCTAGTGAACAAGTTAGGATAAGACAAAGATGACCATTCTCATCACTTTCTATTCAACACTGTATTATAAGAAGTCCTAGCCCAGGGAAATAAGGCAATAATAAGAAATAAAAGTCATAAAGATTGGAAAGGAAGAAGTAAAAATACCTCTATTTGCAGATAACATGCTCGTGGACATAAAAAACCCCAGTGGAATCTAGAAAATAACTAATGAAACTATTAAGTGAATTTAGCAAGGTCACAGGATGAAAATAAACTACGTTTTTATAACCTACCCATGAACACTGGAAACAAAAATTTTTTTAAAATATCATTTAACAGCCACGAAACCTTAAGTCCAAAGAATCTAACAAAAACCATGAAGATCCTACACTAAGAAGCTACAAACTCAGTTTAGGAGAATATAAAGACCTAAACAGAGTACATCATTTTAAGGATTTTATACTAAATACTGTTAAGATGGCCATTTTCCCCAAACTGAACAAAGAACCAATACGATCTTAAAATTCCAAGAGTCCATTTGTAAAAATTGACAGACTTATTCTAAAATCAAAAGGAAACACAAAGAAGCTAAAATATTCTTGCAGAAGTTGGAGAACTTATACTATCTCATTTCAAGACTTATTAAAAGCTTTAATCACTAAGACCATGTGTACTAGCATAAGTTATAATCAAATATATCAATGAAAGAGGAATCCAAAAGTAAATCTGCCATGGATTTTCCCAAGACAAGTCAATGGGAAAAAGAGAGTATTTTCAATAAATAGTGCTGGAACAACTGGATACATCTATGGAAAAAAGGCATCTGCAACGCATCTGTATATAATAATTAAGAAACTGAATTACAGTAAATGCTCTTAGGATAATACTTACATTTTTTATTTTGAGGTTTCCCCAATCATCATCCTGTTTTAGAAACAAATGAAAAACATTTAACTACACCTTTATAATCTGAACATATTCTAATAATCAATGAATTTTAAGCTACTCCAAAATAGAACTGTTTTGCAGATTTTTACTTATTTAAAAAATCTTATTTAAAAAATTACTTAATAAAAAAAGTAATTTTTACTTAAAATTACTATAGTCAAAAGTATTTTGTTTTAAATGCAGTGATACAATCAGTAAGTCTTACAATTGCTTTAACTACATTGGGGGTTTGTGGGGGGAGTAGGGAGAGAAAAAATGAAAATAAAAAGGGGACCGGAGAGGGAGACAAACCTTAGGAGACTCAATCTCAGGAAACAAACTGACTCAATCTCAGGAAACAAACAAGCTGGGGGGTGGCAAGGTTGGGGGGATAGGGTGGCTGGGTTATGGACACTGGGGAGGGTATGTGCTATGGTGAGTGCTGTGAATTGTGTTAAGACTGATGACTCACAGACCTGTACCCATGAAACAAATAATACGTTATCTGTTAATAATTAAAAAAAAAAAACAATTGCTTAAACTACAAAAGACACAATCTAAAAAACAATAAACCTGACTGTACTAAACCTTGATGATAGATATTAATTTTTCTCCATGTTTGTTATATGTATGCACCCAGCAAAACTAGTAATTAGCTTGTGACAGGAATTAAGAGTAACTTATGAAATAAGGTCTAAATATAATTACAATGATTATATAATTTACTGTCCAAAGGAGGAGATTTTTTTTTTCAAAGCAGATTCTTAAAATGAAAGTGCTATTAAAAATTATACCAGGAATACCAGAAGCAAACTACCCTTAATGACATCTGCTGTGTCCACAAATGTTTTTTCAAGTCCTAAATTTCGCATCTATGAAGTAATTAAATATTTTCACTTCAATATATTCAATTAAAACAGTTTTTTTTAATGCCATGACTGGCCCCCAGACATCCTGGCCTACGACATACTGCAGCTAAACTCTTTCCCTTCACAGAATAAAGTCATTTCCACATAACTTCTTTTTCAGACAAAATGCCAGGCACCCAGTATGTTTCCCTTTGGTAGTGCCAATTTTTTCTTTGGGCATCATGCTTCAAAGCGCAACAGTAACTTCCTAAATATCCTTCTCAGTTTAAGGTCCATTTCTATTAATCATAAGGAACGATAACTATATACATGCTCCCTCAGTTCCCTTATCTGAGGTCACACAAAGCTGAAAAAAATGAACTGAGATTTGCTTGGCTTGCTCTTCTGGTAACATGCTCTTCTGGTAACCTGCTATATGTTACTTAAATCTCTCTGATGCTAAGTTTCCTCATTTATTAAATTATAAAATACATTTATTCTTATTTTTCCAATATACAGAGTTGAGAATTAAAGAAAATAAAAGCCTGGCACAGAATAATTATTCAGTAAGTGATTACTATTAGTAGTCAATTTCATTTAATTACTATTTCTCTGTAATTCTCCATAGTACATCACCAGTAGACAGCTCATCACAAATTCAGTTATCAAGCCACTAATGACTAAAAAGCTCATACTGCAACTTGGAGGGGAAACAATGTTTTCTTCACCAACATCAATTTCACTGCCCACCTGACAGGGGCAACCAAGCCATATCTGTAAAGTTAACTATAGCTCTTGGCATTTCACACCTAACTCTTGAGGGTATTATTTTTTTAAAACTATACTTCCATAGTTTTACAAACAGTAATACTTGCATGTTTTTGTGGCACATCACCAATGACACCAGGAAGCTTAGACTCCTAACTGTAGTCAATATGACCATCCCAAGGAAACTGAAGAAAAAATTATGTTTGCTCTCTCTTTTAACAGAAATATTTTCTCCTACCTCCAAACAGGTTTTACATAGCAATTACTCCCTAAGTGATAAGAGCCCCTTTTCAATGAGTAGAATATGAAACAGGCCAAAAAAATTAACAGTTTTCCAATATTCAGAATGAGGCTTTGGTAAAGATGTTGAACTATTCTGAATTTCAACACTGAATGCATGTACAAAAATACCTTCTGTAGTCTTTTTTTTTTTTTTTATCTACCATATTGTTCTATATTTTTAAGAGATAAAATTTTCTCCACCCCATAACAGAAAACTACTAAGGATGTATAGATTTTTATATTAATTTAAACAAAATAAAATATTTTTAACACACCCTCACCAGGAAAAAAATCCAAACAACAGAGATAAATGGAAAATTCCCCACTCCCCTGACTCCTATGAGTATTCAGTGATACAATGCATTTTAAAATAAAAATTTTAATGATGCTTCTATAATATAGTGTTTTGAAATGGCTACAGTGTTCCTTTCTACACTAACATGAATAAGAAAGTTTTAAATTCACAGACTATACACTCTCAACAAATTAAAAAATATATATACCTCAAATGCTACATTTTCTGGTGTTTGTTTCCACTAATTATGTAATAGTATATAATGAAAATCTGGACTAAATTTTACCTTCAATGTTCCTCCTTTCACCATAACTTTCTGTCTGGCCGGCTGGACTCCAGTGAGTGCAAAAAGCTGAGCCTTGAACACCATGGGAGGTTCATCAGTGTTCAATTCTACACCTTCAAATTTCTCCTTTCCCCATTTCACAGTAACTGCAAACAAAACCATAATTTTTTTTTTCATTTATAAAAATAAGGCATATTTTTAAAAATAAAATAAAATAAAGCATATTTAAAACAGGTGTAGGAATGCAGATTCTGAATTTTAAGAAGAAAGGTTCCATGGGAGAATTGAAGGGTGTGGTTCCCATGCAAGAGGTGGTCAAATATTAAGAATCCAAATATTAGGGGCGCCTGGGTGGCTCAGTGGGTTAAAGCCTCTGCCTTCGGCTCAGGTCATGATCCCAGGGTCCTAGGATCAAGCCCCGCATCAGGCTCTCTGCTCAGTGGGGAGCCTGCTTCCTCCTCTCTCTCTCTGCCTGCCTCTCCACCTACTTGAGATCTCTCTCTGTCAAATAAATAAATAAAATCTTTAAAAAAAAATCCAAAAATTAAAAGATACAGAAATTTCAAAATTAAAAATTAAAAAATACAGAAATCTTTCTTCAGTCATTTGGATGGCTATTAAAAAAAGAAGCCAATGAAGAAGAAAATACCTAGTGCTGGTGACAATGTAGAAAAACTAGAACCCTTGAACATTCCTGATGCGAATATAAAACAGTATAGCCACTGCAGAAAAAAGTATGGCGGTTCCTCAAAAAATTAAACTTACCATCTGATCCAGGAATTCCACTTCTAAGTATATACTCAAAAGCATGAAGCAGGGACTCAAACTGCTATCTGTATACCCCTGTTCATAGTGCATTATTCCCAAAAGACTCAAAGATGTGAGTGACCCAAGTGTCCATCAACAGATAAACAGATGAACAAAATGTGGTACAGACCTATAATGGATATTATTCAGCCTTAAAAAGTAATGAAATTCTTATACATACTATACAACATGGATGAACCTTGAAGACATTATGCTAAACAAAGCAAGCCAGATGCCAAAAGTCAAACATTATGATTTCCCTTATGTGAGGTACCTACAGTAGTCAAATTCATAGAAAGTAGGATGATGGTTGCCAGGAGGCTGGAAGGAAGAGGAAATGGAGAGTTATTGTTCAATGGGTATAGAATTTCAGTGTAGGAACATGAAAAAGTTCTGAAGGTGGATGGTGAGGACAGTCGCACAACAATATGAATGTACTTAATGCCAAAAATGTACACTTAAAAATAGTTTAAGCAGTACATTTTTGGTTACATATATTTTACCATATAATAAAAAAAAAAGTCTATTGGCCTCATGAAATATCTAACGTTTGAAATAACATAAAAGTAAGTAAACACAATATACATACCTTGCCACTGAAAACTTCATACCTACTCAAATAAGAATCTCACAAGAGTTGTCTGTTTTTCCAATAAAACCAAAATATGAAAAACTAATCCTTACTCCAAATCCCAACTCCTTCACTAGTTCAATTAATGTGTTTAACATTCATTCAATAAGCCCCAGAACAAGCTCTAGGAAGATTCTATGAACTTAGAATTTAATAAAAGAGAGAAAAGGGGGAGAAAAGGTAAAAATATTTAATAATAAAATATAAATATAAATATTATAAATGTTAGAGGATCACAAAGGAATGCTTCATGAGTGAAAGATGCCTGGAGGAAGTGGTAACTTCTCTTTGAGTTGAGTCTCAAAGAAAAAATTAAGTGTTAGCCTAAATATAAGCATTCCTGGAAAAGATAAGAAAAACATCAAAAGCATAAAACTGCATTTTGTGCTCTGAGATTTAAGTAATTCCCTGAGAGGGGGGAGAAAACTGAAACTGGAAGCTGACCAAGGAGAAAGTCACAAAAGATAACATGTCATGCTAAAACATACAGGCTTTGGGTTTTATGTTATAGAAATGCAGTATCTGTGAAAGGTTTTCATAAACGCCACTTTAGTCTGGTTTGAACTTCAGAATGTTCTAGCAGCAGCTGGGGAAAATGGGTTTGAAGAGGACACAACTGTAATCTTGAAATAAACTAGGAACAGAGAACAATGTACAAGCAAAAGATTAAACTAAACTAAAACAGTACTAGAAATAATGAGGAACCTATCTGAAATTAATTTAGCTGTGTCACCATGAGCAAGTTACTTAAACTTTTTGTTTATCCATCAAAGAGAATTATACTGGTGTCACAGGTTATGCTGAAGGTTAAAACAAAGCAACATGTATAAAAATACTAGCTTTGTGCCAGGTATACAGGTGTCCATTAATTTTAACAGCACTTATCCTTAACCATATACGAATCTATTTAATTTTCTACTAAAACTTATGAAATAGTACTTAAAATATTCTCATTTTAATATAGGGTTTTTTTGCAGAACCTGAAAATATAAATTCTCAATATAGAGAGGTCAAAGAAGAAACCTTAGAAACCTACTTCAATTCTCTCATTTTGGAAATAAGGGAAAGATATGGTTAAAATATTTAAGACAGAACTTAATGTTAAAATAGATAGTTTGGTGAATACAAGTATTTCTTGAGGGGAACAAAGAGAGGTTGGTGGTGTTGTATGAGTCTACCAGTGCGTTTAAGTATTAGCATACACTGGTATTTATCGCCATCACTTAATTAATAACCCCTCAATTCTACATTGCATAAATAGAATATTTCAAGTACCATTCTACTGTTAATCTTGGCTTTAGAAAGAGGTTCAGCAATCATTAAAGCGTTCGGTTCAAGATTCTAGAACACCAAGAATCCACATCGAAATTAAACATTGTTCCTTTGATTCCTATCATTCTTTGGAAATACTGAATCTTCAATAAAGAAATTATGATGGAGTTAGGAATGGCCAATGAATCACACATTCACTGCGAACCAAAGTCACCACATACGTTTTAGGTGCCATTTTGAAAAAGACTAAGAACAGCAAGGTCCATTAACTAAGTGAAAATGTGATCCCTGGCTAATACCTTGGCCTGCCTCAAGCAAAATTTAAAAACAAACAAACAAACAAAAAACTGCCAAATGCCATTTAAAAGGAAATGACGCCTGCGGGTATTTGTGTTCATCTAAGTCTCAAAGCTTAACATCATTCTTCAGACGTAGAAACCCAATATAACGTTTGATGAAAACATAAGTTCACAATCTACCTCGGGATAAAACTGAAATTTATACAAAAGGGGTGTTTGAGCCAAAGGCAGCAAGGGGTAAGCTATCGGAAGCTGTTAAGGGAAACCCGAAGCCCCCTGAAAGCTAACCGTCCATCCCAGGTCCTTCCATCCCTCCCTTTCCCCAGGCTTCCTCCTCCCGACCCTCTCCTTCCGCAGCTACCACTGACGAGTCCAAGCAAATCCCACTACACCTCTAGCCTGGTCCCGGGGGCCTCGGGACACACCCTCACCTCTCCTGGCTCACTAGGACATGACAGAAAAACTATTCTGCAGAGTCACCACTCCCAGAAGCTGACTCGCGCTCCCCATCCCCACTCCCACCCACTCGGGCCGGAGGGGACAGCGATCCCTGAGGTTGCAGAGCTCGGAAACAGCGGGCGGAGAGAAAGGGGCCAGGGTCGTCGCCCGCCGCAGTAGCCCCCGCCCATGCCTGCCCGTGCCCTCCCCAGCCCCATGCTCAGCCGGGTGCTGGCCCTGCAGGCCCGGCCTACTCAGAGGCCTAGCGCAGGACGGAAGTGCAGGGCGAGGAAGGAGCTCACCGGAATAAAGCGGCATGGCGGCGGTGCAGGAAGGCTGGGCCTGGCAAGGGCGACGAAGGGAAAGGAACGCGATGTAGCTGTGGCGGCGGCCAAGGCAGAGGCGCGGTAGTGGCGGCAGCACGGCTGCGACGAGAGTCTCATTCAAACCGGCCACTGGCGATGACGCAGCAACACGCAGTTTGCCCGCCGCGAAACCACAGGGCGAAGGCAGGAGAAGACCCGGCGGGCTGAGCCGGCGAGGCGGGGCCTGCAGGGTGGAGAGCTGAGGGAGGTGGAAGCCAAGCCGGGCGAGGCGGCGGGCAAGCGCGAGCACGCGGCCCCTGCATCAGTACAGGTGCACGCCTGCGCATTGCCCTGTGCTGCCCGCGCCCGCCACGAAGTGAGCTGGCCCTGCCCTCCTAGCCTCCGCTGGATGCCAGCCATGTGCCCCGCAGCTGTCTTTTTAAGAAAGCCTTTCTCCCCTTTTTCGAAAGAGGGGTTCGATTCGAGCTGGGCATATTTTTCCCCTTGTTAATATAGCTGGTAAAAAAAACCTCGGGCCTTGCTCCACCCCCCCTCACCTGGGTCTACTTAATAAAAATACCCAGCTCTCCCTTTTAGGATTTTGTGACAAAATGCGTGTCAGAAGACTTTGAATGCTGCAGAGATAGGCCTGCCTTGATTGTAATGTGTTACTGTTGTTCCTCAAAACCGGTTTGAACTCTAGGTTGAATCCAGTGAGAAGAAAAGATAAAAATAAAATAATTAAAAAATAAAATAATAAAATAAAATGCCCTACGATGGTGAGAGTTGCCCATAGCCTTTCACTTACTTGTCTTGGACCGGTTTCCCCAATCTAGAAAAAGAGGGAATTCAACTGGATTGTTTCTGAGGCCTCTTCAAACTCAAAATTGCCATGGGAAAGGTAAATTCAAGCATTCTAGATAAGAAGTAGAGCCTATAAGTTAAAGGAGAAATTTCAAAGGAATTCAAGTCAAATTTGAGGTACTTTCCTGCCTCATAGAGGCTTTATTACTATTCTAAATGCTGCAAAATTGTTGAAACTGTCCATAATTTAAGACATAAATTGTCCACGTTTCAAAACACTACAACCCATTCAGAGACCAATTTTACGAATATACATCAGGGGTCTTATTCACCCTTCACTACATCAAGACCTATGAGCATAGGATCCAAAATGTGATGGAAACAACACAACGATGCTATAGAATTTTATTTTTTTAAGATTTTATTTATTGGGGCGCCTGGGTGGCTCAGTGGGTTAAAGCCTCTGCCTTCGGCTCAGGTCATGATCTCAGGGTCCTGGGATCGAGCCCCGCATCGGGCTCTCTGCTCAGCAGGGAGCCTGCTTCCTCCTCTCTCTCTTTCTCTCTCTCTCTCCCTCTCTCTCTCTCTCTCTCTGCCTGCCTCTCTGACTACTTGTAATCTCTATCAAATTTTAAAAAAAAGATTTTATTTATTTATTTGACAGACAGAGATCGCAAGTAGGCAGAGAGGCAGGCTCCCTGCTGCACACAGAGGCGGATGCAGGGCTTGATCCCAGAACCCTGGGATCATAACCTGAGCTGAAGGCAGGGGCTTTAACCCACTGAGCCACCCAGGCACCCCTAGAATATCTTCTAAAGTGATGTAATATTAAGGGGAAACAGTTTATCAAACTTACTGAGCATTATGATTGCAAGTACCTAAAATTAAAATTAACAGTCATAAAGATTCACCTGCATCCAGTTATTACTAGCTATGTGACCCCTCAACTCCAGTTTCCTTCTTTGAAATCAAGAATAATAGCTATATTATAGGATTCTTCTGAAGATTAAGTAAGATACATATAGAAGATGCTTAGCACAGTGCATTGCACCTAGTATAGCAATTACAGATTACACGATAAAAACTCCAGAGGGATTTTGTAGGGTATGGTTAGAGCACCAGACCATGGGTAGCTTTATTCTCTATTTCCCAAATGTTCAGTCATATGCTTCTATAAAATATATCTTTTTATTTAATTTTAATTCCAGTGTAGTTACCATACAGTGCTCTATTAGTATGGGATGTAAAATATAGCGAGTCAACAATTCCACACAACAACAAACACACAGTGTTTATCACAAGTGGACTTCTTGACCCCATCACCTATTTCACCCACTCCTGACCCCCTTCCCCTCTGGTAACCATCCCTTTGTTCTCTCTATAATTAAGAGTCTGGTTCTTGGCTTGTTTCTTTTTCCTAAAATATATGTTTAAAAATATATTGGAGGGGTGCCTGGGTGGCTCAGTCGGTTGAGCCACTGCCTTCAGCTCAGGTCATGATCCCAGGGTCCTGGGATTGAGCCCTGCATTGGAATCCTTGCTCAGTGGGAAGCCTGCTTCTCCCTCTCCCTCTGACCCTGCTTGTGTTCCCTCTCTTGCTGTATCTCTGTCAAATAAATAAATAAAATCTTAAAATATATATATATATATATATATATATCCCTTATGGGAAAAATCTTTGTTGATCTGTATGATGTTCACATTAAGGGAGGTCCTAAAAATGGAAAGATGACTCTGCAAATCCTCCCTGTACTGTGCTCTCATTGTACCATTTTCCCTCCAGTAACTTTCATCAAACTTATGTTTCTTTAATGTCTGTATTCCCCCACCAGCCTATGAACAGAAATCGTGGCTGTCCTGTAGGCACTCTGGAAGTATTTGATGCTATGAGAACTGGATGTGAGAGCAACCAATTTTGAACTTAACTCATTCTATACACACCCAGAGTCTTCCAGAGCAAGTCTGTTTTCACTCACATTGACCAACGCTTCAGTAAAACTAACTTCTTTCCTGGTTTCAGGATCAAGAACCTGAGTTTAAGACAGACGGAACAGAGTGAAGATATGGACCAGTGCTAGCAACTAAAAGGAAGCATGAGGGGCACCTGGGTGGCTCAGTGGGTTAAGCCTCTGCCTTCAGCTCAGGTCAAGATCCCAGGACCTGGGATTGAGCCCCACATTGGGCTCTCTGCTCAGCAGGGAGCTTGCTTCCTCCTCTCTCTCTCTCTCTCTCTCTCTCTCTCTGCCTGCCTCTCTGCCTACTTGTGATCTCTCTGTCAAATAAATAAATAAAATCTTTAAAAATAAATAAATAAATAAATAAAATAAAAGGAAGCATGAAAGGAAATTTGCATAGCTAGCCTTCCTGGATGTCAGCAGGAACAGTAGATGATAGTAAATTTACCCTATATACCGTCTGTTACTAAGCCCTGGTCTATATGTGTCTAATGGATAGAATCTTCTGCTTAAGATTGACCTCTTTAAATAATGAATATATTAGTAATATCTTAACCTGCATGCTTGTAAATAAATAATGTTGGTGAAATATAGACAAGTATCAGAATAGTTTTTCTTAAAATATTTTATTTTTTTATTTAACAGAGAGAGAGAGAGAGTAGGTGGGGAAGGGGGGGACAGGGAGCAGGCTCCCTGATGAGCAGATAGCCCAGCAGAATAGTTTTTATTGGTGAACTACCTATGGTAGCTTGCATAAAATGCCCCCTCCTTATCCAGCTAATAGAAATCTTATCCAATTTTAAGTTCTCCATTTAATGGTAATTCTTTCATCTGTACTTAAAGCCTCCTCCTACAATTACCCCTTTCCATCAAGTAGTATTACATTGTAACTGTTTGATCCTCTTATTCAACAAGTACATATTATGTGCAGGACACTCAACACAGAATCTGTAAATACAAAGATGAATCAAACAAAAGTCTTGCCCTCATAAGACTGAGAATCTAATAGGTATATTGAAATATGCACAGGTTGGGGGAGGCACTTGGCTGGCTCAGGCAGTAGAGTATGGGACTCTTGATCTTGGGTCATGAGTTCAAACCCCATGTTGGGTGTAAAGACTACTAAAAAATAAAATCTTTTAAAATGAAAGAAATATGCACAAATTAACTTCATGGCTCTCTGAATTAGAGCTCTTGGCTGTAAACAATAGGAGGAATTGATTGGTAGAATATAGGGTAAGCTAACAGAATCAATACGAACACCTGTGAACTAATCACAGATAATGAATAGGAACCAAGGAGTAGCAGTGAACATAGGCAAGGTCATGTCACAAAAACAGTCTGGCCACTCCTGCCAACACCTCCATGAGTAATTACTAATTCCTTGTCCACCTCAATCCCTCAGATTCTGTGTCCTGATTAAGAATATATAATTAGGGCCCCCGAGTGGCTCAGTCAGTTAAGCATCAGTTTTCGGCTCAGGTCGTGATCCCAGGATTCTGGGATTGAATCCCTCATTGGGCTCCCTGCTTGGTGGGGAGTCTACTTTTCCCTCTGCCCCTCCTCACACTCTTTCTCTCAATCTCCCTCCCTCTCTCAAATAAATAAATAAAATCTTTAAAAATACATATATATAATTAGCTAATGATGAGGAAAGGATTGTCTGGCTCTGCCTCCCATGTAGACATATTGGGATACAGGATGTGGGCTGCCCAAAATGCAATAACCGTGTATTTGTCTTCTATTGCTGCTGTAACAGATTATCACAAACTAAGTGGCCTGAACAAAACAAATGTATCATCTTACTGTTCCGGCAGACAGAGTTCAACAGTGGTCTCAATCTTTAGGTATTGGTAAGATGGTACTTTTTCCAGCTCTAGGGGAGAATCTAGTCCTTACCTTCTCCAGATACTAGAGGATGCCCACATTCCATGTCTCCCTGTCCCCTTCCAGCAATGCCATCCCTTCAACCCCTACTTCCATCCTCATAGTTCTGCCTCTCACTCTGATCCTCTGCCTTCCTCTTTATACGGATGCTGTATTACATTGGCTCCACCTGGATAACTCAGGGTAATCTTCTCATCTTAAAATCCTTAATTTAATCACACTCTGCAAACTTCCTTTTGACATACAAGGTAACATATTCATGGGTTCAGGAGATTAAGACATTAAGATACCTTTATGGGAGCATTATTTTGTCCTACGAAAACAAAACAAAAACAACACCCAAACCAGCAATATCCAATACACTTTCTGGTAGTTTCTGTAATTTTTATATTATGTCTTTTTTCCTCTACTAAATTATAAACTCGAGGGGAAAAGCCCAGCTTTAAATAATTTGGATATAAATATACATTATCCAAATGATTTATTTTTCTATGAGAACATATTTATATGCATAAAATCTAAATTATTTACATACCTAATATATATACATATATAATATTATTTATATTTGTATATATTCATACATATAAATATATCTTGGAACAGTATTTGCCTATAAAATATGTTCAGTAAGTATTTCCTAATGAATTCCTAAATGAATGCATGCCCTACTTTTGGCTCAACAGATGAGGCAAATTATGTTAGGCTGAATCTTATGCTACTATAACAAAAAGACCCCAAAATTCAATAGCTCAAAGAAGATAACAGGTTGTGGAGGAGTGGGGGGAGACCAATGGCTATACTTCACGAGGTTATTCAAAAACCAACATTCCACCATATAGTCCTTCTGCTATCTCCAAAAGCAGCTCTTCTCGAAGTTTAATGCAAATGTGAATCACCTGAGAGATTGTTAAAATGAAGATTCTGATTCAGTAGTTCCTTGTTCCTCGATGAAATTTAAGATACTAACAAACTCTGAGGAAATCACTATTTTGAGCAGTAAGGCATTAAGGAACTTGTCTTTTTCTAATTGTTTGAAGATGGACTGCAGGTACATCTGAGATTCAGCTCCCAGGAAGAAGAAAAGGAAGGGGGAAAAAAGCACAGGGCAGCAATGTCCTTTTAAGCAAGAGTAATGCGAGGGATGTGCATAAATCACTTCCAATTCACATTTAATCGGGGAAAACAGTTTTATGGCCTATCTGCATGGAATTCTGGAAAATGTAGTCTCTGACAGGGCAGGGGTATTACTCAAGCTTACACTCTACCATTATGCAAGAAGGAGAAAATGGACTTTGGTGGAAAACCAACAAATGTTGAATTCCTTTGTAAGTAATCTTCAAGCTTATGAAGTTTTCTTAAAACACGTGACAAAATTCCTAGGTCTTTAATTTTCTTACCTGTAAAATGAAAATTATATTATTTATCTCCGGATGCTCATTGTCATAAGATTTAAATCATTAGTTGAGTACATACAAGTTGGGAATAATGACCAAATAGAGCTGATCTCGAACAGAACAAATACCAGGTGCACTGATATGTTTATACATCTACTTCTAGGCTAAGTTCAGCTCCAGAAGCTTTAATTAGTGAACCTAAAACAGGAGAAGCAAATGATTCGTAATCCTCATCGTCAGAAAGTTTCTTTCAGGGTGCCTGGGTGGCTCAGTCAGTTAAGCATCTACCTTTGTCAGGTCATGTTCTCAGGGTCCTGGGATCTAGCCCCGTGTCAGGCTCCTCCTCAGCGGGGAGTCTGCTTCTCCCTCTGCCTCTCCTCTGGTGCTCTCCTTCTCAAATAAATAAAATCTTTTTTAAAAAGGTTTCTTTCAAAAACAAAAGTCTCCACAACCAGACGCAAACAGTTCTGACTCAACATTTTCCTACCTATACATTCTGCCGCTGTTAAATTCAATTATGCTTTCTTGCCTTCCATTTTTTGTCCCCAAAAGTCAACTAATCATTTAAATTTAATGATTTAAATATTGGAATCAAGTTCTCCCCAATTCCTCTCCACTTGCTCACATCTCACCTCCATAATACAAACTGCAAAGTCTCTGAGCAATTGCTTTTTGCATAATTCATTTAACATTTAATAGTTACTGTGTTTTTTACGTATGCATATAGCAGATATATTTCATCCTTCCATCTAGGCTGTGAATACTTCTTTGTACTTCCTTCAGAAATATTTCATAGTTAATTCAGTTAGAGAATTCAGGATCATAGTGTACTCTGAAGTAATTAGATCACTATCTGTATATTATCTACTTCATATCTAGACAGCAACAACACCCATCTTGTTCATCTCTGTATGCTCAAGGTCTGCCACAGACCTAGCAAGGAGTAGGCGTCTTACATATTTGCTCCACAGTGGATTACATGTGTTGGTGATAGGCTTTCAGAGCAGAAAGAAATTGAAGTAAGTGGGAGGCAGTTGGGGACAGAAGGATTCTAGAGAAACAGAAAAAGCAAAACCTCAAAGCAATCAAATTCATTCATTTAACAATTTCTTGTTGATTGTCTACTCATGGGCCTTGCATTGCAGGAGCTCATGGTCTACCAGAAAATGTAGAAAAAATATTAAAGTAGGTAATAACTGTATGTGGAGGGTAGGAAGGAGACCAACTAGAATATAGCAGAAGACATGCACGGGGCTGTGGCAGTAGATAACATGGGGTGGGTAAAATGGGATGTGATTATAGAGCCTGAGTGTCAGGATAAAACGTTTCATCTCAGTTACATGGGATTTTCTAGCTCCTTAAAGCCACACGCCACCACAAACAAGAAAAGTCATATTGAAATTTCCATATGTTAGATTTTCCCAGATTATCTCTCATTCCAAAGCAATGATCTGACCTGTCGATGATTCTTACATAGGGATCCCTGTACGTCAAAGCAGAAAAACCACTTCGCTGTTTTCTACTTTTATGATTAGTAAAGTAATATACGTACAAGGTTTAAAATTCCAACGTAACAGGAAAATATGTAAAGAGGAATGAATCTCTCTCTCTCCCATCCCATCCTCAAACCTACTTCTCACAGGCAACTGACTTTAACCTCTTATGATTTTAGAACTTCCTTGTGATCACCTTCATAATTCTAAATAATGTGCTTAAAATTCTATTTGTTTATTTATCAAGTTTAAGCAATATCAATTAATACCCCGTATAAAATATGAGGATAGAGCTTTTTCTGAGATATCCACCTCCTCTTCCCATTTGCCTGCCTTCTTCCAATTTTTATAGTTATAATTCCTTCATTGGTTACTTTAAAATTGGTCACCTACTTAAACCTCCATTTCCCGTTCTTCGAACCTTAGGAGTTTCTTGACGGCAACTGCATCAGATAAGGATACAGCTTTCCCCACCCCTTTGTATCTCCCCTTCCACATTCCAGTATCTTCCAGCCATTCAACACTCTTACAAACTAAATGATTATCAACAACAGAAACTAAGAATATTATGATATCAACAAGAAATGGACAAAAACCAGAGTAGCTCCAGGGGGTTAGGAAACAAGAAGGAGGTGATGACAATGATGGTCTGCTTGGGATGATGCTGATCCCAAGAATCCTTTTAGTCTCCACTAAACTATATCACCTAAACCAGCCTACATAGGCGATGAGCTCTCTTCCTTAAGTACTGTACAAATTTAACATTTTTTCCAGTGAGTTTCTGAAAATGGTGAATCCTTTTATTCTACATTTGGATGCAAATATCTTTATTTTAATCTTATTCTTGATGCTATCTTAACTAATGGGGATTAGCAGATTGATGTAATTTTCTCTTGGCACTTTGAAGATATTCTTTCATTGTCTTTTATCATCTAGTATTGCTGATGAGACTTTATTTTTTTTTAAAGGTTTTTTTCTTTTTATTTATTCGACAGACAGAGATCACAAGTAGGCAGAGAGGCAGGCAGAGAGAGGGGGAAGCAGGCTCCCACTGTGCAGAGAGCCTGATGCGGGACTTGATTCTAGGACCCTGAGATCATGATCTGAGCCAAGGCAGAGTCTTTAACCCACTGAGCCACCCAGATGCCCCGAAACTTTATTTTTTTTTAAGATTTTATTTATTTGACAGACAGAGATCACAAGTAGGCAGAGAGGCAGGCAGAGAGAGACAGAAAAGCAGGCTCCCCGCTGAGCAGAGAGCCGATGCGGGACTCGATCCCGGGACCCTGGGATCATGAGCCGAAGGCAGAGGCTTTAGCCCACTGAGTCACCCAGACTCCCGGAGACTTTATTTTTTAGTTTGTTATTTTGTAGGTATTGTCTTTTCTTTCTGGTAACTCTTAACATTTATTCCTGCTCTTACAATATGTCTGGGTGTGTATTTCTTTTAATTTATCCTTCTCAATACAAGGGGTAAACTCTTGAACTAAGGACTTACATTTTTTAATATTACTTATTCTCTCTTTGGGAATTACAAAAGTAGTTTTGTTGAAAATTCCCTATCCTTCATTTCTCTTTTCTGATCTTTCATATTTTTAATCTTTTTTATCTCCCTGTGGTAAACTGTATCTAAATGTTCAGTACTATCTTCTGTATCATTTATTCTTTCTTTGATTATGCCTAGTCTACAGTTTTTCCCATCTATTCTTTTGTATTTTAACAATGATATTTTACATTTTCAGGATTACTTATTGGCTTTTTTTCATACTTTTTTATCTTGACTTGTGTAATATTTACCTATTTTGTATTCATAATTTATTGGCCTTTTTAAAGAAATTAGAATCTTTTTTTTTAAGTTTTATTTTAAAGATTTTATTTATTTACTTGTTTTAGAGAAAGAGAGCATGAGTAGAGAGGGAGGGGCAGAGGGAGAAGCAGACTCTGCATTGAGCGCAGAGCCCAACACAGGGCTTGCTCAATCTCACGACCCTGAGGTCATGACCCAAGCAGAGATCAAGAGTCAGATGCTTAACTGACTGAGCTACCCAGGTGCCCTAAAAGACAGGATTCTTTCGTTCATACTAATTCTTTTGTTGTCATGACTGTTTTAATGACAACTTATTATTTTGAAATAATTTCAAATTTACAGTAAATTTCCAAGAATAATACAAAGAACTATTTACCCTTCACTCAGATTCATCAGTTGTTAACATTTTGCCATATGGCCTTTTCTATCCATCAATCATCTAAATACACTCTCATGCCTTTTCTGAATCACTTGAGAGTAAGTTGCACATACGATGTCCCTTTAGGCCTAAAGACTTTGGTGTATGTTCCCTAGGAATAGGGACACTCACTTAAATAACCATAGCACAATTACCAAAATCAGGATATTCAACATTAATACAATAACACTATTACCTAATATATAGGCATTCCTCAAATTGTGCAAAATGTCCTTTATGGCAATTCTTTTCTAGTCCAGGATCCACTCCAGGATCATGCATTGATTGCATTTAGTTTTTTGCTCTTTGATCCCAAACAAGTACCCAGGCTAACTGCAAAGTCTTTAAAGGCTTCTTTATAAAATTAAATTAATGTAGAATAAAATCATAATGCCAGTTGAGTACATAGTACAATGAACGTCTATATTACCAGTATCCAGACTTAACCAAAATTCAACATTTGCTTAATTGCTTCATCTACCTTTTTCCCTCTTTATTTTCATAGATAAATATTAAATATTTAAGTAAATAAATAAATATTTCCTCAAGTAAGCATCCTTAAAAATATATGGATTTTTCTTATATAACCACAATGTCACTTAACAAAATAATAATTTCTTGGAAACATCTAATAATGGAGACTATAGTCAAGCTTCTACAATTGACTTTAAATGTTTGTTTGTTTGGTTGGTTCTTTCTAGAATCAGGATTTAATGAAATCCATGTATTACATTATGTTATTTCTCCTAGTTTTCTTTTAAAATAAATCAGCTCCCCCTTTTCCCTCCCTCACTTTATTTTTAAATTTTTATTGACTTTTTAAAAAGCCAGGTAAATTATTCCATACTATAAAATGTCCCACATTCTAGAGTTGTTGGTTTGCTTCTTAGGGGCATCATTTGTTTTCCTTTATACCTAATATTTTTTGTAAAAATAAATGAGCTCTGGAGGCTGAATGAAATTCTGGTTGAGCAGTACTCGGAGTGAAATAGTCCATACACATATATGCAATTGTATATTCTTTCTTTCTTTATCCATCAAGAAATTTACATTGATGTTAACTTCTATTCCAGATTGCTTATGCATTTCCAAAACTCCAGCTTAATCCTGTCCCATTTCTCATTGTTTTAAGGTCCATTGCCTAGATTTGTGGGATTCTTTGTGGGGTGGTGTAGGGTGGCATCTAACACATGATCCTTATAGTGAGTCTTTGGCCTTGATCAAAAGAGACAAAAATAACTAAATATAACTTACAGTATAAGAAAATAATGCCAAAGCTTCACCAACAATTTTTTCCACAAAAGCATGTAAAATTGGTCAAAAGCATGTTGCATTCAAGGATATTGATATTAGACAAGTCTAGCAATACCATTACTATGAAATGAGTAAAATATCCTTCAATCACTTCTTACTACAACCCCAGCTCCTGTTCCTTCATTACTCATCTTTAATTATGTAAACAATTTTTAAGTATGATATTTCTGGTATTATACTCATAAGCAAACTATTTTTGATAAGGTTTTAATCAAGTATAATTATTCAGGTATCCCTTTAAATTATTTAAAACTGTTGCCCATGCATATTTACTTATTTAACATATTAAAGTTTCAGACTATCTAGTATAACTTGATTTTTTTAAAAAATATTTTATTTATTCATTTGACAGAGATCACAAGTAGGCAAAGAGGCAGGCGGGGGGTGGGGGCGGGAAGCAGGCTCGCTGCCAAGCAGGGAGCCCAATGCGGGGCTCCATCCCAGGACCCTGAGATCATGACCTGAGCTGAAGGCAGAGGCTTAATCCTCTGAGCCCCCCAGGCACCCCTATAACTTGATTTTTAAATGTGAAAATGCATCTACAAAATTTCTGAAATGGACGTTTGCTTTCACAGCTCTTATAGTGAGGTGGGGTCTGTCTATTTGGGAAAATAAATCAGGTGACTATGAAAGAAACATTTCATTATCCAGTACAGAAATGTCTATGCTCTCTCTAAACTAGTTTGAAATCAAAGTCTGAGATTCTTGTAAACTTCTAAGTTGCCAGTATCCTCAATAAATAATTCCCCTCTCTGGGGCACCTGAGTGGCTCAGTTGGATGAGCATCTGATTCTTGATCTCGGCTGAGGTCTTGATCTCAGGATCAATCCCAATCCCCTCACTGGGCTTCACACTGGGCATGCCTCCCACTAAGAAAGGAAAGAAAGGAAAGGAAAGAAAGGAAGAAAGTAAGAGAGAGAGAGAGAGAAAGAAAGAGGAAGGAGGGAAGGAAGGAAGGAAGGAAGATAGATATAAGGTACTTTTATTTCAGTCACTTTTTTTTCTGTTTTAAATATCAACATACATCTTGAAGTTCATTTTATTGATTGAATAGTGCACCTGAAGGTATAAGTTTTTACTGTATTCTCTCTAACAAATCAACAATAAGGTAAACAATGATTTGAATATCATGTAATTTGGAGGAAAATTTCTGGAACACTGAAGCAGAAAATCAAAATGGAAAACTGGTTGTAATAACAAAAGCAGTGGTTTAAAATTGTTCATTTGCTCTCAAGGGTTTTCTTGGTATGACAGGAAATACTGTCAAAAAATCACAGTGGTGTTCTTGTTTTCCTGCTAGCGACTCACCTGGGAACCATAGCAACAAAACTAGAAATTTTTCTTCTCTGAGAAACCTACGCATATGTTAACAAAGATTGGTGGTGGGTGGTGTGGTTGGGAGGGAAACAGGAGAAAAATATGTAGACACTTCCCAAAGAAAAACAGACTCTTTTAATCATGTATTTTCATTCCCAATTTATTTTTCATCCTCACATTCAGAGTTCTTTGATTCCATGGAAGAGTTCATCATGTTTATGCTAAAATTTCTTGTAGTAATCATTCCTGTATGTTATTTTCCACCATACACTTATTTACCAAATCCATTTTATGGTTTTTACTCATTTTTTAAAAAATAAAAATTTTGTGAAATTTCCTGGTCTTCCCCATGGAGAACTAGAGCAACTGGTAGCTCTGAGGAACAGTATTGCTTTTTCCTCTTGCCTTGGTTGGAAAGATTTTTTTCTTGATTTTTCCCTTACAAACCAACCCTTTGTCCCCTCTCTGTGCAGGTAGTGTATGTGGGTCTGACCTCACGTGAATCTGGCATAACCAATCAGAACTCTACTTCCCTCTGCCATAGTGATAGGCTCAAGGATAAACATATGACTCAAGCAGCGAGAGGATTTCCCCAGGTCCCTGGAACGATTAGGCTTTTGGCTGAGATACTACACTTCTAGAATGGAAGCCTGGTGCTTCAGTGACTGTGTTAGCAGAAGGTCGACCCAGAGGAGAAAAGAGCCAAAGACATAAGGATCCTGATAATGTCATTCAAGCCCCTGGATTCATGGTCAAAGTCAACTTTTCCACTAAACGTTTTAATTATGTGAGTCAATAAATTTCCTCTTCTTTAACCAGTTTGGTTGGGTTCTCTATTTGCAGCCAAAGGATTCCTTATACAAAAGCATATGTTGTAAAAATGATATCCTAATACAAGTTCCGTCTTTACATTTTTTTTCCCATACTTGGTTAAATGTTTCCTGTAGGGGTGCCTGGGGGGCTCAGTCAGTTAAACATCTGCCTTCACCTCAGGTCATGATCCCAGGGTCCTGGAATCAGGTCCCACATTGGGCTCTCTGCTCTGTGGGGAGCCTGCTTCTCCGTCTACCTGTTACTCCCCCTGCTTATGCATGCTCTCTCGCTCTCTCTGACAAAGGAAATAACATCTTTAAAAAATAAGTGTTTTCTATAATTATGTTTTATGTACTGAATGATACCATGTGCTCTAACTTATTAAAAATCACACCATCTTAATAACTCAATTTTGGAAACAAAGCATTATCTGTGGTAGAAGAAGCATTCAATTATGAGCTGGGAGACTTGGGTTCTATCCTACTTTGTATCTAACTGCAGTTTAGGACATGGACATGTTGCAGTTTCTTCCCTGGATATTGATACTGTAAGTAGCTTGAGTTGGACTGTCCGTATGGCACTTCCAACATTAAAATTTTGTCACTCTTAGAAATACAGCCCAGAGTGGGAAAATGGAAGAGACTCTATTAAATAGGAAGAAATAGATAAGCAAAAACACTTTTCTTTCAGTAAAACGATATTAATTTGAGGTGCTCATGTATAAAAACTTTTATATTTTGGGTCAAAGGAAAAAACTGTAGTAAGATACATTGTTGTTCTCCAGTATTTCTTGCACTTCCCTACTGGACTATGATGTATCCTCACCCTCTTAATGGCAGGTTTGGCCTTGTGACTTGCTTTGGCCGTGCGATATGAATGGAAGTGACACGTGTGATGTCTGGGCAGAAGAGTTCACTCATGGGTCACATGTTCTCTTTTCCTTTTCTGTGATAATCCTCAATGTGCCAGATGGACGGTGCTCCATCACCCAGGGTTCCAGAGTGAATAGGATGTGGAACAAAGCTGCTGCTTTGTGTCCATAAGGGACACGCACTGTGAGAGAAAAATAAACCTTTGTGTTTGTAAACCACTGAGATCTGGGGAATTGTTTGATACCACAGCATAATCCAGCCTCCCCTGACTAACGTTGCAGTGGTGACTAGGCAAAGCTGCATTAGGATCATCATGCAGGCTAAGACTAAGGCTAACACTGTATTAACACAGAAAATCTGTACCATCATTTTTTTTCTCCAAATTTTTTTTTCTAAACTTAGTTGATTAGATGTCAATTGTATTACTTAATAGTAAAAACATATGGCCTGCAATAGTGCCAGAATCATAAAGGAGCCTCATGTATAGAAGTTTAGTAACAGAAAGCTTCTTCAAGCCTGAACTGATTTTATGTGAAAAGAAATTGCAATCGAAATAAGAAATAATGAAAAAAAAAATGAAAGAAAGAAAGAAAAGAAAAGAAAGAAGAAAGAAGGATTTTAAAAGTGAGGCTGAAAAAATTTTTTAAATGAAATTGAGACTTATAGGTGGAAGCCGTGAAATCCTGAGACTTAAATCATAAGTGATTATATAAATTCCCTCAGGAGTTGGAAAAGAGGTTAAAAATGCCATCTAGACAGAAGTACAGCAACAGTTGAAGCAATTATAATAAATTGTGTTCTAACTATGTATAAAACTTAATTGTAATTTCCTTTTGGATTCTAAAAGAATATATTGAACACTAATAATTAATAACCTGAGGCCTATAAAAATAGAGATTACTAGTTCATGAGGCATTATTAACAGATGAATTACTGATTGTGAACAATTTTATGTGCCATGCTCTGAGGTAGGGAGTAGACTCTACTGAAAAAAAAAAAAAAAAAAAAAAAGGACTCCGAGGGAGCTTGCAAAGAAAAATGCTTTGAAGACATTATCCCATATGGATATGGAAACTATCCCATAATGAAGGAGGGTGTTTTTTTTTTTACACCATTGGTGAATGGTGATTTTGAAAATATTTTCCTTGAAAAAAATAACATGAACATTGAAATATAATTAATGATTGGCTAAGATTTCTAAATTAGAGACCTAAAATTAGAAACAATGAGATAAGACTCTATCTAACCATGAGGACCTTCAGTGAGTAGTATCTGTTGCATTACTTCCATATCCTAACTAACTCTGAAATACATTTCTCTTTTGGCCAACTCAAATCCAATATCATAAGGGTGTGGAATTATGGAAACCATAGTTGTAGTATAAAACCAAGTTGACACGACACAAAAACCACAGGGAATTTTTCAGAATTTTCTTACATCATACTTACCTTTCAGTGTCTGTACATACAAATCTAATTTCAGTTTATATCATGTGCATACAGAATTTTATAATTCAGATGTTCGTAAACTCAGATATTTTGACTTTAATTCTTTATTATGACAAAGACAATGATATAAATGGTCACATGACACTCATTATAAGAAATATAGCCTTTGTTTTGCTATATAAAATAACATCTACATGCAGGTATACCTCAGAGACAGAATGCTGCAAAAAAGTTGATATTGCCATAGAGTAAGTCAAATGAATTTTTTGGTAACTTATGCATATAAAACTTATGTTTACACTAGACTATAGTCTATTAAATGCACAACATTATTCTGAAAGAAAAAACAATGTACATACCTTAATTTTAAATGTTGTTATAGCTAAAAATACTAAACATCATGTGAGCTTCAGGAAGTCAATCTTTTTGCTGGGGGTGGGTTTTGCCTCCATGTTTTGGCTGCTGATCATGGTGGTGGTTGCTCAGGTTTGGGGTGGCTGTGACAATTTCTTAAAATAAGACAACCATGAAGTTTGCCATATCGATTGACTCTTCCTTTCACGAATGACTTCTCTGTGGTATGAATGTTGTTTGACAGCATTTTACCCATAGAACTTCTTTCCAAACTAGAGTCAATCCTCTCAAAGCCAACCACTGCTTTTGTTTAGGAAAGATTCTTTTTTTTTTTTTTAGATTTTATTTTTTTATTTATTTGACAGACAGAGATCACAAGTAGGCAGAGAGGCAGGCAGAGAGAGAGGAGGAAGCAGGCTCCCTGCTGAGCAGAGAGCTCGATGCGGGGCTCGATCCCAGGACCCCGGGATCATGACCCGAGCCGAAGGCAGAGGCCTTAAACCACTGAGCCACCCAGGCGCCCCTGTTTAGGAAAGATTCTAAATCCATTATCGTCATCTCAACAATCTTCACAGCATTTTCACCACGCGTAGATCCCCTCTCAAGAAACCACTCTTTGCTCATCCATTAGAAGCAACTCTTCACCTATTCAAGTTTGATCATGAGCTTGCACACCCTCAGGCTCCACTTCTAATGCTACTTCTCCTGCTGTTTCCACCACATCTGCGGTGACTTCCTCCACTGAAGTCTACAACCCCTCAAAGTCACCCATGAGTGTTGGAATCAACTTCTGAACTTCTGGTAATGTTAATATTTTGACTTCTTCCCATGAATCATGAATGTTCTTAATGCCATCTAGAATGGTGAATCACTTCTAGAAGGTTTCCAATCAACTTTCCCCCGATCCATCAGAACAATTCTCTCTATGGCAGCTGTGGCCTTACGAAACATATTTCTTAAATCACAAGACTTGAAAGACAAAATTATCCTTTCATCCACGAGCTACAGAAGGAATGTTAAGTTAACAGGCATGAAAGCCACATTCATCTCTTTGTACATCTTCATCAGAGCTCTTGGGTGACCAGGTGTATTGGCAATGAGCAGTAATATTTTGAAAGAAATCTTTTTTTCTGAGCAGTGGTTTCAGCAGTGGGATTAAAATATTCAATCACTTGTAAACAAACGTGGTGTCATCTAGGCTTTGTTGTTCCATTTCTAGAGCACAGGCAGAGTGGATTTAGCATAATTCTTCAGGGTCCTAGGATTTTCAGAATGCTCAACTTCAGAATGGCTTCAACTTAAAGTTACCAGCTGCATTAGTCCCTAAGAGGAGAGCCAGCCTGTCCTCTGAAGCTTTGAAGCCAGGCACTGACTTCTCCCCTGTAATTGTGAAAGGCCAAGATGGCATCTTCTTCTGATAGAAGAAGGCGATTTCATCCACATTGAAAATCTGTTGTTCGGTGTAGCCACCTTCAGTAATGATCTTAGCTAGATCTTCTGAATCACCTGCGGTTTGCTTCACCTTGCACTTTGATGTTTAAGGAAACCTCTGCCAGGTTCAGACCTTTCTCCTGCAGTTTCCTCACCTCCCTCAGCCCTCACAGATTTGGAGAGAAAGTTAGGCCTGGCTCTGGTTTGAGCTTTGGCTTAAGGGAATGTTATGGCTCCTTTGATCTTCTATCCAGACAACTCAAACTTCCTATCAGCACTAAGACTGTTTTGCTTTCATATCATTCATGTGTTCACTGAAGTAGCACTTTTAATTTCCTTTAAGAACTTTTCCTTTGCATTCACAACGTGGCTTACTGTTTGACACAAAGGCCTAGCTCTCAGCCTATTGTGGCTTGCAACATGCTTTCCTCACTGAACTGAATCATTTCTAGCTTTTAATTTGAAGTGTGAGACATGTGGCTCTTTTCACTTAAACACCTAGAGGCCATTGAGGGTTACGAATTGATCTAATTTCAATATTGTTCTGTCTTAGGGATTAGGGAGGTCTGAGAAGAGGGAGAGAGATAAGGGGAAGGGCAGTGAGTGAAGCAGTCAGAGCACACACACTTATTTTATCTATTTATTGCTTTAAGCAACTCTACCCCCAGCGTGGGGCTTGAACTCATGACCCTGAGATCAAGAGTCACAAACTCTAATGACTGAGCCAGATAGGTGACCCAAGCACAATTATTGATTAAGTTGGCCATATTACAGTGGTGGTTCATGGTGACCCCAAACAATTACAATAGTAACATAAAAAATCACTTTTCACAGATTACCATGACAAATATAATAATGAGAAAAGTTTGAAATATCATGAAAATTACCAAAATGTGACACAGAGAAAGGAAGAGAACAAATGCTGTTGGAAAAATGACACTGATAGAATTGCTTGATGCAGGGTTGCCACAAACCTTCAATTTGTAGAAAATGCAGTGTTTGTAGAAAGTGCAATAACATGAGGGATGCCTATATATTTTCTCCTGTTTTCCAAAGAAGATAAGACATTTACTATTATTACAGTGACCATTTCTCCCAGATTACACTGGTTGTCTTGGTATAACTAAGCCCCTTACTCTTTCAAATCGTCCCAGCTTGACAATATATGGGGTCATTCTACTACCAGTCATTCATATTTAGGGTCTTTGCCCTTCTCCACTAGATGGCACTGGAACCCAGGAGTTTATCTTGATCCAGGAAGATGGGAGGCATCTGGAATTTAATCCACAGAGGTTGTCCCTAATACTGCTAATCCTTCTGTTACCTACTTTAGATGTTACCATTGAAACTGTCCGCAGAGCCTGGGCTCTTCATGATTAGTCTTCCTTGGTACTCACACAGCCAGCCCGGTACAATCCCCATATGAAATCCACCTGGGGTCCGGGACCCTCCATAGGCTCCTTCTCACCCTCCCCACCTTCCTTCCCCATCCTGGATTAGTTTGGACCATCCTCCAATGTCCCTTAATTTATAGCACCAACTTTCTTTGCTTCTCCTTTAAACCATTCAACTGAATTCTCCTTTAGGGATGCAGACCAATCAAGATAAACCCTGGGTTGGAGTTATGTTCCAGGTGGCCCTGAAGCACAAATATGATGATGAGAGGACACTAATATCTTGGTAATGTACTTTTACACTGCATTAAATTTCCTTATGTATGCATATCTTGGTGCATATGTGCAAGCATTTCAATGGGACCAATTTATAGATATTTTATCAAAAGGCATATACACATTTTAAGCCACTTTATTGAGGTATGATTAAATGGATAAAGTTGTACATATTTAATGTATACAACTTGATTAATTTGAAGATGAGTACACATACATGAAACCATTACCACAATTAATGCCAAAATGCCATAAACATATCCCTCACTTTCAGAAGTCTTCCTACCCGCTTTATTTACTTATTGTATGTGTCATAAGAACATCGTAAGATCTGCCATCTTAGCAAGTTTTTAAGTATACAATTCAGTGTTATTAACCATAAGTACTATGCTTAACAGTAGATATCTAGGACATATTCATCCTGCAAAACTGCAACTTTGTACACTTCAACCAACACCTCTCCATTTCCTCTTCTCAGATTCTCTGCTTCTATGAGTTTAACTATTTTTTAGATTCCTCATATAAACGGGATCATGTAGTATTTGTTCTCTGGTGTCTGGCTTATTTCGTTTACCATCAGGTCTTCCAGACTCATCCATGTTATCACAAGTGGCAGGATTTTCTTCTTTTTTCATGGCTGAATAATATTCCATTGTGAGTATATACTATATTTTCTTTATCCATTCATCCACTGATGGACATTTAGGTTGATTCCATGTCTTCACTATTATGAACAGTGCTACAGAGACCATGGGAATGCAGATATCTCTTAAAGGTACTAATTTCAATTCCTTTGGATAGCTATCTTGAAGCAGAATTAATGGATCATATATTTCCATTTTTACTTTTCTTAGAAACCTCCATACCATTTTTATAGTGACTTCACTAATTTACACTCTGACCAACAGTGTACAAATGTTCCCTTTTCTCCATATCCTCACTGACATGAAAAAATCATATTTTTAAAAAAGATTTTATTTATTTATTGTATATAGAGAGAGTAAGAGCAGGGGGAGGGGTAAATGAAGAGGGGGAGAGAGAATCTCAAGCGACTTTGCACTCAGCAGTGAGCCCGACATGGGGCTCAATCTCACAGCCTCACTGATATCATGACATGAACTGAAATCAAAAGTCTGATACTTAACCAACTGAGACACCCAGGCACCCCCCGCCTTTTTCTTTTTTAATAATAGCCATCCTAACAGATGTGAGGTGATATCTCATTGTGGTTTTAATTTGTTTTTCCCTGATAATTAGTAATACTGAATACCTTTTCGAATACCTGTTGGCCATTTATATATCTTCTTCAGAGAAACAGCTGTTCAGGTCCCTTGCCCATTTTTAAAATCAAGTTATTTGGTTGTTTTCACTATTGTTTGAGTTCCTAATATTTCTTGAATATTATTCATTCATCAGATACATGGCTTGCAAATATTTTCTTCTGTTCCATAGGTTGTCTTTCAGTTTGTTAATTTTCTCCTTTCCTGTGCAGAAGTTCAGTTTGATGTAACCGCATTTGTCTATTTTGCTTTTGTTGCCTGTTGCAATGCCTACATTGCATATGTACATTGCTTTGGTTTGTATGTACATTTTAATAATAAAAATTCTTCCAATCCATGAATATAGAATGTACTTCCATTTATTTGTATCTTTAAAAAATTTTCTTTTGTCAGTGTTTTATAATTTTCAGTGTACCAATCTTCCACCTCAAGTTTATTCCTAAGTATTTTATTCTTATACTTTTTTACGATTTTATTTATTTCTCAAAGAGAGAGCACAAGCAGGGGGAGTGGCTGGCAGAGGGGGAAGCAGAGTCCCCACTGAGCAAGGAGCCACATGTGGGACTTGATCCTGGCTCCCTGGGATCATGACTTGAGCTGAAGGCAGACACTTAACCAACTGAGCCACCCAGGGATTCCCTAAATATTTTATTCTTTTTGATATGTTTGCAAATGGGATTGTTTTGATTTAGGTATCTTGTCTTTTTCTTGATTAACTTATCTGGTTAAAACTTCTAGTACTATGTTGAATAGAAGTATCAAGAGGGAGCATCTTTGTCTTATCTTGATCTTAAAGGAAAAGCTTTCAGTTTTTTACCATTGAGTATGATGTTAGTGGTAGGTGTTTTATATATGACCTTTTATATCTTCTATATCTTATTCAGTGACAGTTTTTATCATAAAAGGATATTTAGTTTGGTCAAATACTTTGTCTACATTGATCAAATGGAGATGTTGAGATGATCATGTGATTTTTATCCTTCATTCTTTTAATTCATGGATCACACTGATTGATTTGCATATGTTGAACTATCCTTGCATTCCCAAGGATAAGTTATGTATATCTTTTTCATGTGCAATTGAATTCAATTTTCTAATATTTTGTTAAGAATTTTTGAATCTATATTCATCAGGGATATTGGCTTTTTTCTTCCATTGTGATGTCTTTAACTGGTTTTGGTATCAGGGTGATGCTGGCTTTGTAAGTTTGGAAGCCTTCCCCCTCTTGAATGTTTAGGAACCAACAGTTTAAGATGGATTAGTACTAATTCTTCCTTAAATATTTGGTAGAATTCAACTGTGAAGGCATCTGGTACTGGGATTTCCTTTTTTGGGAGTTTTTTTTTTTTTAAGATTTTGTTTATTTATTTGACAGACAGAGATCACAAGTAGGCAGAGAGGCAGGCAGAGAGAGAGGAAGGGAAGCAGGCTCCCTGCTGAGCAGAGAGCCCCATGTGGGGCTCGATCCCAGGACCCCGGGATCATGACCTGAGCCGAACCCACTGAGCCACCCAGGTGCCCCCCCCCACTTTTTTAATTGAGTTAATCTTTGTTATTGGTCTCTTCCAGCTTACTATTTCTTCTTGATTCAGCCTTGGCACTTTGTCTCTAAGAACTTATCGATTTCTTCTAGATCATCCAATTTTTTGCAAATAATTGTTCAGAACAGTCCCTGATTTTTTTTTATTTGAGGAATTAGTTGTAATATATCCTCTTTCATTTCTAATTTTATTTATTTGAGTATTCTCTTTTTTCTTAGTCTAGCTAAGGGTTTGTTTTTAAAATTTTATTTTTAAGTAATCTTTACACCCAACACGCAGCTCAAACTCACAACCCCAAGATCAAGAGTCACATGCTCTACTGACGGATGGTGTCAGGTGTCCCATTAAGGGCTTATATTTACGAACCTTTTCAGAAAATCAACCCTTAGTTTTTTAAAATTTTCTATTGTTTTTCTAGTTTCTATTTCATTTATTTCTGCTCATCTTTATTTCTTTTTGTCTGCTAATTAGGCTTAGTTTCTTCCTTTTTTATAAGTTCCTTGAGGTATAAAGTTAGTTATTTCAGATCTTTCTTTCTTTTTAATGTAGGCATTTGTCACCCCATAAAATTCCCTTACTACTGCTTTCATTGCATTCCATAATTTTTCGTGTGTTGTGTTTTCTCATGATATTTTCTAATTTCCCTTTGATTTCTTCTTTGACTCAATGGTTATTCGAGTGTATTATTTAATTTCCGTATATTTATGGATTTCCCCATCTTCTTGCATTATTAATTTCTAGTTTCATTCCATTGTGTTTGGAAAAAATATTTGGGATGATTTCAATCTTGCTAAATTTGTTAAGCTTTGTCTTTTACATAGGATCTATCCTAGAGAATGTTCTATGTGTACTTGAGAAGAATGTGTATTGTGCTGCTTCTGGATGAAGTGTTTTGCATATATCTATCAGGTCCATTTGGTCTATAATGTTATTCAATTCTGCTTATTCATTCACCCTGTCTGGATGTTATACCCTTAAATGAAAATGGGGTATTGAAGTCTCCTTCTATTACTGTATTGCTATCTATTTCTCCCTTCATATCTGTTAATGTTTTCTTTATAAATTTAGAAGCTCTGATGTTGGGTGCATACATATTCATAACTGTTCTATCTGCCTGTTGAATTGGCCCTTTTACCATTATATAATGATATATCATTATATCATTATATATGTACATATAATGTATATATATGTATGTATTGTATCATTATATAATGATATATATAATTGACCCTTTTATCATTATATACCATTCATATATATATAAAACACATATATCTTTGTCTGTTAGGTTTTTTTTTTTAAGATTTTATTACCCATTTGACAGAGAAAGATCACAAGTAGGGCAGAGAAACAGGCAGAGAGAGGAAGAGAAGCAGGCTCTCCACTGAGCAGGGAACCTGATGTGGGGCTTGATCCCAGGACTCTGGGATCATGACCTGAGCCAAAGGCAGAGGCTTTAACCCACTGAGCCACCCAGGTGCCCCAAGTCTCTTGTTAGTTTTTGACTTAAAGTCTATTTGTCTGCTATAAGTGTAGCCACCTCTGTTCTCTTTTGGTTACTATTTGCATGGAATATCATTTTTCATCCCTTAATTTTTAGCCTATGTGTGCCTTTTTAAAAAAGATTTATTTATTTTGAGAGAGAGAGAGCAGGAGTGTGGGGAGGGGCCGAGGGAGAGAGAGAATCTCAAGCTGACTCCCTGCTGAGTGTGGAGGCCCACACTGGGCTTGATTCTGGGACTGGGAGATCATGACCTGAGCTGAAATTAAGAGTCAGCCACTCAGGGTGCCTGGGAGGCTCAGTGGGTTAAAGCCTCTGCCTTCGGCGCAGGTCATGATCCCAGGGTCCTGGGATTGAGCCCCACTTTGGGCTCTCTGCTCAGCGGGGAGCCTGCTTCCTCCTCCTCTCTCTCTCTCTGCCTGCCTCTCTGCCTACTTGTTATCTCTGTCTGTCAAATAAATAAATAAAAATCTTAAAAAAAAAAAAGTCAGTCACTCAACCAATTGAGTCACCCAGGTGCCCCTAGCCTATGTGTGTCTTATATGTGAATCTAAAGTGAGTTCCTTTTATTTTTTTTTAATTTTTAAAAAAGATTTACTTATTTATTTGAGAGGGACAGAGAGAGGGGAGGCAGTAGCAGAGTAAGAGAGAGAATCTCAAGCAGACTCCAAAGTGAGCACAGACCCCAGCTGGGGGCTCAATCCCTGACCCTGAGACCATGACCAGAGCTGAAATCAAGACTCCCACGATCAGCTGACTGAGCCACCCAGACACCCCTAAAGTGAATTCCTTTTACACAGATGCAGCTCCATCTAATTTTTTTTCTCCATTCAGCCATTCTATGTCTTTTAAATGGGGAGTTTAATTCCTTTGCATCTAAAGTAATGATGGTCAGGTAAGAACATTATACTGCCATTTCATTAATCATTCTCAGTCTGTTTTGTAGGTCATTTTTCCCTTTCTTCCTCTCTTGCTATCTTCTGTTGTGATTGATGAGTTTTCATATTGTTATGTTTTGATTCCTTTTTCTTTTGTACATTTTCTTTAGGTATTTTCTTTGTGACTGCTCTGATGCTTACATAAAACATAACAGTCCATTTTAAAGCTTCAATTGCATAAAAAAGACACTTTTACTTCATACACATACACTTCATTATTGATGTTATTGGTATTATATTATAGATGTCATAATTTGTATCTTTTATATTACATATATATTAACAGATTTTTTTCAGTTATAGTTATTCTTAAAACTTTTATCTATTAACTTTTATTCTAGGGTTAAAGTTGACTTATGCACCACCATTACAGTATTACATTATTCTGTGTTTGTCTATATATTTACCTTTACCCGTGAGATTTATTTATTTTTTAAGATTTTATTTATTTATTTGAGAGAGAGAGAGAGAGAGAGAGAACAAGAGAAGAGGGGGAGGGGCCAGCGGAGATGGAGAAGCAGGCTCCCTGCAAGCAGATCCCAGGACCCTGGGATCAGGACCTGAGCTGAAGGCAGATGCTTAACTGACTGAGACACTTGGATGTCCCTACCAGTGAGATTTATACATTCATATGCTTTTGTGTTGCTGTTTAGCATTCTTTCATTTCAACCTGAGGAACTTTCTTTAGCACTTCTTGTGAGGCATGTCTTGTGGTGACAAACTTCCTTAGTGTGACTTGTCTGGAGTCTATCTCTCCTCCTTTTTTAAAGAACAGTTTTGCCAGGTATAGTGTTCTTGGTTGGCAGTTTGCTGTTACTTTTGTTGTTTGTGTATCTCGAACAAATCATCCTACTCTCTTGTGACCTGCTAGGTTTATGCTGAAAAATCTGTTCATAATCTTTTGGGCATTCCTTGTAGGCAATGAGCTCCTTTTCTCTTGCTGCTTTCAAAATACGTTTTTTGTGTTTCACTTTTGACAATTTAATTATAAGTGTTTCAGTGTAGACCTCTTTAGGTTTGCCAGTCGTGGGGGTTTTGAGCTTCATGCATCTGGATGTCCATTCCCTCCCCATATTTGAAGAGTTTTCAACATTATTTCTTTAAATAAGCTTTCTCTCCCTTTCTCTTTCTCTGATTCTTCTGGGATTCCAATATGCATATATTGTTTTTCTTGATAGTATGCCTTAAGTCCTATAGCCTTTCTTCATTTTTTTCATTCTTTCCTCTTTTTGCCCCTCTGACTGGATAATTTAAGATGATGTCTTTAAAATATAAATCAATCAGTCTTTGAGTTCATTGATTCTTCTGCTTGAGTCTGCTTTTAGAGCTGTTACATTTTTCATTTCATTTATTGTATTTGCCAGCCCTAGGATTTCAGTTCAGATCTTATTTTATGGTTTCTCTTGGTGTCTATGTTCTTTTGCTGTTCACTGAGGTTTTTAAAGATTATTATTTTGAATTCTTTGTCAGGCAATTCATAGATCTCCAGTTCCTTGGGATTAGTTTTTGGAAATTTATTTTCTGCCTTTAGTTGTGTTGTTTCCCTAATCTTCATGTCCCTTATAGCCTTGCATTAATGTTCGTGCATTTGAAGAAGCAGTCACCTCTTCTAGCCTTTATTGACTTGCTTTCAGAATAAAATAGAGATTCTGTGGTTTCTCAGAATGTATGAACACAGCTGCTCCACTCCTCTTTGCTGGTGTGGAAGTTTTAGGATTGTGCGCTTTCTCCCTACACTGCAGTGTTGTGCCATGTGCTTAGAGTCAACCACTCCTTTTCCTAATGGCTGTGCACTGAGATGCTGTGATGATGAGCACAAGCTTCACGTCTCTCCCTCCCTCCCGAAGGAGCAGTCTTAAGGTTGTGCACTTCTCCCAGTCTTGCAGAGTCAAGCCAACTTCTGAGATCCTTGATGGCTATGAGATCCATAAGCCATCTGTGAGAGCGTGTGGAGCTGCCATCTGCAGAGGCAGTGGGCACCAGCCACGGGGGTCTGTGGGCTGCCAAAGGTCTCATTGACCAAAGGCTTTGAGCCCTCACCCCTTCTTTGTTCTTAGCTGCCCCATGTTATTTAGCTATATCTACTCCCTCAGCATTCTTAGTGAGGTGAAACACCCTCTTGAGCAGTGCCCCAAAAGGCTGGGGAAGCTGGATGCTCAATCATTCTCTGTTTCCCCTGTGAGAGAAATCAGGCACCAAAAGCAGCTCTCTCAGTGCTGAGCTGTGCCAGTTTGGAGGAGGGGTGACAACAGTTAAATTGAAAGTGTTCTTACCTGGGGTACCTGGGTGGCTCAGTGGGTTAAGCCTCTGCCTTTGGCTCAGGTCCTGATCTCAGGGTCCTGAGATTGAGCTTGACATTGGGCTCTCTGCTCAGCGGGGAGCCTGTTGCCAGCCCCCCCACCGCCTGCTGCTCTGCCTACTTGTGATCTGTCAAATAAATTAAAAAATTAAAAAAAAAAAAAAAGAAAGTATTCTTACTCTTTTCAGTGCAGCCACTCTTGGATTTTGTGCTCCACTGGGAGGCTGGATACTCTCAACTAGACTCCAGAGGTCTCATAAAGATGCTTTTATCCATGGGTATTTGTTAAATTGGTGTTTGTCAGGGTATGAAGGCTGGGTCCTCCTATTGTGCCATCTTGATGATGACATATACATATATATTTTTAAAGTATTTATAAATACTACCAAAATAAATGTCACCTAATTAACAACTATTTTCCCATTTCTTGAAGATACTAATTAAAATGATTAAAAAATATAAACTTAATGGGCAAAAAATGGCTATGTTGATTTTAATCTATAGTTTATTAGCCATTTGTATATTTAAATACATTTTCTATTCATTACCTTTAGCTTATTTTTCTATAGGATTTTCCCCGCCACCCCACCATACTGTCCTTCCTTCCTTCCTTCATTTTTTTAAACTGTGGACTGGCAGGATTTTTAGAATTTTAATCTTCTGGGGCGCCTGGGTGCCTCAGTTTGTTAAGCGTCTGCCTTCGGCTCAGGTCATGATCTCAGGGTCCTGGGATTTAGCCCTGCATCTGGCTCCCTGCTCACAGGGGAGCCCCTTCTCTCTCTCCCTTTGCCTGCCACTCCTCCTGCTTGTGCTCTCATTCTGTGTCGAATAAATAAAATCTTCAAAAAAATTTAATCTTCTATTTTTCAAATATTTTTGCAGTGTCATTTATAGTTTAATTTTGCCTCAGGAGTCTTTGATGGCATAGACCTTTACATTTTTACATATGAAGTATGCTAAATGTTACATTTTTGACAGCACTGAAAATTCAGATGGTTTTAAATACTAGACATAACACAACTAGGTGAAGTGGCCCAGGTAGGACTGTAGGAACTGGAAAGTATATGCCCTATCAGAAATGGGTCAGATGGGGCATCTGGGTGGCTCAGAAGATTAAAATGTCTGCCTACCACTCAGGTCATGATCCTGGTGTCCTGGGATCAAGCCCCATGTTGGGCTCTTGGCTCAGTGGGGAGCCTGCTTCTCCCTCTTCCTCTCCCCCTGCTCATTCTCTCTCTCAAAATGAGTAAATAAAATCTTTTTAAAAAAATGGCTCAGGCAATTGCTTCTGTGCATGATTCAAGTCCAGTGTTACCCAAACTTACTCTTGACAAAGAATTACTGGAAATTGGGTTTTAACTGAAATATTCCAATTTAAAAACTAGCAACTTAACAGTTTAAAAATGCTGTATGAGTCTAACAAAACAATTACGAAGGCTGAATATTACTAAGGTCTCTTGTTCTTGTAATTTTCCAGTTGATTTTTATGAACATTTTTGGTAAACAATCACATAACTAGCAAATAAAGACAGATTTACTTCTTCCTTTCAGTACTTGTAATACTTTTTTCTTTTTCTTATCTGTTATTTGTTAGGATCCTCAGAATAAGGTTCAATAGTAAGAATCCTAGTCTTGTTCTGGAGTTTGATGGTTCCTTGTTAATTGTGTTTTTTCTGAGTTGACAGACCACTTTTATAGTTAAATAGGAATTACTATGTAAATAATTTGTAAAAATTATGTGGTTAAGATCGTAATTACTGCTGATATGCTAGTATGTGGTTTTAACTTTTTGAGCATTTGTGGTGCAAGTGTGGATTAACTAATTAAAAAAAACGTGAATCAATGAGAAATATAATTTTAAGTGTAAGATTATGAAGATGTTCCAACTTTTCTATTACATCAAATGCACTTTCTTGAAAGCCTGGCTGGGATGTTTATGCCACTAAAATAGAAAAGATTTTAATTATAGTTTAACAATGTTATTTTTGCATAAATATTTTTTCTGCTTAGAAAATCAAAAATAGTGAAGCTGACTTAAAACTAATTACCAGGGGTTTCTACATGAAGATTTGCATAAATAAAATGTTTAAATTTGGGAGGCAACTGTTACTATAGTAAGTTCTAATGCTATTATTTCTTATAATGAAGTAGATTATAATGAAATAGATTATAAACACCATAAATAGCAATAATGAATGAAATAAACACGTTATAGAATATTACAAATGAAAAATATAAAGTCATTTATATAAATGTAAAGCCACATACAACTTTATATACAGATATATGCATATTCAGTAAAGGGCTGAGATATGAATAATAATACGTATCAAAAGTGTTTTTTAAAGATTTTATTTATTTATTTGACAGAGATCACAAGTAGGCAGAGAGAGAGGAGGAAGCCGGCTTTCCGCTGAGCAGAGAGCCCGATTTGAGGCTTGATCCCAGGACCCTGGGATCACGACCTTGGCTGAAGGCAGAGGCTTTAACCCACTGAGCCACCCGGGCACCCCAATACATATCAAATTAATGGCAGTTACTGCTTTGTGGAGGAAGGGAAGAGAATAGGAATGGGGAGGAGGAACAAAAAAGATCTTTGATTAAAAGTTTTTCTGTTAAGAGCAATTTGAAGCAAATATAACATTTGCTGATTCTGGATGGTAGATATAAAAATACGTTATATATATATATATATTTTTTTTTTAAATATTTTATTTATTTATTTGAGAGAGAGAGTGAGAGAGAGCATGAGAGGGAAGGTCGGTGGGAGAAGCAGACTCCCCATGGAGCCGGGAGTCCGACGTGGGACTAGATCCTGGGACTCTGGGATCATGATCCCAGCCGAAGGCAGTCGCCCAACCAACTGAGCCACCCAGGCGCCCCACATTTTACATTCTTTTGCAGACTTAAAAATACCAATATTTTGAGTATAATTAGTAAAATAAATGGGCCTTCCCCCCACCCCCCAGTATTTTATTTATTTGTCAGATTGACAGAGAGAGCCCACGAGTGGGAATGGAGGACCAGAGACAGAAGTTTCCCAAGGAGGGAGTAAGATACGGGGCTCAATCCAAGGACCCTGGAATCATGACCTGAGCCAAAGGCAGACGCTTAACCGTCTGAGCCACCCAGGCGCCCTCGTTATTATAGAATATCTAATGATATGAAAATGAGAACATATTTTACCAAGCAGAGTTTGATTGCCATTTTTTCTTTTTTTTTTTTTTTAAGTAAAGTTAGGTTATTTTAAAGCTGTAACTTCAAATAATGACAAAGTGACTCACACTTCCAGCCTGTAAATAAGGATAGTGGCTGTTTTCTTTCTAGCCCAGAGCCCCTGGTCTCAGCACAAATTTGCAGGTGTGGTGAATGTGCACGCTTGATGCTGAACCTTTTAGTATACCTTCCTGTAGTAAAGTGGACAGAAAAGTGAGAGTACATTTCCCCAAATTCCTTGCAGTTGGAGTTCTGAATGTGATTGTTTTGGACAAGCAAATGTACCCACAGAAGACGAGTGAGATGATGAAAACGATTTTTCTGGCAGTGCTGACAGATTCCAGTGTCCAGACACAAGGTCTGTAAGTGGGAAGAACAGTGGAAATCATCTAACTTGGTGTGGATTGAAGCAGGCATAGCAAAAACACTGTCAAGAACCAGGAGTAGTGTGCCTTCCTGAACAAGGCACTCTCCTGGTCCTTGCCATGTTGGTATACTTTAGGATTAAGTGGTTTTCTTTCCTATTTTTTAAAATTTTATTTATTTAACAGAGAGAGAGAGAGAGTAAAAGATCATAAGCAGGGGAAGTGGCAGAGGAAAAGGGAGAAGCAGGCTCCCCACACAGCAGGGAGCCCAATGTGGGGCTGGATCCCAGGGTCCTGAGGTCATGACCTGACCCCAAGGCAGACACTTGACTGAGACACCCAGGCACCCCTAAGTGGTTTTCTGAATTTAGAAGAGAAGCAGCCTTCTTGGCTGACCTGGTTCTACAACGTGGCATTTAGAGTCATTCTTCAAATATCTGTTAGTTCTCAAAAGAGTTTCATGCTCAGGTTAATTTTTCTTTTTAATGTCCTCTCCTTAAACTAATTCAAATTAACTGTTCTCTGTACTTTACTGGACCTTGTACAGAACCAAACAACTGTATACTAACAATATAGCAAGCAGCATGAGGTTCACACTCCTGTCAGTTCTCCTTGCCCTCCAAGGAGATGCAGATGCACAGTGGCCCAAGGGGTTGCTGAGCATGCAGTGGGTTTGCATTACAGATGAGGAACCTGAAGTTTAGGATACCTGAGTCTTTTATAAGGAACATAAGCAAATCTGCCAGCTTTTGCTCTAGAGGGAGATACTATCTTTCATTATACTGGATAGTAAACAACTTGCCTTTCTTTGAGGAAGACATGATATTGTCCAAGGCTGTTGATTATACAAATCTCTTTGGTAAAGATAGTCCAGAACTAAAGCTGCTAGAGCCACTGCTCACAGGACACGGAAAAATGCAAGAGACCCACAGAGAACTGTTTTCCAACAGACATTACTCAACTCTTCAACTATAGCCACTAGTTTTAGAGCCAAATCACATTTTCTTTTAAAAATCCACTTTAATCTAATCATGGACTTTAACAAACATTGTTTACAGTCAGGGACTAATTTATAACATGGTTTCTATTCAAGAAAACACCAGTCATATTAAAGGTATCCATCCATAAATTATTTTTATTTCTCATTAAATGAGCACAGAGTCATTAGCATATTAATAACAGATATGTTTATTATTACATATCCATCAGTGCGGCTTTCAATACCACTTGAAACATGCATATCATCCTAGAGACGAATCAGTTTTCCAGTGCTTCTTATTTGATACACATTACTGCAAAGCCATTATAAATTACTGAGGAGGTATTTGGTTAAAAAAATAAAAAATAAATCATACTGCCCATATGTATGAATCAACTCTTGTTATTGGACAAGAGTTTAACAGTATTTATCTGGTAATTCCTATGTTAACTGGAAAACATCGCAGATGTATTGCCATAATTTTCTTTTATATTGACATAAACCTACATATCTTGCAGAATTTTATAAAGTCATTATTGTAGCAGGTAGTTTAATGCAAAGATTGTACTCAATTTGTGAAAGTCCAACAAAACTCTAAACATTTTAAATTAAACCAATTATCAATGAAGAACCCACTGACACAAAATTTCTTGAAAATACGTTCTTTTGAAATTTCTACATTTAGTCATGGCAGTAAAATAATTCTTTCAAATTAAGGCACTAAAAGGGCAATGCAACTCCCATTGAAAGTGTTCTAAGAATAATTTACATTTCAAACAGTGCATACATTTCTTATATGTTTGTTAACTTAATGTCTTTATCATTTAAAACCACAAAGAAATACATTATACAATTACAGAAATGATGTACCCCACAAAACGCTTTTAAAACTTGGTTCTTTTGTACAGTTAGTTCCTAACGTCTCTAGTAGTAAAATAACTCAATATGGCTTGGCAAAAATGCATAGATTAAATGTAAATTTTTATTTTTTTTGCCTTCTCCCATTTCCCCAATCTACAAACGTGCTGAAACACATACAGTATTTTGTAAAGCATAATGCAAAATAATTATTCTCCATAAGTCTGCCACGGGCAATCAGAAGTGAGGCTTTTAAATTCTACAGTGAGGGCACTGAAGTCAAGTGATGTCACTGCTTTCTTAAAATAGTTTTGTATAGAGTCTTGCAAGAGCACAAAGACTGAAGTCATTTAAAAGAATTTCAGTTGTCTCATTTTGAGATATTTTCTTTACTCCTTCCATGAGCTGATCTTCATAGTGATGGCCATTCCACTTGAAAGTGAAAGTCCCTTCCTCTCACTCATATGAGGAAAACTGTGTTCTATCATGATTGACAGGCATTTTCTTAGAAATTCAAAAAGGCAGCACCTTTTTAAAAAAATATACCTACCTAAGCTTTCCCCCAATTGTACTTGCATTACATAGTAATAATTAATCTAATCTACCTGTAGGCAAACCCGCAATTAAAAACAAAACAAAACAACAACAACAAAAAAAAAAACCCTCAGTGTGCTTTTGTGCCAAAGCAAGAACAGAATAACAGCAATCTTAACCCTGAAGCCTGTGATATTTGTGTCAAAGGAACAGCCTGTCTGCTCTGCATGGTTAAAGAAGCCTGGTTTATCAGGTAGCATTCCACATGATTCCACAAGGCGTTAGGTCACATGGTTAGCTGCTGGAGAGGGAAGGGGGGCAGAAAAAGAAAAAAATGTAATTAAGGAAATATACTCAGTTTAAAAATACAAGAAAAAAAATTGTAGGGAGAGGTAAATATAAATTATCTTTATATGTGATTAAGAAATACACAAAATTTGGAAAAGAAAAGGAGAAATATACTTAGCATTACTTTCTTCTTACTTCTACTCTATTTCAAACACATGGTCTTTTTTTGTTTTGTTTTTTACAAAGCTATAATTCAATTTTAAGTAATTCCGGGTGCAGCCTTATCTTATACAGGAGAGAGGTGATAACAGGATTTTACAGAACTCAGTCAGGAGTGAGGTGATAATACCCTGGAGTAGTAATGGTGGCTGAAGAATACAGATGGTATAATACCTATTACTCATTTCAAAGGATTAGACTCAGTTACTGATAATAAGGAGTAAAGAAATGGGATGAATTTGACATTAACAGAGAGGCAAATCAATGTTAGGTCTCAGCTTCCTCAAATCAATATTCCTCTTATATAGGGATTAAACTCTAGGAAAGTTGGTATTTGGTAAAGGAGAAAAAAATTTAGGCTTTAGAATTGGATAAGAATAGGTTTCAACCCTGACTATGCCACTAGCTTGATGTGGGATCTTGTCCAAATGGCTTAATTCCTCTGGGCCTCATTTATTCATGTATGAGAACTGAATGAGATATCTATCATAACCTCTCTTGAGGGAGGGATTTAATTATGTCCTATAATTGTTTATTATAACATATAAATATTTTTGAAAAAATTCTATCAAAACCAGTTAAAAAAAAAGAGGTGTATACTTAACTGGGAAGTTTATTTGCAACACCATCATCAGTGATACCAAAATAATAGTTTTGATTAAAAAAAAAAAATCTATGCCAACATAGTTAAAGAGGAGAAGAGCAAAGTTTTATATGAATCTATTTACATTTAAAAAGGGTGACAATCCACAAGTTGTTTAAAAAATTAAGGGCTACGTATGGGCCGTATATACCAACCAATGATAGCAAAATCTGACATAGACGTGGAATTAAATATGACATTTATAAATAGTATGAACTTCAAACAGGAATCAAAGTAGTTTGTAAAGTTATTTTAAGTCATATATTATAAATACTTAGCTACAAATGATGCCCTCTATAAGGAAAAGAACAATTAGATTTTAGATTTTATAGATACTAATCACTTTCACACTGTCAAAGAGGTTAACACTACAATCCTTACCTAGTTTTTCCAGATGTATTTTTGACCGCTTTTCGGAAAGACTGATTTGCAGTAGATCTTGTAGAAAGTGTTCGAGGGGATGCACGAACAAAACCAGATGGTGGATTCTTAGGGATCTTCTTTACCAAATGTGTTACCCATTTTTTTTGTTCATCCTGAGAACATGCTAACAGCAGCATATCTCTTGCTGATGTTACATCATAACTTACTATGTTAAAAAAACAAAGACAAAGTCATACAATACCTAAAATGGCTCTACTGAAGCATAATTTTGTAAGTTCTTAAAATTTTAAGAGATTTACTATGCTTAATTAAGCTTGGAAAATACCTCTTTCTCCTTAATTAAGGCCGAACATTTAAAAAGAAAACATAAGTCACAAACTATTAAGAAAAATAAAAACAGAAATACAAAAAAATGCAGAAGTGAAACAAATTAATGTATTTTTAGAACATAAGTTTCTTATCTTAAAATAGCTGTTGCCTGTATTCTTTCCGTCAGGTTACCTCTGCTAACCTAGAGACCATTTTGTCTATGATCCAGCATGTTGGTCTAGGCAGTGAAAACCAGACAAAAAGAAAACAAGTATGAAGAAAAAACTCATGGAGGAATAATACAGTGGAACTCACCTATAGTCCTTCTCTCCAATTTAGAGTAATTTCTTAGAGGTACATTTTTTATAAAGGGGGTAATGCTCTTTAAAAACATTGTGTTCAAAGCTAAATCTGTAACTGTGAAGTGACAGCCACATGTTGCTCCACCATGTCAAAATATTACTTCTTACAACCTCTTTTCAAATTGGTGTAGAAAATGCTACACTTGAAGAAGCTATTTAAATGGGACTTAATTTTCTAATTTTTTATAAACTGTGAAAGTAATTTTTATGCCTTACCTTTACATGGAGAAATTAAGTCCTCTTTCTTATCTAAGTGATCTCTGTGGCACTTAACATGGCATCTTCGACATTCTAGGGCAGGAGGTGGCTTAAAAACATGCCAGAGAGGTTTGGCACAGGCCTCACAGTTGGCAGGAAAGTGGTAGAGTGTAGGAATGAACTCATGGCCTTTGTGGTTTTGAAAATTAGTCTTTTCAGCTTGCTGTACTGATTCCATCTCTACATCTTTTCTACATTCACCTTCATTTGCATATAGTATCTACATTCAGGAATGGTAAAACAAAGATTTTAAAAAGTCTTAATTTGTACATAAAAGTTTCACATGTATAAAAAGCATTGGTAATATTTGCATTTACTTCACAAAATGCACTTAGTACTTAAGTAAAAGATCTATTATGGTTTTTACCTGGAATATTTTAGGAATTTCTTCAGTTTCAGCCCTGTAAACATCTCCTTGGGTTACAGGTCGAACGTGAAACAATTTACTAAAATAAAAATAAGTATGATTTAAGCTATTATAAAAACTCATCTACAGTAAAAGAGAGATATTTCATTAAAGAAAACATAGAGATAGGAAATAAGAACATTACAAGATGTTCAACATCATTAGTCATCAGAGAAATGCAAATTAAAATTACAGTATCACTATATACCTGATAAATTTAAAAACTAAAAATAGTAATAATGCCAAATGCTGATGAAGATGCAGAGAAACTACACCACTCACACAATTATGGCAAAAATGTAAAAGCTGCAGAGCCACTTCGAAAAACAGGAAGGCACTTTCTTACAAAACTAAACAAACATATGCTTAACATATGACCCAGCATTTGCACTCCTGGGCCTTCATTCCAGAGAAAAGAAAATTTATATTTATAAAAAAACTTGTGCATAAATGTTCACAGCAGCTTGATTTATAATAGCCAAATGCTGAAAATAACCCAAATGAATGGTTAAACAAACTGTGGTACATTCATACCATGGAATACTACTTAACAATAAAGAGAAATAAACAACTTGGATGAATCTCAAGAGAATTAAGTGAAAAGAGCCAATCTCAAAGTTTACATACTATCTGATCCCATTTATGTAACATTCTTGAAATGACAAAACTACAGAGATGGAGAACAGAGAACAGGTAGCCTGGGATTAGAGTGGGAAGGAGAAAGGGCCCTTGTTATGGCTACAAAAGGGTAGCAAGATGGGTCCCTGTAATGGAACTGTTCTGTAACTGGTGGTGTTCATATGAATCCATACATGTGACATAGGCTTATAGATTAGAAAGAAGCACATGATTATATTTGTAGAAAAGTCCTGTGGAATCCACCAAACACCCCAACAAAACTAGTAAGTAAACAGCAAGATTAAAGAATTCAAGATCAATATATAAAAATGAGTAGTACTGGAACGACTAGATATCTACATGGAAAAACACACACTTACACATTCAAAACTAACCTCAACTGCAACCTCTTACCAAACACAAAAATAAATTTTGAGATTAATCATAACTTAAATATAAAGCCTAGAATAAAATTCCTCAAAGAAAACACAGAATACCATCACAACCTTTGGGTGGGCAAAATTTCTTAGACTACAAAAGGTTGTGATTCTTAAAACTGGCTTCCATTAAAAGATACCATAAAGAAAATGAATAGGCACATATAAATTTACATGAAGTTCTAGAATGGGCAAAACTTGATAATAAAATTCAGATGATCTTTTTCTTCCTCCTGAAAAAAGTGGGCTTTCTAGGTGATGGAAATATTCTTTATCTTGTTTTACATGGGTGTTTGTAATTGTCAAAAGTCAGTGAACACAATACTTAAGATGTATGCATTTTTATTACACAAAAATTCTGCCTCAATAAAAGGGTAAAATAACCAACTTTCATCATTCTGGAAGTACTTAACTTTTGAAGTTGAAAGATGGTATCTTTAATATTAGTGTTTATGTATTATTCCACCTAAGTTGATCATTTAAATTTTCACAACTAATGCTTCTTTAAGACATTAGGAAATAAAAAAAAAATATGGTACTGGCACAAGGACACACAGATCAATAGAAAAGCATAGAGAGCCCAGAAATAAACCCATGCCTTTTATGATCAATTAATCTACAACGAAGGAGGCAAGAAAACAAAATGGGAAAAAGTCTCTTCAACAAATGGTGCTGGGAAACTGGACAGCTACATGCAAAAGAATGAAACCGGACCACTTTCTTTTACCATACACAAAAATAAACTCAGAATGGAGAAAAGACCTAAATATGAGACCTGAAACCATAAAACTCCTAGAAGAAAACATAGGTAGTAAGCTCTTTGACATAAGCCACAGGAACATTTCTCTAGATAGGTCTCCTTTGGCGGGGAAAGTAAAGCAAAATTAAACTCTTCGGACTACATAAAAAAGGCTTTTTACATAGCAAAAAAAAATTTTTTTTTAAAATCAATAAAACAAGAAGATAACCTACTGAATGGGAGAAGATACTTGTAAATGATCTATGGATTAAGGGGTTAATATAAAAAATATATACAGAACTTACACAATTCAACCCCCCCCCCCAATAACCCAAATAAAAATGGGCAGAGGAGGGGCACCTGCCTTTGAGGCAGAGCATCTGCCTTTGGCTCCGTTCATGATCCTGGGGTCTTTGGATCGAGCCCCACCTCAGGCTCCCTCCTCAGCAGGCAGTCTGCTGCTTCTCTCCTTCTTCCTCTGCCCTCCCCCTCCCCCAGCTTGTGTTCGCTTCCTCTCTTTCACCTGTTCTCTCAAATAAATAAATAAAAGCTTAAAAAAACGAGCAGAGGGCACGAACACACATTTTTCCAAAGAAGACATACAGATAGCCAAAAGACACAGGAGAAAATGCTCAATATCCGTAATCATCAGGGAAATGCAAATAGAAACAACAATGAGGTATCACCCTATACCTGTCAGAATGGCTAGGTTTAAAAATACAAGAAATAACAAGTATTGGCAAGGATGTGGAGAAAAAGGAACCCTCACGCACTGCTGGTGGGAATGTAAGCTGGAGCAGCCACTGTGGAAGATAGTATGAAGGTTTTTAAAAATATTAAAAATAGAATAACCATATGCTCCAATAATTCCATTACTGGGTTTTTACCCAAAGAATATGAAAATACTAATTCAAAGGGATATATGAACCCCTATGTTTACTGCAGCATTATTTATAACAGCCAAGATATGGAAGCAACAGAAGTGTACAACCATAGGTGAAAAGATTATTCAGCCATAACAAAACAAAACAAGAAATCTTGCCATTTGCAACAACATATGTGGAGTAAAGAAAGTATAAAACTAAATCAAATAAGTCAGAGAAAGACAAATACCATATGACTTCACTTATATGTGGACTTTAAAAAACAAAACAAATGAACAAAGAAAAAAAACAACTAAAAAACCAGACTCTTAAATATAGAGAACGTTTAAACTGATGGTTACCAGAGGGGAGGTGGGTGGGACAGTGGGGGAAATACTAGGTGAAGAGGATTAGGATTATACTTATTGTGTTAAGTAATGAGTAATGCTCAGAATTGTTGACTCACTTTGTTATATGCCTGAAACTAATATAACACTGTATATTAATTATATTTGAAAAAGAAAAATTGAGAAATAAAATTTCAGTACTCTTTGGTAGTTACTTAATTCTTTTTATATTCTAGCTATAACTGACTTCACAAATGTTTAATTCTAAAGGAATGGCAATACTTCATTTTAAGTTTATATTTTTCATGAATAGCACCCACCACATTTCACTTTGAATTTATATTTTGTTGCATGTTTTACCTTTTTTACTACTTCTTTTACCTACTACTTCTTACTATCTGTAAGCTCCTTAAAAATGGAACCATCTCACTCATCTTTGTACAATCTATAAGACCCATGATGATACAGGCAGCAGTGCTTAAGAAAAGGTTTTAGAATGAATACAAAGGAAAAAGCCTAAGCTTATTAAAGGCCTCTATTAAAAACAAAAGATATATTTACATTTCCTTAACAATGACCTCATAATTATATATAGTACTTTTGGAGATGTTCTTAGAACCTAAAACCAATCAACACTTGAAATAAAAAATGTGTCTTTAGAATACATGAATCAGCTATGCAAAATTTTCCCTCTCACATTTTGCTAAAGATGTAATGCAAAGTTTTAAAGTTTGTTAAGAGAAGTATGCAACATTATTTAACAAAATATAAACTAAATTCTAAGTCTAGGGGTGCCTGGTGGCTCAGTTGGTTAAGCAGCTGACCTCAACTCAGGTCATAACCTTAGGCTTCTGGGATGGAGCCCCATGTCGGGCTCCATGCTCAGTGGGGAGTCTGCTTCTCCCTTTGCCCCTCCCCCTACTGGAGCTCTCTCTCTCTCTCTCAAATAAATAAATAAAATCTGAAAAAAGAAAACCTAAATTATAAGTATAAAAATAATTATCATAAGTTAATATTTAACTGATTTAAAATTCAACCAAAGGCAACTTACTCTATGTCCAATACCATGGATGGACTGGATTGTTCCTTATCTTGTTCATCATTATAGAACAAAATTTTTTTGCTGCTCACCACAACATACTGAAATGAGAAAAAAAAAGGGAATATATATACAAGCAACATTAACTTGGTTTAAAATAATAAGCACAATACTTGACATTTATGTCTAAAGTGTACTGTATTAATCTGAGATCAATGCTAAAAATAGATCAGTTAATACAAGTTCTATGCTTTAGAAGTAAAATATATAACAGAATATCAATTAGAAAAAATGAGGAATATAATACCTGCTTCTTCCAGCCATATCGTTTGATATTTCCTCGATTTGGTATTGAAAGCCAACCTTCAATTCTTGACTCTAGGAGAAAAATAATATATTGTCTTCAGTCTTAAGTTGTAACAAGAGGAAAAGCTATTACATGTTGTCTGACAGCATGCAGCAACAGGCATTTGAACACAGCTAAATGAATAAGTGCTATAATTTGCTCTTCCATGCTTCAAATCACACAAATCAACTTTAATGGCCATACAAATATTGCAGAAAAAAATCCCAAGCCACTTTTCCCATATAATTAACATTTAGTACTCAATTATAAAAGTATGAGGTAAAACAATACCCTTAAGAGCCAGGCAAGACTGGAATGGATTGCAGCTTAAATGGGATATGATACAGAAGACTTTAAATATCATTTAACACTCATAAAAATACTTAGCAAAAAAAAAAAAAAAAAAGCAGCAAAGGGAAAAAAAAAGAGAAATGATTTACAAAAAAAAGAGAAAAAAAAAAAAAAAATAAAAATATTATTAAAAACAAAAAAAAAAACTAAAAAAAAAAAAAAAAAAAAATGCAGCAAGTGGAACAAATCAGAGCGATGATTTACACAAGAAAGAGCAAGCAAAAGTACAGAGAAGTATCCTATTACTCACAGAAGATAAGAATAGAAGATAAATAAATAAGGAATGCAGGCAGAATCAACTAGATATAAAGAATAAGAGACAAGCATTTTATTTGTTTTCTCAGCACAATATTCTGATAAACTTTTTGGTAAAGCACCTATAAAATTTCAATAAAACTGTCCAAATCTGGTTGGGGAGTACTTAATTCTAGAGTTAAGTCCAAATGCAATTCTTACCAAACTAAAGAGATATAAACGAAGTCTTTTAAGTATGTTATACCAGAATTTGATCAACAGCAAAAGAACATAGAATTGAGTTGGTTAGCTGCTAATATTTTAACCAGTTTGTGCATACTAGAAATTCCTTGACAAATTCAATCAAGGCATTTAAAAATAAACATTATTACTATTTAAATATAATTAATGCTTATTAGAAATATCTGGAGGAAAAGAAGATTCTGTTAGAAATGATTATTTTATATTAGGTTAGAAATAAGAGCATTTAATTGTTTTCTATCTTTAATATTTAAGACACAAAAAAACAGAAAAGTAGCCAATTTTCAAGTATAATGCTCAAATCATGACCCTAATGGGAATATATAATGTCTTTCTCCACATAAACCACTGTAAAACATCAAAGTCTTAGAATAATTAAAACAATAGGTAACATTTACTGAACATTTATGGTTTGACATGTGCTTTCCAAGTAACATCCCATATTACATACCTATTATCCCATGAATATAAGATATTATATTCCTGTGAATACAGGATAGGATAGCTTCTACTATCATTCTCCATTTACAAAAGAAGACACTAAGGTTTAGAAAGTAAACAGACTTGCTCAAGAGTACACTCTATCAGAAACTGTCAAAATAGTAGGTTTACCCTAATTTCTGGGCTTGTGTTCCTAGAACATAATGCCACTCTGTCCTTTAACTAAAAAGCTTTGCAGTTAATTGAATCAGAAGTAATATTCTTCTTGTTCTAACTTCTTCCATGCACCTAATGTCCTTTGGTTTTGTTATTCCCCTTAATCTAAACTATAGTTGTAAAGGTGGAGAAGATAATGAGAAACCTGAGCTCAAAATGATCCTCCTCTTCTCCCAACATTTTTCTTAGTTGCTGTTAATTTAGTTCAGCAATAATTATTTCATCTTCTTAGGTAGTTCCTTGATAAGTTTTGTAAGATCAGGGACCATATCATAACACTATTTTTATACACCTCAAGATATCTGACACACAAGAGTAGGTAGGTACTTGACAAGTATTTGTTGATTATTTTGCAATTTTTTTTTTCTGAATTAGCCACTCTCGTAAATAACTGTTATAATTTAAAAACCAAAGGGTAGCTTCATATTAAATAATATGCAGAAGGTTGCTAATCACTCACAAATATTCTATCTTACAAAAGCAACAAGTTATCGCTACTAAAATTTCCCTGCAGTGTGTCCCAAACTGCAGCTCTACTCCTCCTAAGTCTATTTAATCAAGTAATTCCTCACAAAAAAGATGTGAAAGTCACTGAAATCTTGACATTTATATAAAATTGTGTATGCCAAAATACCCCATCCCCCAGTTATTTCTCTATGAGAATAAATGCCAAAATTATTTATGCCTTATGGCTGTAGGTTCTTAAGAAACAGAGCTAAGGAACCATCCCAAAATATTTTAATTGTATTCAGAAGTGATATAAAAAAGGAAATTAATCAATGCTCAAGATTTCACATGCATTATCTCCAAACCATTGATTAGATTTGGGCACATCAGAAGCTGTTATATACTCAAATACTTGAAACACACTAAGAAATCCACTATTTACAGGTTTAAATTACATAGACTGAGATAAAGCTAGATGGAGAGAGAAAAATGCAGATAATCCATAAGAGACAATGAATATTAACAGAGTGTTGATATCAAGTGTTTGCTCTAGTGCTTCATCTACTTTTACATTCTTTTCAGATTATTAGCTCAGTGGTTCCAAAAGAAGGAAAGAGAAAGAACAAGGGAGGAGAGGCAGTTATCATGTTAATCTTTTTGTCATCAAGGCAATGGGAAAATCTTAACCCAAGTGTAACTTCTATATTTATACTGCACTAAGACACAACCTGCTACAGAACCAAAAAGAGGGTGAAGACATAAAAGAATCAGGCGAATAAAAGTGATTTTAAGAACTTCACAGGATTGTACGACAGATCATTTTTTCCTAAGTTTTTTTTAGAATTGGGAAACTTAAGAGGAACCATCTAGTTAAGGACAAGATGCCCACTAAGGTTATAGAGGCTTAGCCCTAGATATACATGGTAATTAAATGAAAACCTTTATATTGAATGATGAAATCTATTACTAAGTCATTATCAGTTCATCCACCCATTTTTTTTTTAAAGATTTTATTTATTTATTTGACAGAGAGAGAGAGAGAGAGAGAGAGCAAGCGAGCAAGCAAGCACAAACAGGGGAGCAGCAGGCTGAGCAGGAGGGAGAAGCAAGCTCCCTGCTGAGCAGAGAGCATGACATGGGGCTAGATTCCAGGACTCTGGGATCATGACCTGAGGCAAAGGTGCCCCGATCCACCCAACTTCTTGGGGGGAAAAAAAAACAAAATAACAACAAAAAACATCTCAGGGTATTTGGGTGGCTTAGCTAGTTAAAAATCCAACTCTTGGTTTCAGCTCAGGTCATGATCGCAAGGCCCTGGCACTAAGCCCCACCTCAATCTCCTTCTCTCTCTCTGACCTTCCCCCTCCTTCCCACCTGCATGCACAACATGCATGTGTGTTCTCTCTTTCTCTCTCTAAAATAAATAATCTTAAAAAAAAAATCTTGCTGGGCTAAACAAATGATCCATATTTCAAAAGGCCTTTATTTTAACTGTTAAGTAAATGTATGCCATACAAAGTTCTCCCTTTTCAGCCTGTAGTTCAATTAACTAATTTTCTAAACTAAGTAAAATTAATCATTAGTCATTATCTTTAAAAGTTTTAGATACTTGAATCATATGTAACTCTCTTAAATTAAGAGCGACTATCAGAATTCTTTAACAGTTCTTCCTACATATGATGGCAAAACCTTAACTTTATTTGCCAACGCCCATTTTTAAGTTCTAGTAAATTGATTTTTTTTTAATGGTAACTCTTTTTTTAAAAAAGATTTTATTTATTTGACAGAGAGAGACACAGCAAGAGAGGGAACACAAGCAGAGGGAATGGGAGAAGGAGAAGCAGCTTCCCACTGAGGAGGGAACCCGATGTAGGGCTCGATCCCAGAACCCTAGGATCATGACCTGAGCCGAAGGTAGACATGTAATGACTGAGCCACCCAGGCACCCCAAGTTCTAGTAAATAGATTTAGAACAGATTTTTAATTTACTAAACAAAACATCTGATGCAAAAATGGGTTAAAAAAATAAAGATTATCCACTACTGTCTACATACAGTGTGAAAGTTAGCACTATAGAGATCTTTGTAACGTTTCAAGACTAAGAGTGCACTAATAAGAGACAGGGATACCTGACTGTCTCATTTTATAGCAATGAAGAATGCCCACCAGTATTATTTTTTCCTTCACTTGGTTTGAATTTTGAAAACCTTACAACAAAATCTCTGAAAATACACAGCTATTCTAAGTAATGTAACTCAGAATGGAGCCAGTAGCAACATTTTACAGTTTCTTTGCCGACTGATTCCTAAATGGATTTATTAGGTCAGGATTCAGAAATTTAAATGGAGCCCTAATTTAAATCTGCCAATCAAACCATCTGATCATCCTGAGTTTAACTTTCTTGAATAAGCCAGAATGGAAGACAAAACTCGTCACCTGCCTCCTCTTTAGATGTCTCCCAAACTCATCATTCAATTCAAATTATTCTAAGTAATATTCATCAATAAAGTCTCTGCAATGTTTAACCTAATATAAAGAAAACCAAGGCAAACATAATAAGACATTATAATCAAAGTTAAACGGAAATGGGTGGAATAAAGACAAAAAAACCTGGTCAGGATATTTAACTTCCACTAAATTGAGTAAGAATTCCTTTACTAAATAACTCAAGACACAGCTTGGGGTTAATGAAGAGGGACTCTAAGCTACAATTTCATTTCAACAATTTCAAGAATGTAGCCAAACATCCCTAAAAGTCATACTCTGATGATTAAATCTAACTTTTGAAAGATTTTCAAACAACAGCTGAACTAAGAGGTTCTTGTTAAATCCAAAGTGATCCTCTGATAAAGGACATGCACCTACAAGATTTTCAAGACGCAGTAGGTTTCAGAGAACTAATAATGGGAAAACAGAAGGAACTCCTTGACCATTGTAATAAGAAATTTCACTCTCTGTCCTTCTCAAGTATCTAATTTGGGGCTAGCAAAGACACAAAAGGAAGAGGGCAGGGATGACATGGTATACAAGTAAGAGTTAAATCTAATACACTATTCAGGAAATACATAAATTAAAATCGATTTTCATGTTTATGACCATGTGAACAAAACTTCTAAAACCTTGAACAAAGGATATGTAGATGTCAAATGTACGTGTGTGTATATTTATACCCTATTTATTCCTAAATTGAACTTATGTGTATTGCCTACCTCTGTTAAAAAAAATATAAATGTACTGGGGCACCTGGGTGGCTCAGTGGGTTAAAGCTCTGCCTTCAGCTCAGGTCATGATCCCAGGGTCCCAAGATCGAGCCCCGCAATGGGTTCTCTGCTCAGCAGAGAGCCTGCTTCCCACCCACGCTCTGCCCTCTGCCTGCTGCTCTGCCTACTTGTGATCTCTCTGTCAAATAAATAAATAAAGTCTTAAAAAAAAAATATATATATATAAATGTACTATAACTTACACTACAATAAACCCAAGAATGGGTGTTTATTTTTTAATTTACTCTCTACCGGAGGAAAAAAAAGACAAAGGAAAAAAGTCTGAAATGCTACATACTCACTTTTGTCTTTAATTGACTACCCCCTCACTGCATCTCTCAATCCTTTTTAATCTATTTCTCTAAATTTGAAACTTAAAGTCTGACCAAAGTTTATCACTACTACATTAGAAAGGTCTCTCTATAGGCTGCTGTGGTTTTGATTATTAAGCCCAGTTCTTAGTTTTTGTACACCAATACAAAAAAACAAAAACATAAACATTAAAAAGCTGTTACTCATGAAAACATATAATTTTCTTTAAATAGTGAAAGGTAAAAGCAGCAGCTTCAACTTTCACCATGGAGTTAAGCGTTCATGGGTTCATAAGGTTCTTCAAGATTTTTATTCAGATACAGCCTCTCAGATTTACTTTACTAGCCTAAGATTTCTTTCGACTGCTCTTATTCTATAAAATGCAGACATAATCAGACATTGGCTATCAGAAACAGAAACATCTTAAGGTCCATGGAAAAAAATGACAAAGGGTAGAAAGTTAAATGAAAGAAACATACATTAATTTCCATGTCTTTAATCAAACCTGAATGAACAGGAATATTCTTACCTGGAAGGTTTCCATCAGTTTCATCAGCACTAGGAAAACTAGCAACACTTGTAGAATCCGAAAGGTCCAAAAGTTTAGCACGCAATTGCTCTATATCACTCTCTTTGCTAGCCAATTGCATCTGAAGCTCATTCTTATGTGCACATTCTTCTACCAATTGCTATTTTGAAAAATACAAAAAATCATTATCAAATTTCCAACATTAAGAAATTAAGAACTAATGGAACTGTAAATGATAAAGAATCTAAAGTTGCTCTTCCTAAAAAATTAATGTAAGCTTCATGAATGCTCAATACTACAGATTATGATATAATTATAAAAATGTAAGTTCTCTTCCTCAGTAATACATTGTTTGGGTAACCTCCTTTTCTCCTTGCTTTAAACAAATCTTTTGTTTTAATTTTTAAATACAAAGCAGCTGGGACCTGGGTAGCTCAGCTGGTTAAGCACCCAACTCTTGATTTTGGCTCAGGTCATGATCTAAGGCTTGTGAGATCCAGCCTCGCATCAGGCTCTGTGCTGGGCGGGGAGCCTGCTTAAGATTCTCTCTTGCCCTCTTTGTCTGCTGGGCCCCCTCCCTCTCTCAAAAATAACTAACTAACTAACTAACTAACTAACTAACTAACTAACTAAATAAATAAATAAATACAAAGCATAAAAAACCAAACACCAAACACCTGTTAAAAACAACAGGAAATGCTTTTACGGCTCCGAATGAAATAGTTAAAAGGTACAAAGAGCTGCTCAGGACAGTAAAACCACAAATGATAGCCAGTGCTTGCATCTAAATCAGTCTAGGTCCAGAGACCATATTCTTTATTTTGTACTATTAACAAGCCAGGAAATATCAAAAAATTAAGTTTGATATTTTGATTTCTGAAAAGTGAGTCCTAATTAGAGAAAACAAAAAATCTATAATACTTCAAATCCTCTATCTCGACTATACTTAGTATTTTCCTAATCCTATCTCTATTTCAGTCTAACGTCAAAGAGGCAAACCCTTGGTAGTTTCTCTCGAAGCAGCATCTTTAAGCAAGCAAATGCTAATGGGTAAAAATTACTCAAATTATCATGGTTAATAGATAACAGAGTATCTTTCTAGTTTTTCAAGATCACGGTTCATATCAGAGTCATAAAAATCAATCTGTGGACTCTACAAACCTGAATATGCGTTTTTATACTAAAAAATCTAGATAAGATCAACAGATGACAGGTATAAATAGCAATGACAAATTAAGAAAACAATCCTGCAAACACACACACACACACACACACACACACACACACACAAACCTTACCGCCTGCATGTCATTGAGTTCCTTCTGATGTTTCACTACCATCTGGTTGAATTTCTCTCTTTCTTGGTTGAGTTCCAGTTGTAGCTTTCGATTTTCCTTCTCTTTCTTTCTCAAATCCTGTGTATTAGCTTTCTTTCTATCAATTTTAAAATCTTTCCGATTCATTATTTCTGCCAATTTGTTAACAGCCTATTAAAATATTAAAATATTATTAATAAAGGTCTGTATCATCTAATTATATACTATAATCTAATTATATCTAATTTAAATCTCCACTAAAATATATTTTTCTTTCCTTCAAAATCAGAAAGCAGGACTGTGTGTGTAAGGATAAGAACCTAATGAAGGTTGGGACATGATAACTAGTAGCATGAGTAACTATTACCGTTTGATCTCATTCAAATGTAAGAACCAAATAGGCTTGCAAAAATCCATTTATAATTCAACAATTATTCAGCACTTGTTATAATGTAGGCACTATGACTGGTACTAGATATAAAAATAGAATATACAAGGGCGCCTGAGTGGCACAGTTGGTTGGGCCTCTGACTCTTGGTTTCTGCTCAGGTTGTGATCTCAGTGTAGTGGGATAGAGCTCAGGATCAGGTTCTGCGTTCAGTGCGGAGTCTGCTAGGAATTCTCTCTCCCACTGCCCCTTCTGCTCATGATCTCTCTCTAATAAATAAATATATCTTAAAAACAATAGAATATACAGTTATGCCCCAAAGTTACGTCCATCATCCCTAATCTGGTGGAGGAGCCAGACAAGCAAGCATTATAGTAGAGAATGGTGAGTAAAAAGAAAAGAGGCAAAAGGATGCTATGGGAGCAGTACCTAACTGAAACTTGGGAGGTCAGGGATGGCTTCCTGGTGTACCTGCTATGTGTCCACATATGTTTCTTAAAAAGACAAACAGGAGTTGAATAAGCAAAATGAAACAATATTAAAGAGGGGAGTCAGGGACAGCCAAGAATGGCATTACGATCAGATGAAACAATACACAGGCAATAGGGCCTAAGATAATAATTTTTTTCTTCTGGACAAGGAGAAAAGTAAGCAGACAGGGAACCAGACTAGGCCATACTGAGGTCCCTTTGCATGTAAGAGGGAATATAAATGTTAGCCGAGGCTAACCCCTTCTGCCAGAGGAAAGAATATATTCAAAATGAGACAGAAGTCTTAAAAACATTAAGCTACATAAACTAAAACATAAGTCATGGTATTTTCAGCAATGATGTTAAAAAAAAAAAAAAAAAGATTTTTTCCATTAAAATAGAAAAAAGGGGATGCCTGGGTAGCTCAGTCCGTTAAGCTGCTGCCTTCAGCTCAGGTCATGATCCCAGGGTCCTGGGATCAAGTCCCACATCAGGCTCCTTGCTTGGCAGGCAGCCTGCTTCTCTCTCCGCCTCTGCCTGCCACTCTGCCTGCTTGTGCATGAGCTCACTCTCCCTCTCTCTCTGACAAATAAATAAATGAATAAATCTTAAGAAAACATGCCTTTAAAAAAAATATAGAAAAAAACCTGAGCCACTATCATTTCCATGTAGATTTGGTCCTATCTAGGATGAGGAGCCCATAAATTTTTTAATGCAGTAAAAACTTACTTCACTGAACTCATAATATTTTTTTTTTACAATAGTAAATCTAACATATTACAAGAAAAATCAAACACAAAAATGTATTATGAAGAAAGTGAAAAGCCCTTGTAGTATCATCCATCAAAGAGCACCTCTGCTTAAGTCTCTTCTTTCAATCTGCTGGGTGTGTATCTAAATTTTCCCTATGTATATATAAGCTGATTACAAATCTATTTAAATTTAAAAACAGAATCATGCTGTACATTCTGTGCTGCGACTTGCTTTTTAAATTTGATTTTATATATACATCATAAGAAATATTTCCCTATGTCACTATGTATCTATTTCATTTACTTTAAAAAAAAAATGTATTTGATAGAGCGAAAGAGAAGCAGGGGGAGATGCAAAGGGAGAGGGAGAAGCAGACTCTCCACTGAGCAGGGAGCTTGACATGGTACTTGATCCCAGGAGTCTGGGATCATGACCCAAGACGAAGGCAGATGCTTAAGCGACTAAGCCACCCAAGTGCCCCTACTTCATTTATTTTTAATGGCTTCTTTGCACTGCATGGATGTATTATGATTTGTCAATACTATGCTGATGGGTGGTTGGGTTAATTTTACTTTTCACCATTAAAAATATTGTTGCATAATTACATCTGTATATACTTCTTTTGAGCATTTATGGAGATTTTAATATAGGATAAATTCCTAAATGTGCAGTTACTAGGTCAAAGAATATGCACATTAAAATGTGTTAGTCTGTGTTAATCATTCTCATAGTTTACTCCCTCAAAAACTATACAAATAAAATTTCCCCATGTTCTTGCCAAATATGAGGACTGTATCTAATTTAAATGTGCCCATTTGTCAAAAACATACCTCATTATTACTTTAATTTCTATTTCTTGGCTTACTGTTATGGTTGAGCTTCTTAAAATTCTTTACTGTTTCCTTTTCTCTTAAATGCCCTCCTTTTTTCCACATTAAATTGCCTTTTTAAAATTTGGAGATACTCTTTATATTTATCTGTATTTGCTATAAATACTCTACTTAGTTTTTTTCTTTCAGCTTATGTTGTTTTGGACTCCAGAGACTTGAATTTTTGTGTAATAAACGTCAAATGTCAATCTTTTTTCTTCATGGTCTCTGTATATAAAGGTACACAGAACTTCCACTGAAGGATTCTCAACAGATATTAAGTGCATTTTTGAAAGATTAATCTGGTTGCAACATAAAAAACTGCTGAAATGGAGAGGAGGTAAGTGGTAAAGGGGCTATTACAAATGTTTAATAAAAAAGTAAAAAAAATACTGGGACGCCTGGGTGGCTCAGTCTGTTAAGCATCTGCCTTTGGCTCAGGTCATGATACCAGGGTCCTAGGATTGAGTCCAGCATCAGGGTCCTTGCTCAGCGGGGAGCCTGTTTCTCTCTCTTCCTGCTGCTCCCCCTGCTTATACATGCTCTCTCTCTCTCTGGTGAATAAATAAATAAAATCTTTAAAAAAAAAAAAGAAAAGGTAAAAAAATTTATTTTATCATAAAATCAACTGAGGTACACACTATGTTATGAAGAATTTAAACTACTAGATAACTTAATAAAATGATAAGATATCAAGTTAAATCTGATCTAGCTGCTTCACTAAATACACAGCAAAATGATACAGCCATCCCTATAGTTTATTTATTCCTAGTTCTTCTCTTTTGGCTTTAGTCAAGTGTTTTCACTAAGTTTTCCTACCGTCAATTATGGGTCTTCTGTACAATCTAAAATATGTTCTTACTAGTCAAATGATCAGGCAAGCTACTTTCTTTTTCCTTTATTAAAATTCTAGTTAGTTAACATATAGTGTAGTATTAGCTTCTGGATAGAAACTGATGATTCATCACTTATATTAACTAACCCAGTACTCATCACAAGTGTCCTCCTTAATGCCTGTCACCCATTTAGCCTACCCCCCACCTCCTTTCCAGCAACCCTAAGATTGTTCTCTATAGTTAAGAGTCTCTCTTATGTTTGTGTCCCTCTTTTTTTTTTCCTTTCCCCTACATACATTTGTTTTCTTAAATTATACTCATCAGTGAAATCATGTGGTATTTTGTCTTTCTCTGACTAATTTTGCTTAGCATAATACAATACAGTTCTCTCCCTGTGGCTGCAAATGGTAAGATTTCATTCTTTTTTTTTTAAGGCTGACTACTATTCCATCTATCTATCTATCTCACATCTTCTTAACTCAATTGAAATCCAATTTTCTGAAAAGTCTTCTATATTGAATGAAGAAAGAATATTACATTATTTGTTCCAGTGAAAAGTCTGAACATTATAACCTAAGTTTTAAGAAAAAGTACACACAAAAAAATATTAATTTCTGAATATATGATATTCAAATACAAACATTTGGAAAAGGCTAAGAGAGCATGTATACCTGCGTTTTAAGGGTTCTTTCTGTATTGATAACCTTTTCAAAGGCAGCCTTAAGATTACTGATCTCCTCCTCCTTCTTCAATTTATATTCTGTTAATAAATTATATAAAGTGTTATTATATGACATTAAATTGTGTTCCAAATTAACAATGTTCTTTACTCAAATTAGTATACACTACATAACTTTTAGTAACTTTGTAAAGATAATTCTTTTTTGTTCAGCTTTACTGACAAATCTGTAAGATACCTAAGTTGTACACATGATTTGATACAAGTATACATCATGAAAGGATTCTACCATCAAGTTACTGAACACATCCATCACCTCACATACTTACCACTTTTGGGGCTGAGAACATTTAAGTTCTACTAAGATAATTCTCAAGGCTACAAAAGTTATTTAACATATGAAAACAAATTTCAAAAACCTCACACACAATATGAATAGCTCAAGATTTACCACTGAACTTGATTAAACATTATGATTAAAAAAGAAAAACAGAAACAAAAAACCTTACGTACCCTCCTCTGCCCTCCTCATTTTATCGGTTATCTCTTCATTTTCTTTTCTTAATAATTCAATATCTTTGGTTAACATGCTGGTTGTTTCTTCAAGCTTAACAAAATACACAAAGGTTTAAGTTACATTCACTTTGCTAGTCTTGTATTTAAAACAATGACCTTAAAAAAAAAAAAAAAAACTTTGCATTCTCCATAAATGTGGAGTCAGATACTGCTTTGTTATAAAAATGCCTGGGTTCTGGTTTAACATAAGTGAATATACTTAAATTCAAATATACTTCATTTAACCTTCATAAGAATCTTGTGGAATAGGTATTATTTCCTTCTTTCTTTTTTTTTTTTTTAATAAAAGTATATTCTACACCCACCATGGGACTCAAACTCACAACTCCAAGATCAAGAGTCACATGATATACTGACTGAGGCAGTCAGGCACCCTGGTATTATTTCTATTTTATAGACGAAGAATCTGAGGTTTAAGGTAGTAACGTAAATTGCCAAGACCATGTAACTTCTCAGCGGCAGAGCTAAGCTTTGAACCCAGGACTACTAATACCAGAGCACTTCATGGTAACTTCAAAAGAAAAATCTAACTCCCCTTTCAATCTCCATGATCTATATAGAAAATAGTGTAAATTTCAGGAATAGTAGTTGTAGTACCGGTTTTCTGGGATTAATTTGTAGATATCCATAAAGAATTTCTCATCCGAAAACAGTTTCTCTTTTATAAAATTCTGGTCACAAAGTCAGTTGCAATGTATTAAGATAATACAACAAATAAATTTAACCCAAGCATTTCTTTACATAAAATATATTAAGATCTATAGCTAGAAAGAGAAAAAACACATTACACTGAATAAGAATTTCAGTCATTAACAAACCATTAACAATGGTTTTGGATTATATAAACTATTTTATACGTAAGTACAGATTGACCACTCTGTATAAGTCAAAGTAAATACATATGCACACATATTTACCCTAACACTTTAAGATGTGACCTATTTTGAGTTAGATAAATTTCAGTCATAAAACTTACCTGACAATCACACTTACCCGACTAACAGTATGATCTTTATCTGTAATCTCTTGTCTATTTCTGGAAGCAGCTTTCTTGCTTTCTTGGGTTAATTCAAAATACTGTTCTTCTAGAAGCCCTCGAGCCAACTGCTCAGACTCAGCTTTTGTTTCTGCAAGATCCAGCTGAGTAGCAAGAGTTTCCCTGCAATAGATTTATAAGAGAAATGGATATAAGAAATTCAGTTATTTTTCCAACTTAATGATATGCTTAAAGAAGAAAACTATATTTAAACAATAAGAATTAAGTATTTTATTGCTTAAAATAAAATTCATTATTGAATCCAATGCAAAAATTCTATAAAAGTAATAAATTTAACTTCTAATATTTTGAAAAACTGTAAAAGTAAAGAACTCTTTAATCCTGTACCTGCTGTTGTGCTTAACTAAGAAAAGGTAGTACAGCAATGGCAAGCAGTCTACTTTTGAAAACGAACTTGTTGTGGATTCAGAATGGAAGGTAGCATAGGAGAGAGGAAAAGTAATAGGCTTGTAAACCAGGAGGCCAGACCTTAACCCTTATCCCTGTTCTTCACTAATTGGGTAAGGACACGGGGCAAATTTCTTACATTTCCTGGAGCTCAATTTAATCAAATCTGTAAAATGAGAGGGTTAAATGATTTTTGAGATCCCTTTCAGTTCTGAAATGTAATGAGATTATGATGACTTATAAATAGATTTGTAAACCACTATAAACTATTCTAGGAATGCTCCTTGGGAATTATACTTTAAAGCTTTTTGGAAGTGACATTCAGACCAGGACCAGATCATTCCAGTTTGCTTGCTCTTCCTAAAGAACTTCTGTTCAATAAGCTCTCTGAGTCATAACTGTATCTTCCCTATATACAGTAGATACTCAATAAATGTTTGCTAAGTGAATGAATGACTTCCATCTATTTTTTACTAAGGGAATAATACAAATGAAATTTTCTTTCTTTTAAAGATTTTATTTATTTATTTGACAGAGATCACAAGTAGGCAGAAAGGCGGGGCTTGATCCCAGGACCTGAGCTGAAGGCAGAGGCTTTAACCCACTGAGCCACCCAGGCGCCCCAAATGAAATTTTCTTTCTCAAGGTTAAGGAGGGAGACATATACTAACTAAAAAAAAAAAAAAAAAAAAAAAAATATCTATTCATTTGTCCAGCATTTACCTAAATGTTTACTATGTGTCAAACACCCCTGTCTGAATTAAGACATACAGTAGTAACAAAGTCTCTGCCCTGAGGAAGCATATATTAATGGGATGAAAGAAGCAATTTTAAAAAGATGAACAGTACATAGCATGCCACAGAGAACAAAATAAAACAAAAAAAGGTGGAAGAGGCTGTGAATGTGCATTTTATACAGGGTGATCAAGGAGGCCTCTTTGCTAAGAAGACATGTGAGAAGAGATATGAAGGAAGTAAGGGAGTGAGCTATGCAGGCATCTGAAAATACAGGGTTAAGATGGAAGAAATATCTAGTAACAAATGCCCTAAGTTTGGTCTGAAAGAAGCTAATGTGAGTGAGGTGAGAGATGAAGGAAAGTTGTGAGAAATGTATTGAGAGAAGTGGGGAGAGAGAACAGACCTTGTAAGGCTTTCTATGACAGTATAGGGAACTTTGGCTTTTACTTTGAGCATTTGGTTTTAAAAAGATTATTCTGGCTGCAGTTTTAAGATCAGACTGTTGGGGGACAATGGCAGAAGCAAGGATCTCAGCTAGGAGGCTAATGAAAGTACCAAAATTGGAGATGGTGGCAATATGGGAAATGGTACAAGTGGTGAGAACTGATAAGATTCTGGATATACTTTTAAATTACAGCTAAGAAGGCTTTTTAAATGGACTGCACATAGAGTATAAGAAAAAAACAAAAAAGTCTAGGATAATTTTAAGGTTTTTTTATTTAAACAACTGGAAATAATGGAATTGCTAATACTGAAATGGGGAAAACAGGGAGGAGTAGGTTGGCAAGGTATGGGAATCAGAAATTTTTTCTGGACATGTTAAAAATGAGATGCTTATTAAACATTCAAGTGGAGTCAAACAGACGGCTGGACATACAAGTCTGGAATTCGGGGGAGAATGTGTTTGTACGCTGATGCTATTTAAAGCCATGAGGCTGGATGAGAACAAGGAAAGAGTGATCCCTTGGGCCCTCCAAACTTTAAAGGTCTCAGAGAGGGGAAGGGAAAAAGGAGCAAAGGAGGTTAAAAGCAGCCAGTTCAGTAAGAAAAAATGCCACATGATGTCACAGAAGCCAACTGAAGAAATTTTGTCAAGAGAGAGTAATCAACTATGTCAACAGCTACTGTTAAATAAGATAAGGACTGAGAATTGACTATTGTCTTTAACTATTAGAAGTTATCAGTAACCATGGGAAGGGTTATTTTGGTAGCATCATGAGTGCAAAAGTCTGGAATGAGCTAGAAAGAGAAAGGGAGAAGAGGAACTGAATATAAATGGTAATGTCACCTTTCAAAGAAGTCTGCTACAAAAGGAAGCAGAAAAATAGGATGGCAGCTGGAAGTAAAATGCATTTAGAAGATGGTTATTTTTTACAAAGATGTTTAATGTATGTTTACATAACAATGAGAATGACTGTATGAAGGAAAAAAATGAACCCAGGAAAGGTGAGGATTCCTGAAGTCATATTCTTATGTAGGCAGAAAATGGGATCGAGGTGGTTAAAAGCACATTTTGTTTATTTACAATGGTCAAGGAAGGCAGGGTTTATAGCTACAGAGGCAGACAGGTTAGTAGCTATGAGGGTGGGACAGAGCAGAAGTTCTCTACTTCTAGGAAGCAAGGCCGTTTGTTGAGTGTGAGGATGAGGACAGGTTGCTGAAGATCTGAGGAGAAAGCAGAAGATATGAAATAGCTATCTCAAAGTGCAGAGAAGTTAGTATGTTAGGAAAAGATAGGAAGTACTGCCAATGTTAATTAAGTCTATGATCCTAGGGGTAGTTCTGAGCTATTATAACACAAGGCTTGAGACTGACAAATGTATTCCTACCTGGGCTTACTGCTTTGTAGCAAATTCAGGTAAAGGTATCTAAGTTGTATATTAAAATGCCAGAAAACCTATTTATCCCAAATTACAGTTCTATCCCTGGCTATGCAACTGTGCAAGAGAAAACAAGAAACAATGAGATGGTTCAGGGTAAAACTGTCTGCAACTATAGCCATCCGACTTCCTTCACAACTCCCCATAAATAAAAGACTTGTCTTTACCAATGCCTAAGGCCAATCTGTCACCTTTATTCTCCTGCCTCCTTAATGAAATCAGTTTATTAACGACTCCTTTTTCTTCTAGGTTATAAGATTATAAGCAGGAGCTTTGTTCTTGTTCACTGCTGTATTGAAGTCTCCAGCCCATAGAAAGTGCTCAGAAATTTTGTTTCAGTCAATGAATAGATGTGCAACTTTTCCCACTCTGTTATCTTTCCCATATCTCATTTAAATATGCTCAAATCTCTGCTATCTTTAAAAAGAAATGACTCTTTTTCAACTTCTCCTCTAGCTATTGTTCTATCTCCTTGCCTCAACAATCACATTTCTTGAAATTTTTAATTTAACAAATATTTACTGACCATCTACTATGTTATAGGTACAATTCCAGGTGCTCCATATATAACAGTGAAACAGAGTTAAGGACAAAATGTTTAAAAATTCCTTTCTTTGCTGAGCTTAAGTTCTAGCAGAGAGAAAAACAGTAAGTAAAATAAGTCACCAAATGCTATAATATACTGGGAAGGGGAAAGTGCTACAGAGAAAAACAAAACATGTAAGGAAGTACTAAACCATAAAGGTGGGGTGGGGGAGGTTTGCACAATTTTAAGGAGGATATTCAGGGAAGGCCCCTCTGAGATGACATTTAGACCTAGGCCTGAAGAGGGTGAAGGAGCATGCCATGTGGATACTCAGAGGAAAAATGTTCCAGGAAGAGGGGAGAGGGGACAGCAAGTCCATAAGCCCTGAGGCAGAAGAGTTAACTGATTAGTTTGCTGAACGGTAGGAGGTAAATATGGCTACTGTCTACACTTGGTCTCCACTTCTACCCTTACCAGTCATTTCTCAGTCCACTCTAATATCCATTCTTTTTTTTTTTTTTAAAGATTTTATTTATTTATTTGAAACAGAGAGAGAGATCACAAGTAGGCAGAGAGGCAGGCACAGAGAGAGAGGAGAAAGCAGGCTCCCCGCTGAGCAGAGAGCCCGACGCGGGCCTCGATCCCAGGACCCTGAGATCATGACCCGAGCCGAAGGCAGAGGCTTAACCCACTGAGCCACCCAGGCGCCCCTAATATCCATTCTTAATACCATTTAGGAACTGTTCTCAACAAAATAACCAATAACCTTAAATATAATGGACAATTTATTTTTTACTGACCTTTTTGAGTATTTGGCACTTTAAATCACTTTGTCTTCTTTGAAGTATTCTATTCTCCTAGACTTTGTGATCTTATTCTGTTTTCCCCCTTGTATTACTGGTTACTTCTTACATTCCCTTCCTCTGCCCTTTCTTTAGAAGTAAAGGTACTAGTAGTCTATCGTCAGCCTTTACGTCTTCTCATCCTACACTAGGGATTATAACTTGTTACTTGAGAGGGTAAAATGAGTCCACATAAGTGTTCCTCCAGACATACAATTAAAATAAATTTGGGCCAACATTTTGCATAAAATTCAGATTTCTGGCTCCTCTTGAAAAATCAGATCTTGTAATACTGAATCAGTGTTACCATGTGGCAGCAAGTGGTTAAAACTGAGATGAATTAATTCCTCAGTTTGTTTTAATACAACTTACACATTGAACAGACCCAACTAGCTTCAAATTAGTTACACGGATAATACTGTAAGTTCATGAGTTTATAAACTTTGATGTACATAATCACCTTAACAAATCTCATCTATCTCTGTTTCAGTATATGACAACGACTGTCAAATCAGCTTCAAGTCCTTATCTTTTCTCTGAGCTCTGAAGCAATTTCAGAACCATTTCTCTTGGGACAACCCACAGGCACTGCCTATAATAGGTCTGAAATGGAAAAAATCTTGTCTCCCCTTGTTTCACAAATTTGGCATTCCTTAACTCAGGGACCAGTGCTACCATCACCCCAACTTCCCTGGTCAGAAACTTGAGAACCCACCTGAAATTTTCCCCAACTTTTGTCCCCACACTCCCAAATCTACAAGTCCTATTGCCTCTACTTCCTATTTTCCCCACGTACTTGCCTCTCCTTTTACTGTCAACTTCCACTATAATTTTACATTTAGATTTTCCAGTGGCTACATAATTCAACTTCCTGTATCCACCAGTTCTGCCTCTAATCCATTCTCCACTCCAAAGAATGAAGCTTTCTAAGACACCACCTTGTCAGTTCCTAGCACTTTGTTATAGACACTTACCTTAATTACATTTGTCTCCTGACTAGATTCTGAAGTACTTGAGGGTAAGAACCATAACTTACTAATAATCATATCACTGGCATGAAGCATAGTACTTAGCACACTAGTGGCGATCAGTATATTTCTTTTAAATAGATCAAACAAGGGCAAACATATCAACCCAATAGAACAATATGGTATGTGGAGGATTGGGTGCTCTCTTCACAGTGAATGCACACAACATGGGATTGCGTATTACACTGCAGACACCATACAAATGATAGGCAATAGACTATAACAGGGGTCTATCACTGTCACAGAGACTAACCAGAAAACGTACCTTTACTCCTACCTTAGATACAACTAAATATATTAAAGATCTAAGCACTGAGTGCCTATGGTTGTTAACAACACAAAGAAGCAACCAGACGCTACAATTATGTATGAGGCAGTCTTCACCCCTATATAAATCAGACTTGAATATGACTAAGACTCCCAGTTAGGGATGTCCAATTAAGCTTTCTATGAGGATAGAAATGTTCTGTATACCTGTGCTGTCAAATATGGTTGACACTAGCTAAATGTGACTGTTGGGCACCTGAAATGTGGCTAGTACACCTGAAAAACTAAATTTTAAACTTCATTTAAATAAATTTAAATTTATAAAAATAAGTTTAAATTTAAATGGCTACATAAAATACATAAAATTACATATTATACATATGTACATAATACATAAAATTAAATAATAAGTTCAAATTTAAATGGCTACATAAAACCAGGGGCTATCATATTGGATAGCACAGTTCTAGATTTAACCATAGATTTGCAGGAAACACAGAACAAAAATGTTCAACTGTGGAAATGGAATCAATAAAATCAGTGCAACTGAGGAAAACTATACAGGAAAAATGACCCAGTTCCATCAACAAATAAGTGTTACGATAGTGATTATTTAGTGGTGGGGGAAGAAGAGGGAATACAGTGGGCTTTTAAAGTGGATAGCAAGGTTCTGTCTTTTTCATGGGTGGTAATTATAATAACATTTGTCATATAATTCATAGATCTGTGCATGTTACAATATTTAATGTATTTTTGGTTTCAGCAATAAAATGGTTAAGTTTTTTAAATTTCTACATGAAAAGAGAATATAAATATGTCAGAAAACTAGTTTTAATATCTGTTCCACCTAGCTATAAGAAGTTGTTATACTTAAATAGCTTTAGGTCTTCTTCTAAGGCCCTAAGCAGATATGCAATGGAACTTAACCTGCCTAATAACTAAAAGGGAGACCCTAAATACCTTTACCTAGCATAAAAGAAGGACTTACAAGTACAACATGAACTATTTAAATACAAATAGATGTTTAAAGATTGAGAGACCCCTGAAAACAATTTAATGTTAAGAGTTTACCAAATCTCTGTACAATTACCATAGCATTAATGTAGGACTTCTTCACCATAAAGTCTAAATTTAGTTTGATTTGTTCTGCATTAGCCTAATGAGATTTGCTATATCATTCCCATCAGAATAATGGCACATCTACTCTCTATTTTTAAACTTAAAGAATGCTATGATGTAATAGTGATTCTTGTTCTAAAGAAAAATGGATAGACATACTTTTCACTTTGTAGCTCTTGTATTTTCTTTAAACTTTCTCTGTTTTTTTCTTCAATTTCTTCTTTAAGTTCCTTTACCTGGGTTTTATAAAGTGTCTGCAAAATAAGTGATTGGGAGAAATAAATGTTTATGAGGAGTTTAAAAAGTTTGGTAGTTTCTTATAAAGTTAAACAACATACAATCCAACAATTCTATTCCCAAGTATTTACCCAAGACAAATGCAAGCATATATCCACACAAAATCTTGTACATGCAGCTTTTCACTGCAGCTTTATCACAAATTGTAAACAATCAGGTTCATCAACAGATGAATTTTAAAAATTGTGGAGTATCCATACTGAACAATAAAAAGGAATGACCTACTGATACAAATGACATAATACACCTAAAAAATATTTTGCTGAGTAAAAAAAAAAACAGGTGCTAAAGACTATATACTGCATGATTCCATGTATGTGGAATTCTGGAACAGGTAAAAATAATCAATTGTGACAGAAAGCAAAATCAGGGGTTACCTGAAAATAGAGGTAAGTGGGGAAGAGGGACTGCAAAGGGCCACTGGGAATTTGTGGTGAAAGAAAGGTTTTATATGTTCATTTTGGTGGTAGTCACACAGTATACACATTCGTCAAAACATACACTTCAGGGAGCCTGGGTGGCTCAGTGGGTTAAGCCGCTGCCTTCGGCTCGGGTCATGGTCTCGGGGTCCTGGGATCGAGTCCCGCATCGGGCTCTCTGCTCAGCAGGGAGCCTGCTTCCCTCTCTCTCTCTCTCTCTCTCTGCCTGCCTCTCTGTCTGCTTGTGATCTCTCTCTGTCAAATAAATAAATAAAAAAAAACTTTAAAAAAAAAAAAACTTTAAAAAAAAAAAAACGTACACTTCAAATTGCTACAAGTAACTGTATAGAAATTATATGTCAAGGACATTAAATATTATATTGATTTGGGAAAACATTATAAAGAAATTTAGCAAGCACTATTCATTTAAAAGTTTTATCAATTCTTAAAGTGAATAATGTTAGAAAAACCACTTCTCTTTTCAGGTAGGTGGGATTGAGTGGGTGGTTGAGAGGCATGAACAAAATACCACAAACAAGATTCATCAAACATTCTGCTAACAAGTAAACATACTTATTATAGAACAATGGTTCTTACAAAATTCATTCAGCTTTTGCCAACTCCAACAACAAATATTTAACAGATATGAGGGAGCATTAGACCCATGTTCTGTTAAGGTGCTATGATTACAAAGGACACTTCCAGTTCTGCAGTCTCTTTTTGTAAACTATCCTTTTTCATATACAAGATAAGGAAAAAAAAATAGTAAGGACCAGCAAATAGCTGTGGAGAATTACTTTTAAACTGTAAACTTACTTATCCCTCTAAGAAATAGCACTTCTCTAGGGGAAAAATACAAATTTTTCAATGGGAATGTAAATAAAAGAGGTATTAGATTATTCTGTGAAAGCATATGGACAAGAAAGTGTGCATGGTATTATACACCACTGCAGAAGTGGTCTTTGAACAAGTGGCTTTGAACAAGTAAGATTAATCTCTACCCAAGGAAAAATTTTTCAATATTACTGAATTTTTTTAAAATTTAAAAACATATTTCAGTGATAGTCTAACAAGTCAAGAAACAGGCAAAAAACAGAAAGTCACCATGTTTTTAGGACAGGAGCAGAGTACACCATGAAGCTCTGAACATGTGAAAAGTTCTGTAGAGCTCTATCAGTGTTCAGTTTCTTTATTAAGGAAATAATTATTTCCAATACTGTTCATTTGGTTTCTAGGACATGTTCACCAACACAACTCAAACTCTCTCACTTAACTGCACTAAGACTTGTAGAAAAAGCAGCTGCCAGGGTTAATAGTAATGGAGAAACTAGGTAAATGTTAAGTTGAAATGGTGGAGTATAAACCTGACAACCAAAAGAAACAAAAAATGCAGAGGCTTTAAAAATCTCAAAGCAAAAAAAAAAATAAATAAATAAATAAAAATAAAAATCTCAAAGCACTGGCTATAAATGTTAAAGTAGTAGTGAAAATAAGCTGCCCTGCAGCCAGTAAGAGTTAGAACGACTTCTACAGAGGAAAAAGCAAAACAGATGCATGAAGTGCATACAGGGAGCTAAAACAAGACCAAAGCTTTTGAGCATTAACTCTACCTATAACTGTATGCAGTTATACCTACAAATGTGACGTGCATACATGAACCATGCATGAAAATACTGACACTCCAACCACCCCTTAATGAAGTCTTCTATATAGCTTTAGTTTGAAGCAATTCTAGAAATATTTCACAAAAATGGTCATTTCTTTACAACGTACACAGACCATGAACTCAGATTCAGAAATGAAATGTAGAGATGGGGAGATTAAAAGGGGGAGAAAACCAGTTCATGGTCATTTGAAAAAATGTCACAATTCACATTAAAAATCTTAATATCTTGTTTCAAGTGAAGTGTTAAAAATGATTCTTACCGAGAAATATTGCTCAGCTTCAAGCTGATCTTGTAGCTCCCGCATCTGCCCTTCATTTCCTCTATACTGTCTTCAGGTAAAAGAGAAAACAATAAATGAATGCTATTTACATTGGGCTTTATATTATTCTCTATTTATTAAAGTTGCTAAAAATAAAAATGTTTACTAAAATGACCTTTGCTTTTTAAAAATTGTTTTTCATTACACAGTATTACTTTTATGATTATATTTGTCAGATCATGCTGTCTGGTTCCATTTTGTTCCTTATAAAGTGATATCACGCAAAGTAGAGGAAACTGTTTTCTACTGAAGGTGACTTTTAGGAGAATGTTAATTGTGGATTAATCCAAGTTGCAACAATAAAAATGATACTTTTTTGGTAAATTTTTATAGAGAAAAGCATTCTTAGAATATATTTTATTTTTATTTTAGAAGATTTTATTTATTTATTTGTCAGAAAGAGAGACAGAGCACAAGCAGGGGGAGCTGCAGGCAGAGGGAGAAGCAGGCTCCCTATTGAGCAAGGAGCCCAACTCGGGACTCGATCCCAGAACCCTGGGATCATGACCGGAGCTGAAGGCCGAAGTTTAATTGACTGAGTCACCCAGGTGTCCTTTAGGGACACATTTTAAGTGTCTTATGTAGTAAAGTAGGCAAATAAAAAGAGGGGACATGAAAATATTTAGTAAATATTAATAATATTATATATGCTATACATTACATATACATATAGTACTATACATGATATCCAAAAAAGCATGGGGATGGGGCTGGAAATGAAAACCCAGGTAAGGAATAAGAAAGGAGGCAAGAACAATAACTGATAAAGGAGAAGGAACACAGACACATCTACATATATATATAATATACACGTGAACATGATTCACTCAGAAACAGATAAGACAATTATCTGTTACCTGACAATGCAACCCACAGACATTCACTGCCAAGGGTAAACAATTCTGTCTACATCTGCTAGGTTTTCATATTAGACAGCAATAGCTTTGTATCTACCAAGGCATATGGTTGATAAAAGGACATAATAAATGTTCACTGAATGGTGAGTGAAAGTTATTTTGGGAGAACTATAAAACACATTACACAAAAATGATGGCTCTAAAAGGCAGAAAAGAATTTCGCTAAAATAAATGCAACAAAACAGAACCCGACAATTTTATTCAAGAATTACTATGTTGTAAATGAAGGTGGCAAAGGAAGATATATTAACAGAAACCCAGAGGAAATAAAAACACATGACTTGGCATAAGATACACACATCTTTGACATTAAATTTCTGAAGGATGTCTTTATACAAATTCTGCAAGCAATAATGACACCTTGCTTTGTCTCCACTTCAAGTAAGTGAACAAACACATCACATCGCAGAGTGGAAGAAAAAAGGTACTTTGCATTCGGAGATGAACCAAAGGAACAAAAAAAGACAGATACAGGGTCATCATGTCTAACTCTAGCTTCTAGAATAAAGAAACACTGAACATTTCCCATAAGGTACTGAATCCTATCCCTGATTTTTGTAATTTCAAGTGTCAACAAACATGACTGGTAGGTATGAAAATAATATGACAAATCTGTAGCTTTTGGTTTTATGGTAAAGTCAGTAAGTAGTCTTGATAATCTCCTTTTTTCTCCTTTGAAAGATCTCTACTTTTTATTTACTAAGGCTCCCTTGCAAATCTTTGCAAGTAAATTCTTTCACTTCTAAATGAATTTTTCTGAAGTCTTCCTTTCACAAACTCCAAATACAATATTTCTATACACAGAAAATATCAAACATAAGCAAATACATAACACAAAAAAGAAAAATGTTATTTTTGAGACTTACTTTGTAAGCTGAGCTAATTCAAATTCTAATAATCTCTTTGCTTCCAATAAAGTATTTATTTCCTGTTTCATCTGCTTTTCTAGACCTTTTAAATTGTCTGCTTCAAATGCTTGAGTCTTCAATTCATTCTGTAATAACAGCCGCTTGTTTGATTCCTGCTCTAGTTGAAGGGACAGATTCTTAACCTATGAATGAGAAAAATAATTGGGATCTTAAATTTCACTATTTATTTATTTATTTAGACTTATTCATTTGAGAGAGAGAGAGAGAGAATGGGGGGGCAAGGAGGGGAGAGGGCAAAGGGAGAGAGGTAATTTTATTTTCTAAAAGTATTTTCACCTATAGCCTCCCATTTTAAGTTTAAAAGACTATCAATACTTTGATCCCCAAGTTTCCCATTACTACTCAGTATGTCTTTTCTTCTCTGGATACATCAAGTCCTTTTTTGTCCTTCAATTACCTATCTTTGCTCATTAATCACTCTTTTATTATCATCACCACTGATAATGTTCCCTTTACCAACTCTGGCTTCTGACTCTCAGATAATTAATCTTTGAGGTCTTACTCAATATTTAAATAATGGTAATATCTCGTCCCTCCTATAATAAACCACAAGGATATAATATCATTTTATCTTTTTATTTACTGCTTTCTAAAAGTGTACCCTGTGCTTTCTATCAATATAAACTGGTCAAAACTCTGTGGTTTAACACTTTTCTTGAAATCTAAGAGCAACTGTTCCTCTTTGGGATTACGAGGTAACTTTACAGTAAAGGTTGTTTTTGTTTTTGTTTTTTTTAAAGCAGAATGGTCATGGTTAGTAAAGCAGACGCTTAACCAACTGAGCTACCAGTTGGTTAAGCATCTGCCTTTGGCTCAGATCATGGTCCCAGAGTTGGAACTGAGCCCTGCCTGGGGCTTCCTGTTCAGCGGAGAGTCTACTTTCTCTCCCTCTGCTCCTGTGGGATCTCTCTCTCTCTCAGAATAAATAAAATCTTAAAAAAAAAAAAAAAAAAAAAAAAAAGCAGATGGTCAGATTCTTCAGGGGAAGAGCTATAACACTTCTACAGAGTTGTACTGTCATAGTGCCAAATGACATAGACCTTATGGTGTGAATGTTCACTAAACTATTTGTAGAGGAAAATCCTAGGAGGTAAGGGTGTAGTGGTGACCTCAGAGCAGTGAACACATATACATTCAGGTTATTTCACTCAAATCTTCTCCACGGTGTTTAAATTACAGATAATGACTTTTCAGTCATAACTTATGTTTCTCTTCTATAAGATGAATAAAACCAGTACTATTCTTCTTACTTCATCCTCCATCCTTTCTTTATTTTCAGTCAAATGCTCAAGCTTCTGCTGAGATTGTTTCAGATCAACATCTAGCATTGAACACTGTTTCTCAATCTGAACAACTCTATTTTCAGCCTTCTCTCGAGCTTCTCTCTCTTCCTTCAGCTTTTTTTCCATTTCTGTGGAAAAAAAAAAAAAGTTATACATATTTTCATTTTCATGGGCTGTATAAAACAAATTGGTGCCAAAAATCCCTACTGTTTTTGTCCTGGGATTCTAATAGAGCTATTCACTATAGAAGTCCTAATGTTTTGAATTATTTGTATAGTAGGATCTTTAAAGGAAGGGAGTTATAAAGTATAATAAAGTAATAAAACTCCTAAATCCAGCCCATGCCCAATGATATGAGAGATTATTCAGAGCCATTTTCAGACCAGAAGGTGAAAATATAGCTGGGAAAAAAGTGAACTAATAAGAAAAATGGGGGTAGTGCAGATAAAAGCAGAGAGAAGTAAGGCAGTGGTTATTCATCTATACCTTTCATTGTTCCAGAACAGTGGACTTAAGGCTGATAGGAATTCTAATTTATGCATCTCTGATAAACAAGATTCCATGGTAGTATAATAATACCTACTTTAATCATTAGCAGAAGATACTAGACTACAGTGAGGCTCCTTTTTTGAGATTTGGTAACTAAAGTTCTGAGAGGTTAAATTTCCAAGGTTTTAAACCTACTAAGTTGCACCAAATGACTCAAACTTAATGAGTCTGCTTTTCTACTCTCAGAGAGTGACCTCAAGATGATAAAACAGAAACCATTAGAATAGAACTTCCTCATCTTTCCCCCCAACCCTACAAACAACTTAGCCACACCAATAATCATCACCTCTTAATTCCCATCTCTAATCAAACATAAATCTATCCACTTCTGTTCTGGACTCTGTTCCTTCAATTATTTCATCTCTTCTCTACCTCAACAATTACCTGCTTCCAAATGAATCACTGCCATCAACATAATAATCTTATTATCTCCCCTCCTAAAATATCCTCTACTGATCTCATATCCCTTCTCAGCTACCATCCATCTCTGTTCACGAACCTCTGAGTTATCTACATTTCTTGTCTCCAATGCCTCATCTACTACCCATTTATTACTTTCCATTTAGCTTCTATCTCCTGCATTCCACTGAAACTGCTTTGTATGATAACCAATGACGTCCATCTTGTAAAATGCAGAGGACACACAATGTTCATGTCTTCATCTTTACTGACCTTAACAGAATTCAATATACTGAACGACTTCCTCACTTTTCCAATACTCTTCAAGTTCTAATACCATACTCTTTTGGCATTCCTGTGACCCCCTTTGGCTGTTCTTTCTTGGTTTCCTTTGCTGGTTTTTCCTCTTTTATCTGACCTCCAAATGTTAGACTACCTAAAGGGCTCCTTATGATTCCTTTTCTACTCTGCCTTTTTTCTTCCCTTAGCTGATCTCATCAAGTTCTCCATATAGCTCTATATGGATGGCTCCTGAATTGATACCTCTCCTCTGAGCTCCAGACTTAGACTATTTGATGTCTCCACCTACATATCTAATATGCTTTTCAAAGTTAACATATCTAAACAGACAACTTTATTTCCCTCCCCTCCTAAACCCCTCCAATCTCAGTCATCTCAAAGTCAGAATGTATTAACATCTATCCGACTGTTAAAATTAAAAAGCTTGAGTCTTAATTCCTTCTTTTTCCTCTTTCCATCCAATTCTTTACAACTCTTACCTTCTGTATCTCCATGTCTTTATAGCTCTACTACCACAAATGCCTACAGACTAGAGCCTTCTAGTTGATCTCCTTTTTAAACTGTTTTCTCTCTCAAAAGCATTTTCCACACAGTAGTAGGAGTGGTCTTTTAAAGACGTAAATTACACATTCCAGCACAGCTCAAAACACTACAATGGCTATCCACTATTCTTAGAATAAGAGTATTAAACTTACCACCTCTTCTACCTGGAACATACTTCCTCCTGCTCTTTCAATGGATGGTTCATTTTGACTCATATATTTAGTTCAGAGAGGCCTTTCCTCAGAATCACATCTAACATAGCAATTCCTGGAAACTATCACATGGATTTTCTTCATATTAATGATTACAATCTGTACCTATTTTCATTTATTTGCTTTTTTTGTTTATATCCACCATCAGAATATAATCTCTAAGAGACAGGGTTCTTATAAGTCTTATTCTGTGGTATATACTCCCAGGTATGCCTGGTCTATAGTAGACAGCCAATAATTAACAAATGTGAAAGAAATAAAAGTAGTTTAATACGGCTGAATCACGAGATACATGTAAGAAAGTGCAGAGCAGCAAGGCTATAAAGACAGATTAAGTGCTAACCCAAAGATTCTTTATGTCATGAGAAGTCTGACATGTATCTTGCAAACACTGAAAAGACAAAAGGATTTTAAAAATGACTAGCACAGTTAAGATTTTAAATTTTTTTTTTTTTTTTTTAATTTGTCAGAGAGTGAGGGAGAGAGAGAGTGAGCACAGGCAGACAGAATGGCAGGCAGAGGCAGAGGGAGAAGCAGGCTCCCCGCCGAGCAAGGAGCCCGATGTGGGACTCGATCCCAGGACGCCAGGATCATGACCTGAGCTGAAGGCAGCTGCTTAACCAACTGAGCCACCCAGGCGTCCCAGCACAGTTAAGATTTTAATTTCAAAAAGATCACTCTGGCCTAAGTGGGAATAACAGATTGACAAGCAGAACAATTCCTGGCATAGTAATAATTAAAAGTTTGCTGCAACAGGAGAAGGAGTCAAGATGGCGGAGAAGTAGCAGGCTGAGACTACTTCAGGTAGCGGGAGATCAGCTAGATAGCTTATCTAAAGATTGCAGACACCTACAGATCCAACGGGAGAGCGAAGAGAAGAACAGCAACTCTAGAAACAGAAAATCAACCACTTTCTGAAAGGTAGGACTGGCGGAGAAGTGAATCCAAAGCGACGGGAAGATAGACCGCGGGGGGAGGGGCCAGCTCCCGGCAAGCGGCGGAGCAGCGGAGCACAAAATCAGGACTTTTAAAAGTCAGTTCCGCTGAGGGACATCGCTCCAGAGGCTTAACCGGGGTGAAGCCCACGCGGAGTCAGCGTGGCCTCAGGTCCCGCAGGGTCACAGAAGGATCGGGGGCATCTAAGTGTCGCAGAGCTTATAGGTAGTAGAACGGGGAAGCCGGCTACAGAGACAGAGCCGAGGAGTAAGCTCTAAGCTCGGGGTTACTTTGAACCGGTCGCAGGCTCGGTCAGC
>NW_019154092.1:16506337-16543537 GCF_002288905.1 Enhydra lutris kenyoni
GGCTCAGTTGGTTAAGTAGTCTGCCTTTGGCTCAGGTCATGATCCCAGGGCCCTCGGATCCAGCCCCACGGCCGGCTCCCTGCTCAGTGGAGAGCCTGCTTTTCTCTCTCTGCCCCTCCCCACTGCTCATGCACTCTTGCTCTATCTCAAATAAACGAATAAGATCTTAAAAAACAAACAAACAAGAAAGTATTCAGTAGAGGAAAAGGGTTAAGGATAAAGAAGAGGAAAGACAGAAGATGAGATAGGAAGAGACTAGATCTGAGTACAGCTAGCATGGATTAGGCAGAACAAGAGGAGGATCAGTATCTTCTAAGATGAAAGACAATGAAGATGAGTAAAGAAGTAGATAGGCTGATTAAGTAAGAGAACAGGACTTTGGGAGTTCACACCCATGCTTTCACTATTTCTTTTTGAGATAAAAGTTCAACTAAAAGTGGAGTGATAAAGAAATGGCATATACATCTGAGAACAGAAATAAAAGTCTGAGAGAAGGACAGTGAATGATGTACTAATACTGACAGCTCAAATGAAGTTCGAGATAATGCATTGGGCTAAGCCCCATCTAAAGAATTACTTGAAGTGAAGAAAGTCGTTGGTTGTTCTGCTCTCAGGTTGTGTTTAGAGGCATACCCAGTACAGTGGAAATACAAAGCATTTAGAAAATTGAGGGTACGAAGCAAGAAAGCAAAGGAACAAAAAAAGACAATGAGTTCCAGAATGGATCAAGAAGAAAATGAAGGAAAGGGCTAAAAAATACTAGGACCTAAGAGAGATTCCAATGACATTTATAGGAAATGGAGGGTAACAGAATGAGGGGAAATAGAACGAGAAATTTAATAAAATGGAAGGTATTGCAGCGCCTGGGTGGCTCAGGCTGGGTGTCCCAGGTCTTGATTTCGGCATGATCTCAGGAGTGTGAAAGTAGGCCCCATACTTAGCAGGAAGTCTGCTCCAGACACTCTCTACCTCTACAACCCCTGCAACTAAAATAAATAAATAAATAAATAAATCTTTTAAAAGGAAAAAAGAAGGTATCAAAAGAGAAAAAAAGAGAAGTATCTTTTTACTAGATCACATTTTATAATTTCTAAGTGTTTATACTATTATAAAATGAAATCTTAAATACATTCTTTTGGTAGGCATTATTAAAAAAATTAATCATGTAGAAAATATTAAAACTGACACTTACCACACATTGCAACAGACTTTGCCTCTTCAATAGATTGATGTTTGTCAGTTAAACGAGCTTTAGTTACTTTATGTTCATTTACCTCTTGTTCTAAACGTTGTTGTAATGATTTAAGCTTATAGTTTAAATCTATCTCTAAATTATTTTTTTCCTGTAAAATGAAAATGAGTTATGTAATACACTATGCAAAAGACATATTAAATCTTACATTATTTAATATTCTGTAAGAGATAATATATGAATCACATGGGCCTGAAATGTGATATCATATTTACTTAATATTTTTATTTAGGACATAATTTTATTTTTCATACTTTCTTGTATATTTCATATTATTTCTAATATCTTACTTTAAAAAACATGATAAGCACATACAAGTAAAGGCAAAATATCACCCCCACCACTCCCAGAAGAGTTGTGGTGGTGGTGATATTCAAGAGGGCTCAATGTTAGGATCAGAAATAAACAGGACAATTCTTTGGTTCATTAAAAAAATATTTGCTGCTACTTTAAAAAAATTTAAATTCAGATTTAAATCTACATTAATTTACATTAAATTAAGATTAAATTAAATCTACACCTAGATTTACATTGCCTTGACAAAAGGACAGGTCAAAACGTATCCCATTTGTTTGGGTGCATCTTCTACTCTTCCATCTTTCATCCTACATCCACATTTACATCAGGCTTAGATGTACTACTCTGATTATCACAAAACATGTCCAAAGGACAAAATAAGTGGTGCATTTTCTGATCATTTATCTGAGGATCTAGTAAACCTATATTTCAGGGAGGAATTGAAAAATGTGAGAGCCAGATCTGCATATTATCTATTTAATCCTTTTCTTAGCAAGGTAAGAACAGAGGATAACCAATGATATTTCTGATTAGTGAGAAAACTATAGACAAAGGGCAAACATATATGCTCTTTACTACTTTGCTAACTTTTACCATTAGAATGGAAAAAGCACACGTGTGTCTACCATACAGCTATCCTTTGTTTTCTTTTTTCATAAGGCTAGTAAGGTTCAGCACCTTCATCTTACCCAAGTACGAAAACATGGGAGAAAAATTCTACATGAAAAGATATTTCCAGGGGCGCCTGGGTGGCTCAGTGGGTTAAAGCCTCTGCCTTCAGCTCGGGTCATGATCCCAGGGTCCTGGGATCGAGCCCAGCATCGGGCTCTCTGCTCAGCAGGGAGCCTGCTTCCCTTCCTCTCTCTCTGCCTGCCTCTCTGCCTACTTGTGATCTCTGTCAAATAAAAAAAAAAAAAAAAAAAGAAAAGAAAAGAAAAGATATTTCCAAACCAAAGTAATTTGTGATGATCAGATAATATCAAACATCTAGTACTCTTCAAGGTTAAAAACAAACAAAAATAGCACAATAAAAAGCAGTAAACACACATACACCCCTACAAAACAACCACCAACTATAAAACGTTTTAGAAATGGAAGTTTATAAATATCAGGAATTAAGAAAGAAAGCTATTTTATAAAAATACATTATAACATCTGATAGTACACAGTATCTCATAATTGGCACATGTTAAATCGTTTACCTTTTCTGAGTGATTAAGCATGTCTTGAGCTTCTTTTCTTTCTCCTTCCACTCTTTCAAGATTATGTTTGAGATGCTTCACCTCCTCTTGTAAAGATGTAGTTCGAGCTATTAAGTGAGAAGAAAGTTCAAGTCACAAAGTCATCAAAAAAAGAGTTTGTTTTCTTTTTCAGCATGATCATTAAGACAAAAAAGCTTTAGGGGCACTTGGATGGCTCAGTTGGTTAAGCATTGGACTCTTGGCTTTGGCTCAGGTCATGATCTCAGGGTCAAGCCCAAACATGGGCTCCACACTTGGCACAGAGTCTGCTTGAGATTCCTCCCTGCTACCTTCCCCTAGAGCTCACGCATGCTCTCTCTCTAAAATAAGAAAGAAAAATCTTTTAAAAAAGGACAAAGTTTTTAAATTTCCTGATTAGGTAGAATTTATTAAAATTACTATTAAATTTTTAATTATCAAAATATTATATTTTTATTTAAAATTAATTTATTTGATGTTTTCTTGGTAATATATACAATAACTACATTATACAGTAATAAAAATGTTAAGGCTCATTGGAAATCATCCAGTATATATTCCTCATTTCACAAATGATCAAAGAGATGGAGCCTGAGCTTGGTCCAGAAATCAGACAGGAGTCCTTATTAAGTATTCTTTTCCATCATATTAAAAGTAAGACCCTTTAGTTAATTAAGGCACGTATTCAGTAGTCTTTATGTGCCAGACATTCTGAAAAGCCTTTAATTACTCTTAAGCTCAATGAAGCCATACTCTGTTTTTTATAGGAAATGAGATTTAAGGAATTCAAGTGCTCTAAACGACACTTGGTTTTAACCTACCACCTCAGGCTCATGCCATGCAATGATGGCAACTTAAATATTTAGTAACGCTCTTCATTAAAACATGCTTGAGGCATTACACGTTTTTAATGCATAAGTATTTAATAAATGCACAAATTTAACTAGATTTAACACAGAATCTAGTATTAATGAATATAATTATAAGTAAGAACCTATTTTCTTATTCTGTGATTCAAAGCAACCTAGGATTCAACAGGAAATGGATAAAGCACCCCCAAAAAACCAGGAAAAACCCTATATTGCTCTAAGTTCAGTGTTTAACTTGCTGGACCTGCCAAGATTTCAATGTACTCTACCTGCCTCTATATTTTAGTGTTTCTGAACTAGTTCTTTAATGAACAAATGACTATCACATCTTCGGCACCCGAATGCTTTGCTGGGCTAGTTCTAGGATTGAGAGAGCAATGAAACAAAGTTATTTACACACAAATTTACAGATAACACTGGCATTATGTTCATGTACAAGAAAGAAACACCTGCCAGTTTCTTTCAAATGACTGAGCAAAAAATAAAAATTATGTATGTGTTTGTATGGACAGAGAAAAAGCTAGGGTGGCAGTATGTTTAAATGTTGAAGTACTAGCAAAAAAATGCTTCCTTCAGTATTTAAAATAAATAATAGGCTTTAAGTATCTGTACAAAGATAGCAATTTCAGGTTAAACAGAATTTTTCATGTAGAATAAGATTAATATAAACCAACTCCTAAGAAGAAAAAGAAAAATATAGATGAAGAATCCTATACAGAATCCTAATAAGCTTATGAAAGACATATTAAATAGTTTATTTTCTTCATTTATTCTCTTTTTAAAAACATGCTAAGAAAATATAACCTGTGTAATCCATAAAAACAAAGAGGCCTCATACATAAAAATTATAAAAATATTGTGAAAGGAAGAAGAACCAAAATTTCAGGTATCATAACACAAACTGACTGAAACATTTAAGCTTCTAGAAGAGAACAGGGAGTACATTCACGATTTAATCAAACAATCCAACAGGTCACAATAAAGGTAAAAATACAAACTGGACTACATTAAAAAGAACAAAAGTAAGACCTCCTGTTCATAAGCAGACAGCATTTAAAAGTGAAAAGGCAAAACAAAGAGAGAGAGAAAACAACTATGATACATGTATTTGATAGAGGACTAATACCTAGTGCTCATAAAAAACAGTAAGAAAATGGCAAACTATCCAATTAAAAAAAAAGAGGCAAAAGACATGAACAGCACATCACAAACTATCAATAAACATGTAGAGCTGCTCAATTTTAGACACCAGGAAAATGCAAATTAACTCTTAAGGAAATACCATCACACCCCATTAGAATGGCTAAAACATCAATGCTGACAAACTCAGTGGGGAATAAATATTGTCTTTAATGAGGAAGTGGAGCAACTGGAACTGTGATACACTCCTGGTGAATGTAAACTGGGGTAGCTACTTTGATATATACAGGCATACTCGGAAATACTGTGGGTTGAGTTTTAGACCACAGCAATAAAGTGAATATCTCAATGAAGTCAACTGAATTAATTTTTTGGTTTCCTGGTGCATATAAAAGTTACACTTACACTAAACTCTATAGCCTATTAAGTGCACAATAGCATTATGCCTTAAAAATGTACATACCTTAATTTAAAAATACTTTTTGCTAAAAAATACTGACCATTATCTGAGCTTCCAGGAATCAATCTTTTTGCTGGGGGAGGGTTCTGCCTCCATGTTTTGGCTGCTGATCAGGGTGGTGGTTGCTAAGGTTTGGGGTGGCTGTGACAATTTCTTAAAATAAGACAACAATGAAGTTTGCCATATCGATTGACTCTTCCTTTCACGAATGACTTCTCTGTGGCATGAATGCTGTTTGACAGCATTTTACCCATAGAACTTCTTTCCAAACTGGAGTCAATCCTCTCAAAGCCAACCACCGCTTTTGTTTAGGAAAGATTCTAAATCCATTATCGTCATCTCAACAATCTTCACAGCATTTTCACCACACGTAGATCCCCTCTCAAGAAACCACTCTTTTTGCTCATCCATTAGAAGCAACTCTTCACCCATTCAAGTTTGATCATGAGCTTGCACACCCTCAGGCTCCACTTCTAATGCTGCTTCTCTTGCTATTTCCACCACATCTGCGGTGACTTCCTCCACTGAAGTCTAGAACCCCTCAAAGTCACCCGTGAGTGTTGGAATCAACTTCTGAATTTTTGGTAATGTTAATATTTTGACTTCTTCCCATGAATCATGAATGTTCCTAATGCCATCTAGAATGGTGAATCACTTCTAGAAGGTTTCCAATAGACTTTCCTCCGATCCATCAGAACAATTCTCTCTATGGCAGCTGTGGCTTTATGAAACATATTTCTTAAATCACAAGACTTGAAAGACAAAATTATCCTTTCATCCACGAGCTACAGAAGGAATGTTAAGTTAACAGGCATGAAAGCCACATTCATCTCTTTGTACACCACCATCAGAGCTCTTGGGTGACCAGGTGTATTGGCAATGAGCAGTAATATTTTGAAAGAAATCTTTTTTTCTGAGCAGTGGTTTCAGCAGTGGGATTAAAATATTCAATCACTTGTAAACAAACGTGGTGTCATCTAGGCTTTGTTGTTCCATTTCTAGAGCACAGGCAGAGTGGATTTAGCATAATTCTTCAGGGTCCTAGGATTTTCAGAATGCTCAACTTCAGAATGGCTTCAACTTAAAGTTACCAGCTGCATTAGTCCCTAAGAGGAGAGCCAGCCTGTCCTCTGAAGCTTTGAAGCCAGGCACTGACTTCTCCCCTGTAATTGTGAAAGGCCAAGATGGCATCTTCTTCTGATAGAAGAAGGCGATTTCATCCACATTGAAAATCTGTTGTTCGGTGTAGCCACCTTCAGTAATGATCTTAGCTAGATCTTCTGAATCACCTGCGGTTTGCTTCACCTTGCACTTTGATGTTTAAGGCAACCTCTGCCAGGTTCAGACCTTTCTCCTGCAGTTTCCTCACCTCCCTCAGCCCTCACAGATTTGGAGAGAAAGTTAGGCCTGGCTCTGGTTTGAGCTTTGGCTTAAGGGAATGTTATGGCTCCTTTGATCTTCTATCCAGACAACTCAAACTTTCTATCAGCACTAAGACTGTTTTGCTTTCTTATCATTCATGTGTTCCCTGAAGTAGCACTTTTAATTTCCTTTAAGAACTTTTCCTTTGCATTCATAATGTGGCTTACTGTTTGACACAAAGGCCTAGCTTTCAGCCTATTGTGGCTTTCATTTCTAGCTCTTGAGTTAGAGAGACACGCAACTCTTTCCTTCCCTTGAATACTGAAGCAGTTATTGTTGGTAACTGTTAACTGGCCTCATTTCAATATTGTTGTGCCTCAAAGAATAATGGCCCAAGAAGAGAGAGAGAGAGGCAGGAGAAAGGCTGGCAGGTAGAGCAGTCAGCACACACAGAACATTTATCAATTAAGTCTGTGATCTTTTATGGGTGTGGTACATGGCACCCCAAAACAATTACAATAGTAACACGCAAGATCACTGATCAGAGTTCATTTTAATATATGTAGTAATAATGAAAAAGTTGGAAATATTTCAAGAATTACCAAAATGTGACACACAGACATGAACAAATGATGTTGGAAAATAGTGCTAAAAGACTTCCTCAATGCAGGGCTGCTGTAAATTGCTCAATTTATTAGAAAAGGCAGTTATATCAAAGTGTTATAAAGCAAAGAGCAATAAAACACAGCACATCTATACTTGGAATATTTTTACTAAAACTAAACACATTCTATGACTCTGCCACTCCTAATTGTATACCAACAAAACGCACAGGTATGATAACCAAAAAACATGTACAAGAAAATTCCTATAAGTGCTATTCATAATAGCCCCCAAATGGAAATAACTGCAGTATACATGTTTTACCATAGAATAAATGATAAACTGCAGTGGTTATACCTAACAAATGGAATACCACACAGCAAGAAGACCAAACCATTGCCTATACAACAATACAGACAAATCTCATAAACACAGGGGTAATCAAATAAACCAGACACAAAAGAGTGTTTACTGTATGATTCTATTCATAAAAAGTTCAAAAACAAGCAATCACTAGTCTCAAGTGAGCATCAATAAAAATACTGCAATGGACTAACACATTTCAAATATATTAAAATCCAGGAGTTCATAAATATATTAAAAAATGTCACTGGGCATCTTTGGAGGAGAATCCTTTACTAAAAGGAAAGAATCATGTATTTAATCTTTCTTTTATAAGCTGTACCTCTATGTACTACATAAATGATGAGAAATGCTTATCTTTTTAGCAGTATTCCAGGTAACAAATGAATGAGGAATGATAAAAATTGGTCATCACAGCTGAAAACTCTTAAATAGACACAGGATCTAGGCAACAATCATTAATGGCTACTAATATCACAAAATAATACAGCCAGACTTTATCTGCCTCCTGGTGCTTAAATAATATTGCTTACAAGTATTCTTGCCAAAGCCCTAACTGAAATAGATCAAGTCTCCAGAAGTTCCAGCTTAGAGTACCAGAAGAGACAGAGTAACATGTTAACTGACAGCAATAGACAGAATCAGCAAAATTCAGAAGGAGATGTTCAATAAAATAAATTTTAACCCTTAATTTCTTCACATAACAGCAACAAACTACAAAGAATAAAAAAGGGAGGGGGAATCTATAGATAAAAGAAGCCTAAGGGACACATTAATGAAATGCAATGTGTAGACCTTGATAGGATCCAAATTCAAACAAAATAAATACAAGAACAGCAACAGATAATGGGACTGCTGGAGGAATGTGAGCACTGACCACCAGGTATGTTACCATACTGTCACTTTTTTTCCAGGTTTCATGATATTGTGGTTATTTTTTTCTTTAAGAATCTTTAAGGCATACTGAAATATTTATAAACTAAACAAAGTAATGTCTGAGATTTGCTTCAAAATAATTCAGTGTCAGAGGTTTGGGGTATAAAAAAAACAAGACCGACTGTTAGATGATTACTGAAGCTGGATGTTGAGTACACTGTCATTATAATATTCTCCTATGGTCTATGTCTGAAATATTCCAAATCACAAAGTTAAGAAACCGACTAAACAATAGTTTTTAAAAAATCTTTTTCAAATGGTTAATTTAAAAAATTTATTTTTTTTGCATTTCAATCTAAGAATCATTAACTACTAGATGAAGAGCTTATAATTTCATTTAAAATTTTTATTCCCTCATGATATTTTAATCTTTGTCCACTTGCTTTAAGCCTTGACATCCTAGACTTTTGGAATCCAGCTTCTGTCTGCTACAGCAGCCTTTCTGAAATACGAGTCCAGGTGTTGGTAAACTTCAGGCCCTCAAGCTGTTTTTCTATAGACATGAAGCTAAGAATGCTTTTTCATTTTTAAAGGGTTGTAAAAGGTAAAAAAGAAGAATATATAACAGAGATACATATGTGGCCTACAAAGCCTAAAACAGTTACTAATCAATTGTGTTTTAGGAGTCATTTCCCATACATACAAAGAAGCTTCTGCCTACTATGTATACATGGAAGACATTCAACTAAGAAATAATCATGACCTTGTCAGAAGCCCAACATCAAACTATGAGAAATTAAAAAAAAAAAAAAACTATGAGAAATTTATACCTGAGGGACCTGAAATTCCTTATGAACTATAAAGAATTAATATAGAAACTAAGTTCTTTTTTTACTATGATGTATCTTTGTATATATATTGAACCTCATGTAAATTGTGTGCATTTTTAAATGCATATGAGCTCTGAGTCACATTTAAATTAAAAACTAAACTGAAGTTTAGGGAGCACTGAAAAAGGATAAACATCAACAATAAAGCATGCTATAAACTTTCCTTAACTTCACCAACATCTAAAAATTAGATTCAGTTAAAACCACTGTTGATAAACGTATGGATCATGGTCTCTTCCTTGAAAGCAAAGGTACTTCAAAGTTCAGTCATACCCAAAAGATCACAGACTTAAAGAATTTTAAAACTGGAATGATATCTGAGTCACCTATTCTAATTTCTCTGGTTTGTAGATACAGAAGGCAGGTGAAGTGACTTTTACACAGGTAGTAAGTTGTATATAAAACAGCCTGGAGGGGCACCTGGGTGGTGCAGTTAGTTGAAGGTCCGATTCTTGGTTTCCACTGGGGTCATGATCAGGGTCTCAGGATCCAGCCCTGCCTCAGGCTCCGTGGTCAGTGTGGAGTCTGTATGAGTCTGTTTGGGATACTCTCTCCCACTGATGCCCCCTCCCCGCCCCTACACCCTCTTTCTCAAATAAATCAATCTTAAAAAGAAAAAGAAAAGCCTAGAGAAGCAATTTAGGCAAGTCAAGTATGAAGCTTTTAAAATACATATATGAGGTTACTTTCTCAGTTTTATATTCAGATCTATTTTAAGCCTAGTCCCTGAGAAATAAGATTGCACAACACTCAGCTAAAAACCAAAGGGAGATCCTAATTTCCGTTTCCATAGTCACAAAAACTGACCCTAACCTCTCTCCACAGAATTATAGCTAATATCAAGCCCCAAGAGACCCCGAACTATGTTCCCATCCTGTGACTAAGGTTAAAAGGACTACCCCTCCCCCAAATTTCCCCTGAGCCATCTGGCAACTTCCCTGCATATCTGTTTTGATTAGGTAGTATGGATGCTGTTGCTAATAGGAATAGAAAAATATGTGAGAAGTTGGTAGAGGCAGGGATCTTTTTGAAAATGAATTCATGGGGCGCCTGGGTGCCTCAGTGGGTTAAAGCCTCTGCCTTCAGCTCAGGTCATGATCTCAGGATCCTGGGATCAAGCCCCACATCGGACTCTCTGCTCAGCTGGGAGCCTGCTTCCTCCTCTCTCTCTCTAACTACTTGTGATCTCTGTCTGTCAAATAAATAAATAAAATCTTTAAAAAAAAAAAAAAAGAAAAAGAAAATGAATTCATTATATTACCATTACCAAAACTGTTCCTTTACTATTAGTTACATTCAATCTTTTTCCTTTTAGATTCATAAAGACTGCTGATATTTGTAGTCGTAACCTTCCCAAGAACCTAATCCTTTATTCTTAGTGGGATTCTGTTTCTGTAATTGAGTTTCTATTTCTGCCAACAATGCTCAAGGAATTCCCAGGTTTTAATAGTGATAATCTTCTCTCTGGATTAGTCCCACTTTGAGTAAGGCTTTTGTGAATTAGGTACGTTTTAAAATTAAGTTCTTGGTAATCCAGCTGTAAAATTGGAAATACCACATTACTGACCTCACAGGGGTGCCTGTCACAGTGAAGAAATTATAGTATGACAGAAAAGTAAGCATTATCCTGAAAGAGAGAGAAACCACTTCAAGATCGCCTTTTTTTTTTTTCTGGAGAGAGAGGGCATGTGAATCTCAAGCAGGCTCTAGGCCCAGCGCAGAGCCCAACACAGGGATGGATCTCATGTCCCTGAGATCATGACCTGTGCCAAAATCGAGTCAGATGCTTAACCAGCTGAGACACCCAGGTGCCCAAGATCATTTTCTTGGAGAATAATATGATCAAAACTATGTTACTTTATACTTAAAAATGATTAATATGGTAAATGTTTTAGCCACAATTAAAAATAAACATTTAAAAACTATCTTCCGTTGATAAAATGTGGCATTCACAGAGTGGAATATTATTCATCCTTAAAATGGAAGAAAAATTCTTCTCTTTTAAATTTGAATTTTTTAAACTGAAGTATAATTACAGTATTATAATAGTTCCTGGTATACAATACAATGATTCTAACAATTCAATACATTACTCGGTGCTCATTGGTTAAGTGTGCTCTTAATCCCCCTTCACCACCTATGTCACCCACATCCTTCTAGCAACCACCAGTTTGTTCTCTGTATCTAAGTGCCTATTTTTTGTCTTTTTTGTTTGTTCTTTTGTTTCTTAAATTCCACTTATGAGTGAAATCAAATGGTATTTGTCGTTCTCTGACTTAATTCAATTAGCATTATACCCTCCTTTTTTATGGCTGAATAATTATTCCATTGTGCATATATATACATATATATACATATACATATACACACACACACCACATCTTCTATATCCATTCATCTATGGAGGGACACTTGGGTTACACTTCCCTATCTTGGCTACTGTAAATGTGGCACTAAACATAGGGGCACATGTATCTTTTTCAAATTAGTGTTTTTGTATTTTATGGGTAAATAACCAGTAGTGGATTACTGGGTCATGTAATAATTCTGTATTTTTTTTTCTTTTTTTTAAAGACTTATTTATTTTAGAAAAAGAGAGTAAGCACGGGGAGGCAGAGGGGTAGAGGGAGCCAGAGAGAAAATATCCCCAGCAGACTCTCCACTGAGTGCAGAGCCTGACACTGGCTCAATCCCCAGGACCCTGAGATTATGACCTGAGTCAAATCAAGAGCTGGATGCTTAACTGACTGAGCCACCCAGGTGCCCCTAGTAATTCTATTTTTAATTTTTGAGAAACCTCCACAGTTTTCCACAGTGGCTGCACCAATGTGCATTCCCACCAAAGGTGGGAGAGGCACAGGAGGGATCCTTTTTCTCCATATCTAAAAAAGAAGAAAATTCTGATACATGTTACAACATGGATAAATCTTGAAAATATTACACTAAGACGAAAAACACAGATACAAAAGGATAAATATTGTATGACTCCTCTTTTATGAGACAGTCAAATTAATAGAGTAGAATGGTGGTTACCAGGGGCTGGAAGAAGGGAGAATGGGGAGTTATGATTTAATGGGCATAGAGTTTTAGTTTGGGATGATAAAAAGGTTCTGGAGATGTAGAGTAGTGATGGTTGCACAAAAATGTGACTGGACTTTATGCCACTGAACTGTACACTTAAAAATGGTTAAAACAGTAAATTTTATGTTATGTATATTTTACCATAATAAGAAAAAATATTACCTTGAAGGTCTCCGATCATCTCAGAATCATGACCTCTGTCTCTTCGTTCAGCTTCTAATACAGCTTGCAGCTGGTAATAGTCCTTGTCCGTCTGTGTCTTGGAATTCTCTAAAATTCTATTTCTCTCCTGCAATTCTCTGTTTAGGGACTCTAGCTGACTAACTGACTTACTCATCTCTGTGTGACTCTTCCTTAATCTGACAGCTGTGTCTGATTCTGTCCTAAGTAAGTCATTGGCTTCTTCTAGCTATTGGGGAAAAGAAAAAAAAAAAAAAGAGCAAGAGAATAGGTTTTTGACCAAAATACCAACTTATTTTAATTAATCATAATTTTAAAAAATCTTATTCCAAAAACTCACCTGCTTTTGTAATTGTGCCAGCTTCTCATTAGCAAGCTGTGAATTTTGACTGACTTTCTTTAAGTCTTCCAACTGATCCTTTAATGTAGAAACTAGAAAATGAAGGAAAAAATTTAGAAATTAGAAAGTTGTCGCAGAGGAAACATATAAATCCCTTTAAAAAAGTGAAATTGAGTCTTAGGCCATAGTCAGTTATATTAGGCCCACTCCCAAAGCCAACTTTCATCATGCAAGTATTTATACTTAAATTCAACAATAGCGAATGTAACAGATTTGTTTGCAGTGTTGTAATATTACAATTTTTTTAATACCTTAATAAAGTCAATCTATTAGTGAAGCGTTATAAACCTAGCTCTATTATTTATTTTTGAATAGCACAAATCTTTGAATAGTTCAATATCTGAAAAATGGGTCAAAATTCAAAAGGTACCAAATGGTCTGTGGTGTAGAATAAGCCTTCCCCCCTCCATGGTCTCAGTCTCTCTACCTGTCCTCCTACGCAACAATTATTACTTAATTCTTACATACTCTTCCTAAGACAGTGTCTATACCCTAAAACATAAAAACACAAACATTAATATGTTTTCGCATGCATTTCTATACACCCATTCAAGCATATCTAAATAAGTTTTTAAAAAAAAGATTTTATTTATTTATTTGACAGAAAGAGAGAGATCACAAGTAGGCAGAGAGAGAGGGGGAAGCAGGCTCCCTGCTGAGCAGAAAGCCCGATGCGGGGCTGCATCCCAGAACCCAGAGATCATGACCTGAGCCGAAGGCAGAGGCTTAACCCACTGCGCCACCCAGGCACCCTCTAAATAAGCACTCATGTTTTAAACAATCTTTACTATTTTTTTCACTTAAAGCTACATCTTAGACATAATGCTATAAATATCTTGTTTATGTATCAGCATTATGTGTGCACAAGTGCATACATAAATAAATTCCTAGAAATGAAATTACTGGATCAAAGGGTGTAGAAGCAAAAGCTATTTTAAATGTATTTCTTTTTTTTTTTTTTTTTAATTTATTTGACAGACAGAGATCACAAGTAGGCAGAGAGGCAGGCAGAGAGAGAGAGGGAAGCAGGCTCTCCGCTGAGCAGAGAGCCCGATGCGGGGCTCGATCCCAGGACCCTGAGATCATGACCTGAGCCGAAGGCAGAGGCTTTAACCCACTGAGCCACCCAGGCGCCCCTTAAATGTATTTCTAATACTAATATGAAAACACATGAAATTTTAGTTAATGGTTCTCAAATGGCTGCTTGTTAGACAGAAGTACCTGGAGAGCTTATACAAGAAACCAAGGCCCAGGCCACATATCTAGATCAACTAAATTAGAATTTCTGGAGCTTAGGCATCAGTAGTCTTTAAAGCTTCCCAAGAGATTCCAATATGCACACAAGGATGAAAATCACTCTTCTAGCTAAAACATTATTACTGACTTTGATATGTTATACATTTATCTTGGGACACGGGTAATTAGTTCATGAGGTGTCTTAGGATTGTGGCTTCAAAAATATATCATAGGCCCTAAATTTAAGACAACCTCATGACAAAGACTTCAAGGACAGTGTTAGAAATTCCAGGGCTTTTCAAAAGTAGTAACAATTTACCTTCATTTTCTACATTCCTCCTTTTCTCATTTTCCTGTTCTGCTTTTCTCTGGTACTCATTAATTCTATGCTGTAGCAACATTTTCTCCTTCTCAATCTGAGAAACTGTAGATTCTAGGTTTCTTCTTTGATTCCCCTGAAAACATAAGGATACAAGTCACCACTGCAAATTAAACTCTTTATTTAGAGGAATACTGTGTTCTTTAAAAATAAAACACACAAAGACTTGAGATGGATTTTTTTTGTTTCAAAATCAGAAAATATCTGCTAATGACAACTTTCTAAGAACAGAATTAGCTAGCCTTATAAGAGATAGAACCCCCTTTTCAAACCAGATATGGAAATTTTTCAGATTTTTAAATCCATAATATAAAAATGAATCTTATCAGAGAGCTGCTTTATTAGTTTAAGATGACCAGAGAGCATTGTATTACCAATATTTTGGTTGATTTATAATCCTAAATTAAAGACATTAGGTATGAAAGATAATAATTACACATTTGATAATTAAATGGTGTAGAACTCAAATGGTACCAGAGCTAGTGTGTCTCCCTTAATCCTCTTCCTGTCTCAACAATTTACCTTTTCTAAGATGTTCTATGTATCTACATAGTAATGGATATTAAAAAACAATGAAGGAAATACTTATTTTAGAAAAAGAAACCACAAGAGAGGGGAGGGTTAAAGGAAAAAAAAAATACCCAAACCATCACAACTTAAAAATGTATATTGTTTCTGAGTTACCATTTCCAGCATTTCTTACTTTTGATGCTTCATTTTTATCTTTAAGACTCCACACTGGGGAAACTTCCTTTCTTGTGTTTTTTCTGGGCTTTCCCATCATCAAACAAAACTTATATTTTAAGTAAAATGCTGTTAGATTTAGTAAAATTTGAGAAGATCATCCAAGGTCTTTCCAATTCGAAGATTTTATCATTTTAACTTAAATTTTTTCATTTTTAAAGTTTGAAATAATTATACATTTCAGAAGGTTGCAAAAATAGTACTGAGAGGTTTCATGAACACTTCATGAAACTCATGAAATTCTAGTTTCATTCCCCTAACATAGATTTTATGTAACAACAGTACAGTAACAGATCAGGAAATTGATACTCATTTAAAGTGTGTGTAGTTCTACGTTATTCTAGCTCATGTGTAGATTCACGTAACCACCACACCAGTCAAGACAGAGAACTGTTCCATCAGCAAAACCAACTCCTTCTAGCTAGCCACTACTTATAGCTGCACACATCACCCTTCTCCCACCACCCATATCCCTGGCAACCAATAACAGGTCCTCCATCTGTATTAATTTTGTCATTTTTTGAGAATGTTGTATTAACAGAATCATACAGTATGGACTTTTTGGGACTGGCTTTTTACAGTGAATATAATGCCCATGAGATCCATCCAGGTTGTATGTTATCAATAGTTCATGCCTTTTTGTTGCTGAGTAGTACTCCATGATATAGATACATCAAAGTTGGTTCGACCATTCACCTATGGTAGGACATTTTGATTATTTCTAATTTTTGGCTATTAACAAATAAGGCTACTATGAACAAGAGTACACAGGTTTTTTGTGGATATAAGTTTTCAACTTTTCTGGGATAAATGCCCAAAAGTGCAATTGCTGGGTCACCTGGTAGTTGCATGTTTAGTATTTTAGGAAACTGCCAAAGTATTTTCCAGATTGACTGTACAACTTTACATTCCCATCTATAATGTATGAATGAACCAGTTTTCCTATATTCTTGCCAGTTTTAGTACTGATACTATTTTTTATTCTACTTGTTCTAATGATTATAAAATGATATCTCATGGTAGTTTTATTTGCATTTCCCTCATGGTTAATGATGTTAAGCATCTTTTCATGTGTTTGTTACCTACTCTGAGGAAAGATACATGTCTTCTGCCAATTTTCAAATGGGATATTTATTTATTTACTGTTAAGCTTTAGAGTTCTTTAAATATTCTACAGATTCCTTTTTGAGATACGAAGTTTCCAATCTATATCTTGTCACTTCATCTTCTTATCATGGTCTTTCACAGAACAAATCCTGATGAAGTCCAATTTGTTGAATTACTATTCTTATGTGAATCATGTTTGTGGTGTCATGTCTAAGAACTTTTCACCAAGCTGTAAGTCCCAAGGATTTTCACTTTTTTTTCCTAAAAGTTTTATGTTCACCTTTAAATATATGACCCATTTTGAGTTAATTTTTACATAAAATATGAGACTTAAGTTGAAGTTCATATCTTGGTCAATGGATATCCAATTGCTCCCGTACCACTTATTAAAAATTGCTTTTGAACCTTTGTAAAAAGTCAGTAGGCTGTAAACAAGGGATATTGATGTGTGGTTATCTCTGTAGTACTCTCTTGGCTAGATTTAGTTATCTGGGTAATTCTAGTTTCATAAAACTCACTGGGGAGTGTTCCCTTCTTTTATATATCTGGGAAGAGATAGTGTAGAATTGGTACTAATTCTCCTTAAAACATTTGGTAGATCTCTCTAGTAAAACCACCTGGTCCTGGAGATTACTTTTTGGGAAACTTTTATTTTTATTTTTTTTAAAGACTTATTTGAAAGAGAGAGAGATAGCATGCATGTCTGTGACCTAGTTGGGGGAGAGGCAGAGGAGAGGATCTTCAAGCAGATTCTCCACTGAACATGGAGCCTCCTGGGGAGCTCAATCCCACAACCCATGAGATCGTCATGACGTAAGCCAAAACCAAGAGTCAGATGCTTAACCAACTGACCCACCCAGGAATCCCTAACTTTTGGGAAACTTTTAAATTATGAATTCATGATAGTTATATAGGGCTATTCAAATAATCTATTTCACATTGTGTGAGTTGTGGTAGTTTGTACTTTTGCAGTCAAATGCTCTACCACTGAGCTATACCCCCTAGTTTGTACTTTTGGAGGAACTAGTCCAGTTTACCTAAATTTCACACTTATATGTTTAGGATTATTTGTAGTATTCCTTTATAATCCTTTTGATTATCTGTAGGGAGTCTAGTGATATGCCTGCCCTGTTTTATTCCTGATACTGATCATTTGTGTCCTCTTTTTCCTCTATCAATCTTTGTAGAGGTCTGTCAATTTTCCAAACAGCTGGCTTTTTGTTTTCATGGATTTTCCCTACTGTTTTTATTTTCAATTCCATTGGTCTCTGCTCTTATCTGTATTTCCCCTTCTGTCTAGCTTTGGGTTTATTTTGCTCTTCTAGATTCTTGAGGTAGAAGCTTTGACGACTGATTTTGAGATTTTTTCATCTTTTTTAATGTGTGCCTTTAGTGTATAAGTTTCCCTTAGGCACTATGTCAGCTGCATCCCACAACTTTTGATATTTTATTTTCATTGTTCAAGTATTTTTTTAAAGATGAAGAACAGTAACTTATTTTATTATTGAGGTATAGTTAACACACAATGTTATGTTAGTTTCAGGTGTACAACACAGTAATTTGACAGTTCTCAATGTACATGTAGTCACCATATAACATTATTACAATATACCTGGCTATATTCCCTATGTCATACATTTTATCTTCATGACTTATTTATTTTATAACTGGAAGTTTGTACCTCTTAATCCTCTTCACCTACTACATCACCCATATCCCAAAAACCTTCAGTTTGTTCTCTGTATTTAAGAGTCTGTTTTTTGTTTTCTCGTTTCTATATATAAATGAAATTATATAGTCTCTTTCTCTGTCTGCCTTATTTCACTAAGCATAAAACCCTCTTGGACCATCTATGTTGTTGCAAATGACAAGATTTCATTCTTTCTTACAAGCTATAACTCTTCAACATAACTTTTATGAGGGGGCACCTGGGTGACTCAGTCTGCTTCTCTCCCTTTCCCTCAGCCCTTCCTCCTGCTTGTGCTTTCTCTCTCAAATAAATAAATCTTAAAAAAAAAAACCAACAACAAATAAACATCAACTTTATGAGACATAATTAACATTCCAACATATTCTTCCATTCCCGTTAAGACTTACTCTTTGATCTATGGATTATTTAGAACTGTGTTGTTTAGTTTCCATATGTTTGCAGATTTGCCCAATATCTGTTAGTCATTCTAGTTTGATCACATTTTGGTCAGAGAACACACTCTATGATTTTAATTTTTTTAATTTGTAGAAGTTTGTTCAGGATATGGTCTATGTTGGTATGTATTGAGTGTTTGAAAAGAATGTATATTTTGCTGTTGTTGGGTACAAGATTCTAGAACTGTTAAAAAGATCTTGTTGGCTGATGGTGTGGTTGAGTTCTCCTGTACATGGATTTTCTGTCTATCGAGTGATACTGGAGTCTCCAACATAATTGTGGATTTGTCTATCTTTTCAGTTTTATCAGCTTTTATTTCACATATTTTATAGCTCTGTTATTTGGTGGATACAAATTTATGAATGCTATGCCTTCTTAGTAGATTGATCTTAACTTAAATCTAGCATAGCAGAATTTTATCTGTTTTTTAGAAATGAAATATCCAAAGCTGAGTTTTTGCAAAATGGACTTCTTACATACTTAGAGCTAAATAAATTGTGATACATACACACTGACCAATGATAAGTTGGTGAAATACTGTACCTATTTGTATTACATGTGTATGTATGTATGTATGTATATATATATGTATTATATGTATATGCATATCCAAAGCTACAAATGAAAAAAACAAAAAACAAGCCACTGACAAATACTATTCCTTAAGAAAAGAGAAAATGAAGACAGCACAAAACCATTAAAAGATTAAATCTAAAAAAAAAAAAGAAGAAATCAATAAGGCTATAGAAAGTATATTTCTTTATAGGGTACTCTCTATACACACAGTGGAAAGACATTATAAGGTGATCAAAAGGAAGACAATGTACTATATATTTGCAAACAAACATGAAATGTTTCCCTACTAAAGACTTCTTACTAGGTGACCATGGAAAACATGAGTAATTCTAAAATCAATACATGTCCCATTTGATCACATAAAATTGTTAATGTCAGTCCTTTTAAAAAGGATTTTAAAAATAACTTAAAATTGTACTCTTTCCTCTTTTCTATTTGTCTCTTTCTGCTGTAGCTCCAGATCCCATTTGATTCTCTTGCTCCTTTCTCACTTTTCAAATGTTAAGAACCACTGAAATGAAATTTATGTACTAAAATTTTAACATGGTTCTAAAATAAAAGTACATACACAAAGGAAACTGAAGTATAATCTAATCTATATCAGTTGAACCTGCAGCTCCTAAGTAAAGGCTTCATCAGAGTTCTTTGACTCTCTTCTGTACATCAACGTATAAAGTTCAAATGCAATTTTCTTAGAAAACAAAACAATCTGAAAAAGGAAAAAACTCTCAAAAAGGAAAACTTCTGATTAGAAAACAAAAAGTACCTCTTCATCCAATTCTTTCATTATCTTGTCTAGCTTTATCTTTGAAGTTCTGTAAAAACAAAAGCAGTAAAAATTAGAAATATGTTTTTTATTGCCCAGTGGTGGAACACCACATTCCTTAATTTTCCACTTAACTAAGATGTCTTAACATCTTTGGTGCTGTGGATTCCTTTGGCAGTCTAGGGAAGCCTGTGGCCTTTTCTCAAAACAATGTATTTTAAAATATAAAATAAAATATAGGATTAAAAAAAAACCAAAAATATATTAAAATTCAGTCTTAAGTTTAAAAATACATGGGGGTGACCAGGTGGCTCAGTCAGTTAAGCATTCGACTTTTGAATTTTGGCTCAGGTCATGATCTCAGGGTCGTGAGGTCGAGCCCTGTTTAAGACCACCCCCTCCCCATACTCGCTGGCATATGGGCGCCCCCTCTCTTTCTCCTTTAAATAAATAAATAAAATGTATGCTTCAGTACTAAGTGTGCTTCTTTATTAATACATTAAACCACAAGATCTAGTGGTAGTAATTTCAAAGTAGTGATGAGCACAAATGATATTTAGGGATAACAACTATAATACATTAAAATATTTATGGTAACTATTAGTAATAAAAAATTCACAACTACTGCTAATAAATGTAGACCACTGCTTTTGTTCACAGTAGAAAGTAATGCTGAATTTTCCTTATAAGTTATGGAAAACACTTTTTTTCATCCAAGTTTAAGAACCTTGAATTCTATCCATGCACCCTCTGGGGGAGGTCTACGGATTCCAGGTTAAGGATCCTTGAACTCCCTCATGCAGTACTTGCTAATAAACAAAAATTAGATGATTAAACTTTATACAAGGTTAAATAATGAAGGGTAACGTGGCATATATAACCGAGTAAATGTACCATGGAACAACCCAGTCAAAAAGTTGAGATAAACTGAAAGTGTATGATCTCCACAATTTGTTTTCTTTGGCTCTGAATACAACCCTTGGCTTCAAATCTGCATGTACAATGTTTCACATGGATGCTTCATCGAATACCTCACTCAGCATGCCCAAAATGTTATTCCCTCTGCTCCACACCCTTACCCCATGTAATTCTGTTTTTCTCTAGGTGTCCCTAAGACATAACCTAAGATTCATCCTTGACTCCTCTTCCTCTCTCATTCCCATTTAGTTGAATAAATGTCAAGTGCTGCCAACTAACCAGAGTTCTTCTTAAAAAGCAAATTTTACCAGTTTTTTACTTAGTTGAATGACTTTCAATATTTTTCCATCATCTTCAGGATATATTCCAAATTCCTTAGCTTGTCAAAAACAAAATCCTCTAAGACCTAGATTCTGTCAACCTTCCCACCGCCATCTCAGGCTTCCCCTTTTCCCCCAACATTTTCCTATCATTGCAGGCCACTTTGACCATTCCTACTTCTTCCTCAAATTGATACCCTACACTGCCACAATCACTAGTTTAATTTTGGGTAAAGAAACTTCTTAGCATATTTATTTCCATTTCCTTCCCTTATTTCCACATTTCATAATTGGGAATTCTTTCCAAATCCTGGGATCAGTTTTTTGGGGTCAATATTTGCTTATATTGTGTTTTTTTCTGAAAAAAGTTTGTATTATATACTTATGTATTTAATCTATCCGGAATAGTTTGCAATGAGAATATTACTTGTTTCCTCTTTGGCCCAATCACAAAATTGCAAGTTTCCCCAATTCTATTTGTTGAATACTTATTAATCTCTGTGTTACCGCTGTATTTCATTTATTCAATATCATCCACAAAAAATATAAATAAAGTTATTGTTTGTAGTTAATAAGTAACTCAACATTTTGCTAGGTTATTTCAAATAATTTTGATTATATATTTCATAAATATACAGATTCTTATTAGATTTAATGAATTTTACATTTAATAACATTTACATTTTAGAAAGCACCTTATTTAATGTCAACTAATTTGCCCCTTTAGTCAGATAATTAAAATGGCAGAGAAAAATAATAAGTCAGGCACTAAGTGAATCAGCATTATAGTTTTTTAATCAAGACTGCCAGGAACAAATGCACTTTAAATATTATGAGGACAATATATCTGTAACTAATGCCAACTTAAATATTACTTTCCAATTCTAACCAAGACATTCTTCATTGAATGAATATAAGCAGCAACTTTTATATCTCCACTTCATTTCCAATTACTTTTCAAGTGTTTTATAGAGGGCAAGTTTTAAAATAAGTATGTGCTATACAATTTTTAATATTAAAAACATAAAAAGTACTTTCTCACCTGCACTTCTGCTCCATTTCATCTTTTAATTGCATTTCATTATGCAGCTGTTCTTCCAGCTTATAAATTGTTTTTTGCAAATTTTCCTGCTTTAATTAAAAACAAAATAAAACAAAACTCATCCTACTAAGAATATTCATAGAGAACTTAAAAATAACAAATTTGTTACCATTCTTTTTTCCTTTCTATCTGAAATTGCTATTAACTTAATAAGCATTTTTTCAACACCTAGAAATATGTCAGGCACTGTGGTAGGCATTAGTAATATAAAAAATTAAGATTTGGTCCCTGTGCTCAAGAGGCTAAGAATTAAATAGAGGGGCATAAAGGAATAGGAGGGTGAAAAGAACCTACAATAATCCAAAGACACACACACAAATATTACAATATAATGTGGTGATGACAGGGTTATATATAAGGTGTTCTGAAGGAGGGAAGGGGTCACATCTAATTCTGCCAGGAAAATGTAACGTTTGAGATCAGACCTACAAGATAAAGATATTTACTAAGTGGAGAAGGCAGCAGAAAAAAAGACATTTTAGACAGAATGAATGAGTCTAAAAGTATAGAAGAAGAGAATATGATATATTTTGTATACAGAAGGAAATCAAGTATAGGCAGAGCACAGAACATAACACAGAGAATGAGTCTCATAAAATCTGAAAAGGTGAGTGAGACTATGATTCTTGTAGGCAAAAACAGTAGTTAGGGACTTTAACCTTTAAGCATTTTAAAATGGGAAACAACATAGTACTGGCATTTTAGAAACATCACTTCAGTAACAATAAGGTGAAGAGAGTAGAGGGCAGACAAATTCTAATCAAAGTAACCAGTTAACAGGATTTTGAGATGGTTCAGGCAAGAGTATATAGGTTTGACATGAGGCAGAGGCTACAGGAATGAAGAGGAGGAAATGAATAACTGTGTTAGTCAGAAGGAGAATTTATAACCTAACAACTGATTAGAAATAAGAAAAGAGATGAAAAACTGCAGCATAGGGAATATAGTCAGTAACATTATAATAAAAATGTATGGTGACAGTTGGTAACTATACTTAATTATAGTGAGCATTGTGTAATGTATAGAATTGTCAAGTCACTATGTTGTATACCTGGAACTACTGTATCATTGTATGTCAACTATACTTCAATAATAAAAAATTTTTAAAGATCAAAGTAGGATTATTTTTTAAAAAGTGTCAACATAAGAAAAAAAGAAAGGCGAAAGAAAGGCAGGCAGGCAGGCAGGAAGGAAAAAGGAAGGAAAAAGAAAGAAGAGGAACAGAGTACCATACAAAAGATGGGCAACACAGTAAGAACTGCTGGGGAAGGGATCGAGAGAGAACTATTGAGTTTAGCTCTGGCCTAGACTGAGGTGCCTGAAAGAAGCACAAAAAGAGAAGTCCAGTCAAAGAGAGAGAGGAGAGATACAGGTCTGGCGTTTAGAAGAGCAAGCTGCACATACACAAGATTACTTAGAGAAAATGAGCAGAAAGCAAAGATCAGAATCACCTTGAGAAACATTTAACAACTAAAGGCGGGGTGGGGGGGAGGTAGAAGAAGAGGAAGGAAGAGAGCCTGCAAAAAGGACTGAAAGTATAATCTAAAGCGGTGGGAAGGAAATAATGGGAACATCAAAGAGTTATGGAAGTTCCAAGGAGGAGGGATTATCAGTGTCATTTGCAGTAAAAAAGAAAATTTAAGACAGGAATGAAAATTATTCATTCTATTTGTCAACTGCAAAGCTGTTCATTAGCATCTCTGCTGGAAGGCTTTTTTAAAGGAAGAGTTGAAAATTAAATTAGTTGACTTTTCTATTTATCTCCATGTTAACAGAAACAGTAGAGACACCGAAGTTTTCTACTTCCCCTGTGATCTTACCAGAGCAAAAGATAAAAGATAGCAGCAGTCAGTGACAGGAACTTCTGGCAATTACCACTGAACAAGATCAGCCCAAAGAAACATGATTCCACTAAATATTTTTTAAAGTTCTATGTACTACTAATCCTACAGATAAGTAATACAGTGAGAGCTGGGTTATAGCAGCTCCTTACCATCACCCTCCCGAGGTCAAAGGTTCTTTCAAGATTTCTGAGCTTGGGAAATAGCTCTGGTAAGATGAGAATTTAAAAAAGAGAGAGATCGTCAAAAGAGCTAACAAGTCCTCATACAGTCCATTCTGCTTTTTTTCCACTCTCCCTTCACCTTACATGTTCTCTTAATTAAAGAATAAATGTATCAAGGAGAAAGAATTACATCAGCTTTTAAAAACTGATTGATAGGGGCACCTGGGTGGCTCAGCGCTTTGGGCCGCTGCCTTCGGCTCAGGTCATGATCTCAGGGTTCTGGGATCGAGCCCCGCATCGGACTCTCTGCTCGGCAGGGAGCCTGCTTCCTCCTCTCTCTCTGCCTGCCTCTCTGCCTGCTTGTGATCTCTGTCTGTCAAATAAATAAATAAAATCTTTAAAAAAAAAAAAACAAAAAAACTGATTGCTACCTCTTCCCCTCCCCCTAATACATAGGCTATGTATGGTACAAGAGTTTAAAGAATGCTCCAACGGTGGCCAAATAATTACTTCTAATATTTTTTTAAGTAAGCTCTATGCCCAACATGGGGCTTGAACTCACAACCCTGAGATCGAGTCAAACTCTACCAACTGAGCCAGCCAAGTACCACAATTAATGTCTAATATTTTAAAGAAGAGTCCTGGTCAACCCAAAAGGACCTTGTCTCAAATCTAAGTAAGATTTTTTTTTTAAATGTCTCATGAACATAATGGACAATAAAAAGGACTCCTGTCTCTAGTATTTACTTACAACAGTAATCTTCAGTGGACAAATCAGATGCTTGACTGTACTATACATTTGCTCCCTCTCCTTTCTAGCCATGAAATCCATCCTCTGCCCTACTTTTGCCTTGCAATCTACAGATTTCATTACCTGGATTCTATTGCCCTGTGACTTAAGGGTTCATCTGAACATATGAGAGACACCAGCAGCAAATCAGAAGGTGGGAGGAAGAAAATAATCATTCTCCCCACCCTTTGTCATACTGTGGTGTTGGCAGTGTTCTATATTCTATGTTCCTCTTTGATGATGGTAGGCTTTTCTGAGCTGTGGTAACAATACTTGTCTCTCTTTGTCCCTTTAGACTGGGGACAATAACTTCCCCGTGCTGATAATCAATGGGTATTTATTTATCCTTTATTCACTGCTCCCCTTGATCTTGCTCATAGCACTGTAAATAGCCCTTTCGCTAAACTCTCTTAATAAACAAAATGTGATATATTCATACACTAGAATATATTCAGTCTTAAAAAGGAATCATATTCTGACACATGTTACAACATGGAGAAATCCTGAGGATATTATGGCTAAGTGAAATAAGCCAATCACCAAAAGTCCAAATTGTATGATTTTTGAATGAGCATACAAAAAAAACTACTAGCATAATTAAATTCATAGAGACAGAGAAAGTAGGATAGTGGTTACTCAGGGCTGCAGGGAGTAGAATAAAGAGTTTAATGTGTACAAAGTTTTACTCTGGGATGAAGAAAAAGTTCTGGAGACAGATGGTGGTAATTATATAACAATGTAAAGGTGATTAATGACAATGAATTGTACTCTTAAAAACTAAATTTTATGTTATGTATATTTTATCATATACACAAAACTTGCTTTACTTAAGGCTTCTGAATGTGTAATCTGTTTTGATGTCAAGACCCTTACTGATAAAGTGATTATAAATTCCTAATTCTAAAGATTAGAAAGACTTTCACTGTCAATATGTGTAGCAATTTATAGTTTACTAATGACCTCCACATAAAATATTCCCCTTGATATTCAGGCAAGAAATCAAGTTAGAAGGAGACAGTAACTAAAAAGTGCATCAAAATTTAAGTTCACTAACTACACATTCAGAAGCAATACATACTTAATTATCATGTACACAAAATATACCATCCACAAAACAATTTTTTTTTTAATTAATAAGAAAATACCTACCAAGCTTTTATCCACATTGGGGCTACTTCGGTTATCATTAGGATTTGCCGAAGATAAGTATCTGAGAGGAAAAGAGTTTTTAAAAGTAAAAAAAAAAAAACAAAAAAAAAACAAAACCAAAAAACTCTTCAATATTCAATAACAACCAGTAAATATATGCTATGTGCCTATTTTTTGTGCAGTATTGTACTTGCTATGCTTTTTCAAAGTTGAGTACAAATTCATAATTCTTTACTTTTAGAAAGTAAAAAAGTGATACATATGTTAAATAAAATCCCCAGTTAGGTCAGAAGCAGCACTCTGTAATTATATACCTTACTATTCCTGCAGCAAAACATATGAATATTCATACCAAGTAGGATAAATTAAAAACCAAGAGTCTCCAGTTAGTTCAAATTCGGTTTTTGGCCATGAGAGCAGGTTATGGAAGCTTTTGCCACCAAACAAATCACTAAGATGTTTCCAGTTTTTAGAGCTTTGTGGTTTTATTTGTTTTTATTTTTTTAAGTAGGCTCCATGCCCAGGACTTGGGACTCACAACCCTGACATCATGACCTGAGCCAAAATCAAGAGTCAGGACACTTAACTGACTGAGCCACCTAGGTCCCCCAGTTTTTAGCGATTTTTGGATTAGGGATTGGGGATAAGGAATTGCTGACTTGTAAAGACATGAACAGAACTTCTCTCCCTGCCTCAATTATTCTTCAGCCAAGGATGATATTGCCTTTCTGGACAAAAAAGAGTTTTGCCTTAAGTGGTTAACATAACCTAAAGTTCAGGTGATGTCCTGCTAATCTTTGAGACTCTAAGGCTTACAGGGTTCTTTCTTTAAATCCACTAAAGTCAGAATTACATATAAGATAGTAGTGACCTTTAGAAGTCTTTATACATGAGATTATCAAACACATTTAAACAGGTCATATAAAAAATTTTTTCTAAGCTCCCAAATGTCATATATAGGTGAGGTACTATGGCTGCCTCTGCTACTGCTTCTGCTACTGCCTCTAACACGCTACAACTACCACTATTAATACTTCTACCATAACCACCACTACAGTCACCACATTGGTTTATTAGGAGAAAACCCTCAAAAAGAAATCAAATAGCTACTATACACTTCTTAGTTGTTATAGGGCAGCTATTATCAGCTACATATTCATTATATATAAATTCAATGCATTCATTAATAGTAAAAAAAAAAAAGAAGAAGAAGATAAGTTCCTTTAAGTACCATTAAACACATATAGCAGTGCTCTAAAACAAAACAGGAAAATATGTCACTTTTTATGTTTTCTTTGGAAAATTACTTAGATCAACTACAGAATCAAATAATGAGGCAGTAATAGGCACTAAGTAGCAGGTTTGTAAGAAATGGTCCCATGTAACAAATGACAAATTCTAGGTTTAGCAGAACTTCATTCCATTAACTACCAAATGTCTCAGAAATTCAGTGTGGGATTCCACAACATGTAATGTAAATAAAAGCATAGAGCAGTACCAGTGAAACCTGAATTAGATATGAAAACAGACCATTTGATCCCTAAGATCTTCTAAATTATAATATACTATATAAACTAAAGTTAATATTTGGCCTCTACAAAGTTAATAATATAACTTTGAATACAGCACTGGAAATGTTAAGGACACTACTACTTGTACACATCCATTCATTCTTCTACTTTTTGTCTTATTTTTTCTTTCAAAGTTATTTTATATATTATATTGCTGCTTTCATATAGAATCTGGTCATTTAGGTAACTTCTTATGAGAAGTTTTAGATTATTACAAATATAGCTAAAAGTTTAACCTTTAAACTATTAAAAATCATTCTTCATTTATGAAAGAATGGAAGATCTTTATTTCAACAATAAAGATCTCTAACCTTTGGTAATTGGAATTACGTTTGGATTTCAGAAGTAAGAATTTCAGAAGTTTCCTATTTCAGCCAGTAACTCATTATATTTATATATTATCATAAGACTAATCAGTATTTTGCTGATTCTTAAAGATCAACCACACCTTCAACCATTCATGTAATAGGCAATTACTAAACAACGTTATGTTATTCAATAAGACAGTGGTACTGAAGAACAGAATGCAATGTCTGCTTCTGAGAAACTCAGAAATTAGTTTGGGATATGCATCATATAGATACAAGGAAAAACCAGAGAACATAATCAAGTACATGACAATGTACTGTTACAAAGAGTATATATAATGTTTATTTAACTCAAGATTACTTTTGTATAGATAAACCCAAATAAAGTCATTAACTGCTATGAACTACAGAAAATCCAAAAACATTTTGAGTTATTTATATCAACATTTCAAGCGCTTCAGAAATCAAGCCAGAGAAAAACTGATAAAAATAGGAAGGAAGGATGGATTTTTTTTTATAAAAATTCACCCTGAAACTTGTCAGTGTATTTCAATATAAAATAGCTACAATATTATATTTCTGGGTGCTGGTGGGTAAGGATTAAAATACTGGACTTTACTAAGAGTCAAAAGTCAAGTACTACCTGTAATACTTGATGCAACAAAAAGTATTCAGTACTGTCCTATAGCTGGATTATAGGAGAAATTTCCTAAGGCAGGATTAAATTGCATTCCTGTTTTCTAAACTTGAATAGGCTCTTACAAAAAAGTTTTGACTAAAATGACAAAATGCTTCACTTTAAAATATTATCCATTTCCTCACTAGTATATGAGCATCTTAAGAGAAGGTACTAACCATATTTTATTCATCTTTCTCCCTGTACCTTCGTGCTTAATATATACCTGACAAAAAATAAGTTGGCAAACATGTTTTTTTTTTTAAGTCCATCCTTTTTTTTTTATAAACATATATTTTTAGTTGGCAAACATGTTTGTTGAATGAATGAATGAATGCTCATGAATGAGATAATGTTAAACATTTAATTTATATCTCAAGTCCATTTGAAGACTAAAGCTACCACTAGCTCATATTATTAACAGCTAACATTAACTGAGTGCTCATGTTCCAAATGTCCTACTGTTTTAATTAAACCTTACAATAATGCTGTGAGACAAGTATTATTATCATCATCATCCCTATTTTTGAGGAAATGGAGGCATAAAAGGTTGAAGTTATTTGCCCAAGGTCACAAGGTCTCACATGCAAGACATGGTAAATTCATTTAGTGATATTTGGCGAGGAATCACTTAATTTTTGCATTACTAAAAATTATAGGCCTTTGTAACATCAATATAGTAATGGTAACCCTGGAAAACTATTTGTTGTTCCGAAATGTATTATAAAACCAGAGCTCTCTGGATGATGAGATTAACCAAAATATTAGTATTGATAGAATCTTTTAATATATTAATTGCTGTTAACTTGAACACATTTGTAGTGCATTATTCAGCAACAATTTCTGAAACACAATATCCTGATAATGGATGAGTCTAAAAGAAATGAACTATGAAATAATACAATTATCATGCATCACTGAAAAACAGCATATTATGATATCTCTTAATATACCATTAAATGTTCTTGAAGTGATTTTTAGATATCCCTAAGAAAATAATAGACCACAACAAAATTATTACCTACCCCTGAAATCAATGCTTAGCATACTCACCTACGATTGCTATAATATGTAAATCCTACAAAAGGTAACTGATTGCCAACAAAAGCTTTAGGTATGGGGAATGTTTCTTCATCTCCTTTATCTTCTTCCAAGTCATCAAAATTACTTGTATCAATGTCACTACTTAAATCAGGTACAACTGGTGCTACAGCTAAAAATGGAAAGAAAATTAGTAGTTCCTTCAAACTTAATATTAAAATAAAGGAAAGCAAAGATTCCATACCAACTACTAAGTGTCTTACATACAAATTAAGTTGCAAACTACAAATTCCAAATGGGTTGAATCTTATTTTAGTTGATTATACTAGATTATTAATTAACTGATATTGATCATTATAATTCTATGAAACAATTACCTTCAAAATCACCTATAATTATTATCTGTATTTCAAGTTTAAATTGAATATTACAAGTATTGGGGTTTTAAAATATATCAAAATATAAAATATGCAAAAGCGGTTAGGACTATAGAAAAGATTTTCAGAAACCATAGCATACTAAATTGTACTCAAAGATTCAAAGTTGATTGGTTTCAAATACAATATTTTGTTTGTTAATCTGCTGTATAGCAAATTAGAAATTAAGGTATGTCTTCACAGCCCTGGATAGACCAATTTGGTATTGAAATATATTTGTTCATCTAAAATCCAGATGGTTTGTAATCACTTCCCCAACTGATTATCTCTATAATATTAAGTCACAAGGAGCAATGTATTTTGAATTGTATTTTCAGGCTAGCCACCTTCCCTGAATTAAGTCATTAAGTAATGACTCAATGAGGTATTTATGAAATGGCTATTAGGAAAAAAGGGCAGAGATACAAAACGGACACAATTTTCAAGAGTTATAAACCTGATGGAAAGTAAGGCTCATATATACTTAATTAAAAACCAAATATGGCAATGCTTCAGTCTTCATAATATGGGAGGAAATACCATTTGAAAGCAACACTACTACTATCTTAATTTGGAGCTTGAATATGCTACAGAGAGTCATCTAAAAATACATTTTAGACAAAATGTGTTTCAGTTAAAGATATAATAGTATTAAGAAAACATGGGTGGCACAGTTGGTTAAACATCGGCCTTTGGTCAGGTCATGATGTTGGGGTCCTGGGATCGAGCCCCACATTGGGCTCCCTCCTGGGTGGGGAGTCTGATTCTCCCTCTGCCTCTACCTGCCACTCCCCCTTGCTTGTGTTCTCTCTCTCTCTCTCTGCCAAAAGCATTATAGAAATACCAACAAAATGGTAAATAATTTAGATACAGTCAAATCATATTGCCTCAAAGAAAAAGATGGAAGATGAGCAACAAAAAATAACTGACCTGGTTTCATGGTATTAATCTCTTATATAAAGGAATAATTTTTCTGGGTTTTCCAGACAAGAAAAAACTACTGTTGTGGATCTCAGATATGGTGAATTATTTGATGAATTCGGGAATGAAACAACACATTTAACCCAAAGAAGCTATAATACTAACAATGAATAGGAAAAGATCTTTTGCACTATTCTCTTTTCTTAATGACCAGGAGAACAGCCTGACAAGACAGTTCTAGCTTCCTAATAGTACTAACTGCCTAATTTGTAAAATGGGCAGGTGGGGGAGGGGAAGCTAGTTGTCACTCCTTGTGAAGTAAATAAATCAATTATAGTCATGGCATAAATTCTACTTTAAAACAGTGGTTCTCAATTCTGAAACAATCTTGCTCCCCTTGGGGACATGTGGCAATGACTGAATACATTTTTGGCTGTCATAACTGGGGGAGGTGTGCTGCTGGCATCTAGTGGTTTATAAAGATCAGGGATACTGCTAAACATCCAAGAAAGTTCAGGACAGCCCACACAAAAAAGATTTATCTGGTATAGTGTTCACGGTAAAAAGCCCTACTTTAAAATTATCATATAGGATCGATTTTAAAAGGAAACAGAGGAAGGTTCGTGAATTTTCTTTTGCTGTTTCAGATGAATCTAGTCTTTTTATAGACTGTATACCATTTCAGAGTAGTTTTAAAATGAGACAAATTCTGTTTAAATTCTGAGATACAAGTAAGGGAAGTTCTGGGACAATTACAAAAGTAATACTTCATCTACATTTAAAGTATAACATTTAGGTTTTACAGAACACCCTATAATCATGCCAGAACTAATATATAAGAATAAGGATAAAGATAGCTTTACAGAATTATTATTGCTATATAGAGTAATCTATTTATAAAAATTTACCTTTCCATAAATAACTGGTAATACAGGAATCATGTCCCACAAAAAGAATCTAGCTGATGTAAAAAAAAAAAAAAAATGACAGAGTAGGAAGCTCTAAGAAGCCACCTTTTCACTGAAGTAGACATTATGCAGGCAAAAACTATCATAAGCAACTTTTTCAGAACTCTGGAATCTAAGAAAAAACTTACAAGAAGCAGGGGAATGTTTAATGAAGAAAGAAGCTACTAAATTTTGGCATTTCAGGAATTGTCATTGGCTGACCAGTGACATAACAGTGGAAAGCAGTCTTCAGTGATCATACAAGACAAGGAATACAGACTCCGTAAAAGTAGTTTGAAAAACTTATTAAACAAATGCATGATTGAAGTCCATAATAAGCAACAACAGCAAACCTGGGAAGGGGGAAATCTGATTTCCAGAGTTATATTATGCTGTTCAACATGTCTAGTTTTCAAAAAAAATTACAAAGGATGTAAAGAAACAGAAAAAGCATGGAGTATTCACAGAGAATAAAGAATGTCAGAAAACATCACTGAGGAAACCCAATATTAGGTTTATTACACAGACTTTAAACAGTCTTAAATATTCTCAAAGAGCTAAAGGAAACTATGGACAAAGAACTAAAGGAAACTAGGAGTATGATATCTTAACAACTACAAAAGCACAACAGCTGCAACTACAAATACACTAGAAGGGTTCAACAGCAAATCTGAGCAGGCAGAGGAACCAGGGAACTTAAGTAAGACCACTAATACTATCAAATGTAGGAAAAAAAAGAAAACAGAACGAAAAAGTGAACTCTTGGGATACCATAAAGCATACGAACATACACATTATGAAATTCCCAAGAAAGGAGAGTAAGAGGCAGAAAGAATATTTAAAGAAATAATGGCTCCAGGGGGCCTGGGTGGCTCAGTCATTAAGCATCTGCCTTCGTGTGATCCCGGGATCGAGTCCCACATCGGGCTCCCTGCTTAGAAGGAGGCCTGCTTCTCCCTCTCCCACTACCCCAGCTTGTGTTCCCTCTCTTGCTGTCTCTCTCTATGTCAATTAAATAAATAAAATCTTAAAAAAGAAAAGAAAAGAATGGTTCCAAACTAACCAATCTGATGAAACATGAATCTACACAACCAAGAAGCTCAATGAACTCCAACTAAGAAAAATTCAGATCCACATCATGACACATTATAATAAACTTTGAAAAGACAAAGACAGAATCTTGAAAGCAAGAGAAAAGTGACTTGTCATACATATACAAGGAATCCTTGATTAGATTAAGAGCCCATTTCTTTTTTTTTTTTTTAACAGGACCCCAACTCAGGGCCTGAACTCACAGCCCTGAGATCAAGACCTACACTGAGATCAAGAGCCGGACACTTAACCAACTGAGCCATGCAGGCTCTCCTTAAGAGCCTATGTCTAAGCAGAAATTTGAAGGCCAGAAGGCAGTGGAACAACATATTTAAAGTGCTGAAACAACAGTTCAGCAAGAATTCTACATCTGGCAAAATTATTCTTTAAAAATGAAGGACAAATTAAAGAGATTACCCCAGGTAAGGGAAAGATCAGAGACTGCTGCTGGCAAACCTACCCTACAAAAATTGTTGGGTTTTTTAAGGTTGAAATGAAAAGACAGTAGACACTAACTCAAAGCTTTGTGAAGAAATAAAGGTAACCACACAGGTAAATGCAAGAGCCAGCATTATGTATTTTTCTTTATAAATCCACTTTTCCTCCTATAGGGCTTAAAAGAAATATGCATAAAAAAATTATAAATTTATGTTAATGAGCACAGACTATATAAAGATGTAATCTGTGACAAAAACAACACAAAGGGAGAAAAAGGATTTATAGAGAAATGGGTTTTTTTCCCCTTAAGATTTTATTTGTCAGAGAGAAAGCAAGCATAAGCAGGAGGACTGGCAGGCAGAGCAGGCAGAGGGAGAAGCAGGCTCCCCACTGAGCAAGAAGCCTGATACAGAACTCGATCCCAGGACCCTGGGAGGAACTGAGCTGAAGGCAGATGCTTAACTGACTGAGCAACCCAGGCATACCTAGAAGCAGTTTCCTTATGCTTCTGACAGTAAATTGTATCAATTCAACCTACACTGTTATCAGTTTAGGATACTAAATGTAATCTCCAGGACAATCACCATAAGAAAATGACTAAATAATATACAGAAAATGAATTGAAGAGGGAATCAAAACAGCACATTATGAAATAATCCAGTAGACAAAAAAGGTGTCAGTAATGCAGGGGCTGAGAAATAGAAAGAAAAAATACAGAAAAAAGAACAATGGCAAAAGTCTTTACATATAATATTCACTTTAAATGAATTAAAGTCACTAATTAAAAGGTAGAGACTGGACGAATGGATTAATAAAACTGATCCATTTACACGCAGTATATGGAGACTCACTTTAGATCGAATGACATAAATGTGTTAGAAGAATGAAAGAAAATATTCCATGGGGAAAAAAGCTGGGGTGCCTACACTAATATCAGACAAAAAAGACATTTAAGACTGTTAAAATAGTGAAAAACAGGGCATACTGATGATAGTAATAAAAGGGTCAATTAATCAAAAGATAAAACAATTATAAACATGTATGCATGAACAACATAGCTCCAAAATGTATGTAATAAAAAATGACCTAAATGGAGAAACAGTTCTAAAATAATGCCTAGAGTCATCAATAACCTACTTTCCATAAATGAACAGAACATTTAAACAAAAGATGAATAAGAAAATGCAGGACATGAACAATATCATAAACCAACAAGATATAACAGACATATAAAGCTGAATCCACCATCAACAGCAGAATATACATTGTGCATGAGACATTCTCTAGGACAAACTATATGTTAGGCCAAAAAACAACTTAATAAATTTATAGAGACTGAAATCATACAAGTATCTTCACCAAGCCATTATGGAATAAAACAAGATATCAACAAGAGAAGGAAGACTGGAAGTTTCACAAATACCTGGAAAACAGCAAACTCTTTTGTTGTTTCAAGTTTTTATTTAAATTCCAGTTAACATATAGTGTAATATTAGTTGTAGAAGTAGAATTTAGTGATTCATCACTTACATATAACATCCAGTGCTCATCACAACAAACGCCCATCACCCATTTAACCCACCTCTTCTCCAGTAAGCATCAGTTTGTTCTCTATAGTTAACAGTCTGTTTCTTGGTTTATCTCTTTTTTCTTCATTTGTTTGGTTTCTTAAATTCCACGAGTTAAATCATATGGTATTTGTCTTTCCCACTCTGACTCCATCCACGTCATTGCAACTGGCAAGATTTTGTTCTTTTTTATGGCTAAGTAATATTCCACTGCATGCACATGTGCACATGTGTACGCACACACACATATACATGTATACATACACACCTCGCATCTTCATCAGCTGATGGACATTGGGCTGTTTCTATAATTTGGATATTGTTGATAATGCTGCTATCAACATCGGGATGCATGTTTCCCTTTGAATCAGTATTTTTCTATCTTTTGGGTAAATATCTAGTGGTGCCATTGCTGGATCATAGGGTAGTTCTTTTTTAACTTTCTGCAGAACCTCCCTACTGTTTACCAGAGTGGCTGCCCCAGTATGCATTATTCCCACCAATAGTGTAAGAGGGTTTCCCTTTCTCCACACCCTCACCAACATCTGTTATTTCCTTGTGTTGTTAATTTTTGCCATTCTGACAGGTGTCAAATGGTATCTTGTTGTAGTTTTGATTTGTATTTCCCTGATAATGGGTGATACTGAGTATCTTTTTACGTAGCTATTAGCCATTGGATGTCTTCTATGGATAAATGCCTATTCAGGTCTTCTGCCCATTTCTTAACTGGATTATTTATTTTTGGGGTGTTCAGTTTGATAAGTTCTTTATAGATTTTGGATACTAACACTTTATCAGATATGTCATTTGCAAACATCTCCCATTCTGAAAGTTGCCTTTTAGTTTTGTTGACTGTTTCCTATGCTGTACAGAAGGTTCTTATCTTGATGAAAGTTCATTTTTGCTTTTATATCCCTTGCCTCTGGGGATGTATCTAGAAAGAAGTTGCTGCCAATGTCAAAGTGGTGAAAACAACATACTCAAAAAAAAAACCAATGAGTCAAAGAAGGAATCATAAGGGAGATTAGAGAAAATGCTTTGAGAACAAATGAAAATGAGAACCACACCAAACTTAAGGGATTCAGTGAAATCAGTACTCAGAAAAATTTTAGTTGTAAATGCCTACATGAAAAAAAAGGAAGAGAAAGATCTCAAATCAATAACCCAGCTGACACACTAAGGAACCAGAAAAAGAAGAGCAAACTAAGCCCAGGGCTACAGTAAGGAAAGAGCAATACAGAATAGATTGTGGATAAAATATAGAATACAAAATTAATAGTGAAAGTGACAAAGATCAACAAAATTGACAAATCTTTTACTAGACTAAGGTGGAAAAAAGAGAAGACAAATTAGAAATGAAAGTGGAGATATAACCACCAACTTTCTACAAATAACAATAAAAGGAAAAACTACAAGGGCTTCTGGATGGCTCAGTCAGTTGAGTGTCTGACTCCTGATTTTGTGTGGGGGGGGTCATGATAGCGGGATTGTGGGAACAATCCCGCATCAGGCTCCACACTCAAGCAAGGGGAGAGGGGTCTGCTGGAGATTCTCTCTCTCTCTCTCTCCCTCTGCCTCTACCCCTGCTTGCGTTCTCTCTCTAAAAAAAAAAAAAATCTTTAAAAGAAAAAAACTACAATTGTACATCAACATGTTAGATAACCTAGATTAAATGATAAATTCCTAGAAACACATGAACTCCCAAAACTTATTTGAAAAAGAGAATCTGAACAAATCTATAAGAGATTTAATAAATAACCAAAAATATCCCAACAAAGAAAAAAAAATCCAAGACAAGACTGTTTCACAGCTGAATTCTACCAAACATATAGTTTGGGAGTTTAATGCCAATCCTTCTCTAACTCTTCCAAAAAATAGAAGGAACACAAATTCATTCCAGGAGGCCAGAATTATTCTGACTCCAAAGCCAGATCAAGACCACACACACACACACACACACACACACACACACACACACACACACACACACA
>NW_019154092.1:16543547-16592513 GCF_002288905.1 Enhydra lutris kenyoni
GCCAATGTCATACTCACTAGTAAAGACTGAAAGCTTTCCTGCTGTGATCAAGAGCAAGACAAGGACTCTGTCTCACAACTTCTATTCAACACAGTATTACAAATTCCAATTAGAGCAATTAGGCAAGTAAATGAAACAAAAGGCAACCTCATTGGAAACACAATCAATGCAATCATTACCAAAACTCCAATGTCCTTTATCACACACCTGGAAAAACCCATTTTAAAATTCATGCGGAAATCCCAAGTGATCCCAAATAGCCAAAACAATCCTGGAAAAGCAGAGAGCTTTTCCTAGCCCTGATTTCCAAGGCTACTACAAATCTATTGCAATCAAAACAGTATAGTACTGGCATGAAGACAGCTCCATGGTGTATCATAGAGAGACTAGAAATAAAGCCTCACATACGTGGTCAAATGATTTGAGAAGGGTGCAAGACCACTTAATAAAAAAGGAGTTTTTTCAACAAATGATAGTGTAGGAAAACTGGATATTGACGTGCAAAACAATGAAGATAGACTCTACCTAACAACATATACAAAAATTCACTCAAAACAATGGAAGGCAATGACTCCCACATTTATTTGTATACCCGTGACCAGAAAAGCATTATTCACAATAGCTAAAAGGTACAAGCATTTCAAGCGTCTGTCAATATGTGAATAGATTTTTTAAAAAATGTGGTATACATGCACAGTAAAATATTATTCAGCCTTAAAACGGAACAAAATTCTGGTATGTCCTGTAACATGGATGAACCTTGAAGACAAGCTAAGTGAAATACATCAACCACAAAAAAATAAATATTATAGGATTCCACTTATTTGAGGTAACCAGAATAAACTCATAGGCTCAGAAAGTAGAATAGTGGCTACTGGGGGCTGGTGTTAAAGGAGAATGGAGAATTACTGTTTAATGTGTGAAGAAATTTAGTTTGGGATGATAAGAAAGTTCCAGAGATGGATGGTAGAAACGGCTGCACAATAAGGTGAAGGTACTTAATGCCACGAGCTATACTGTTAAAAATGGCTAAAATGGTAAATTTTGTTATATATACTTTACCACAATAAAAAGATAATTTTTCTTAAAGTTTATGCTTTTAAAACATGACCCCAACGTAATACTGAGAAAGTCTAAACTCCTATGACCCTGAAACTTGCTAGACCCTAGATTCTTTACCTATGAAACCTACAGTGATAATTTCTCCCATGAGAATGTACAACTCTAAAAGAGAGGACACTAGACTTAATTAATCCACAGAACCTGGAATAGCATATATGTGCTTACAAACAACAAATTTTTGTTTTTAAATAAATGGAAAATTTACCACATGAGCTGACAGTCACTCCTGTTACCACCTTGTGTCATTTCCCACCAGCTATAGGTGGATTAGGTAAAATATCTTATCTCAAATGATACCATGAATGGTAAAGTGTTTTGCAAATTACCATATTATTATATTTAACACAGTATTACTAATAATATATCTGTTATATGTAATAAATGTTACCATATTATTTTCCCCAAAATTTAACTGCCAAGAATGTTGATTCCCTACATTTCTACTTTGTATAATACTGAATGGTATTACTTAAATGGCACATGGTATTCCAGAAGATCTAAGGCTTTTGGATTCACAAAGATTTGAATCCTGACACTGTCATCTGCTAGCAGTGTGACCTGTAGCAGGTTATTTATGTCCTTTCATTTCTTCTGTTTCCTTTCTTCAATCTCACTCCTGTCATTTCTTCAATTCTATTTTAAATGAGTAAAAAAGCAATTTTACAATCTTAATACTCTGTGCCGCTAAATTAAGAGTGAATAAGATCAGGAAGCTCATGGAAATTCTGCCAAAAACCAATCTATTTTGTACCCTGCTCCCACACCACCAAGGAACAGATGGTGAAGATTAATTGCCATTGTAGCTTATAGACATGTAAGTGGTAAAATACCAAAAGAACTATTATTTGGAAAAGTTAAGCAATTCTGCCAAAGAAAATTAGAGAGTCAAAATTAAAAAGAATTATAAATGTTATATAATTTTTAAAAGCTTAGCAGGTCAGAGAGGTCAGTTCACAGTAAAAGTATTCTTGGTATTTTAGGGGTGGGAAGTGAAGAAAGGGTAGGAAGAGGGAAGGGGAAGAAGAGAACAGTAAGTTCTACTGACTTCAATTTTTTTCTTTCTTTTTTTTTTTTAACAATAACCACAAAATAGAAGGTATTAGGATTAGGAAAAAATATCAAAATATTTATAAGTCTGTTAAATCTAAGTACACTACAGCAAAATCATAGATAATAGATTTTTTTTTAAAGATTTTATTTATTTATTTATTTGACAGACAGAGATCACAAGTAGGCAGAGAGGCAGGCAGAGAGAGAGGAGGAAGCAGGCTCCCTGCTGAGCAGAGAGCCCAATGCGGGGCTGGATCCCAGGACACTGGGATCATGACCTGAGCCCAAAGCAGAGGCTTTAACCCACTGAACCACCCGGGTACGCCAGATAATACAGATTTTAAAAAGATACAGAAGTATCAGTAATACTAACAAAATTACCTCATTATAGAAACTTTTTTTTTTTTAGATTATATTTATTTATTTCTCAGAGAGAATGAGAACACAAGCAAGGGGAGCGGCAGGAAGAAGGAGATGTAGGCTCCCTGCAGAGCGAGAAGCCTGACGCGGGACTCAATCCTAGGACTCTGGGATCATGACCTGAGCTGAAGGCAGATGCTTAACCGACTGAGCCACCCAGGCGTCCCTAGAAATTCTTTAAATAGAAAGTTTGTTTGATTTAAATCAATAAAGTAATACACTTTAACTGTTCTTAAATATGAAATTACATTAAAGAGGTAATAACAATATCATAAAATGCCATTGATTTGGACTCCCCAATTCCAGTATACTATGACCTCCACAAGGTAAAAAAATCTTTGGTTTGACCACTGGTGTTTTTTCCTAGTGCTTGAAATAGAACAGCGCTCAGTATATATAGCAGGTGTTCAATGTTTGTTGACTAGGTTACCTCCTCTCCTAATTAATACCAGCTTTTCAATACACAAAAGGAAGTATGTCCTCCCTACTTTTTTGAGCAATTTACTCTGTGGTTATTCTATAGTTATTTATACATTGTTTCACTTTAAGAAAGAATTTAAACCAATACAAAAGATACTTTGTATTTTCTTCAGTAGCCTTTCAAATTTTCTCCAGATTATAATCATATTTGTCTGTTTTCAGCTTTCTTCAAATTCTAAGAGCACAGCTTGGGAAAAAAAAAAAACCCACAAAGTTTTTCAATGCAACCATTCATCATCTCACTATACTCATCTCTGTCTTTGCCAACAGTTCTCATGGAGCAGGAAGACAACAATCATGTCATATTTACTGACATGGAAATTCTCTATTTCCCAGTGTATAACTACTAACAAATTCTCTCAAGGTCAAGCCGCTCCTATAGCTTTCCCAGATAGCAGGTCATTCAATGTCATTCTTAATAGTAGTGTAATTTCTTAATTTCCCCAATAATTTATTTCCCCTTTTCCCTTCTCAGTCAATTGTATAGCTTGTACATAGTGTATGTGCTATACCCGAAGGTAGTATAACTATTTCTTTAGAAATATTTGATAACTAGGATACTTCCCTAAAATTGGCAAAAACTATCATCTGTTTCTTTAAAATTAACAAGATTCTTTCCCCCCTGAACTTTTCCCTTACAGTCTCAACTAGATAGGCAGACCTTAAGACAAATAATAACTACTTAATTTGTAACGATTTCTAAACCACACAGCTGAATTAATTTCCATTATTAAGGTTTACTGCTGTTGTACAGCAGGAATTTAGGAGCTGGTGGTATACATTATCCTTTCTGTGAAAACAGGAAAAAAAAAATCTTGAGACTTCAACAGGAGAAAGATGAATTACTGGCCTTCCAAATCCATGAAGATGTTGGGCACATTTGGTACCACTATAATTTTAATTCAGCTATGGTGAATAAGGTTTTCTGTGAATCATCTCATTATTTTAACTGCTTTTTGAAATAGGGAAATGTTCTAAACTGACTGAAAAAAACTTCTTGCATACTACATGCTTTCTTGTCTGAACTGCAAACTGCAAGTCTGATGGACTAATTAAATTCTGGTATTTATCAATAATAGGACCACATATTTTGTATTTTAAGTCTAGTAAAAAAAAGATAGTAACTTATCTCTTCACAGGAAATATATTTTAATTACCCTGTATTTACTGACTTTCTTCACATTGAGATATCAAAATATAAGACACAATGCAATTTAACAAAGATCAAATATCAAATTATGACTGCCAAGACCAATTCCATCTCATGTATATGGTCGTTCATCTTGGGTCTCTCAAATGAAATATCAGAGAAGTAGCAGTATAATTTTCCCAATATTATCAAATATTCTCTCTTTAATTAGAGTAGGATAATGTCCATAATCGCATCTGCGTACTTTAGATTTTCATCAAATATACACATATATTAGCAAGGCAGTATTTACAAGACTTATTTACTACAACTACTTTCAAATATCCACTGTAATGTGCAAGAAAAAATAACTTACTGTCTCTGAGTGTCTCCCAAGCCCATTGATCATTTTTGAAGAAGAGATGTCGTTTGATTTCTTCAACACCATTTCGCCCCAATCTCACCTCTCTGAGTAGAGAGGGGGGAAAAAGTTATTAACCATTTAAGAAATTATTATTGTAACCTGTCCAGATATACTTGTGGACAAGTATATCTGGACAATGTTAAATCTGTGCATAATGATAAAAATAGTTCTATGTCACCTTGAAATTATATTGGTTTTCAGTAAGCTGTGGATAATATTGAAGAATTTTTTTAAAAAACATATGAAAAATAGACTTGTTGATACTCCATGACTTTTCTATTGACAAAGAAAATCCTAATAATATTCACTTTGCTTCATTAGCATAATGAATAAAACACAGTGAATTTTCTTGATAGCTCTTAACCATTGTGGTAGCTCTTACACATTTTTTGCAACCAACAACTTTACTTCACATCAAAAGCTAACAAAAACTCAGAAAGACATCTTAAATTTAAAATCTCCCCTTCATAAGCTATTATAAATATTTCTGACCTATCAGAAAACAATGACAACTAATTCTTGACATTACTACAAAACTGAGAGTTTTAATGGGATTCCCGGCCTCTTAGGTGAACATATAAATAAAATGTTTAAAAATATGCCTTTAGTAGATTTGGAAAGGGGAACTTCGCAACTTCTGTTTTCTACTTCAGTGCTTATAAACAAGAATACCCCAAATTCCAAATCTTTTCATGAGTTAAAAGATAAACTGCTTTTGATATAATGTGACACCTTCCAAACAAACATTCACGGACTCTCCCAGACTGGATCAGGGAACCTCTCCATGGTTCTATGACAGACAGGCAGTACTTAACTCAAGTACTTAACTTTCTGTACAATAAACATCTCATTCACTTGTCTGTTTCCCTCAAAGGAGTATGAGGCAGTGGAGAAGAGTGGCTGTGTATCTTTTTCATTTCTATATTCCTAGCACCTAATACAGTACTTATTATATAAGTATATAAGTATATAAGTATACACAGTACTTATAAATATAAAGCACATGTATTAAAATGTAAAAATACAAAAGACTGTACATTTCAGGCTCTAAAGGACCATATGTAGGGCAGTACATTTAATATTAAAGTGAATCTGAAATTGAAATATATGTAAAAGTACTAGGCCTCCCTAATGTTTAAATTAACAATATACAAACATAAATATTAATAATTTTAATAACATAATTTTAGTAAGTCATGTGGTTCATGTTTAAATTTAAAAAGTAAACCATAAGGGTACACATAATATACTATTTTTGTTTCTAAAACACATACATGAATATACATTTATAAAAATGCTTACTGAATCTGAAAGACATCATACCAATGACCATCTCTAGAGGTAAGGAGGTCGGAAATACATACATCTTTATAGGTTTGTACTATTTACTTAATTTCAACAAACATATAATCGTATATAATTAAATCTTTTTTCCAGCTCTACTGAGGTATAACTGACAAAAATCTTAAGATATGTGAAGTGTAAAAAGTGTTTTGACATATGTACACATTGTGAAAGGATTCTCCCACTGAGAATTAACACATCTATCACCTCATCTATTTACCTTTCTTTTTGGTAAGAACATTTAAATTCTACTCTCTTAGCAAATTTCAACTATACAATACTGAATTATCTTAAATGGCATCAATTAGAAGATGCATAATTTTTCCATCACTAGGAAAAAAATGTTCCTAATTAATACATGGTAGTATAAATGCACTCTAATTTCAGAGATGTTACATGTCAAAAAGCCCTCAGACTCAAGAAAATATAATTTTTATACTTGACCAAATTAAAAATTCAACAATGAACCTTAAAAAAATCATCTGATCTAGCCATCAGAAAAGAGTATTATCCCAATTTCTTAGGTAAGACAAGTGCTTTGAGATCCAGAAAGCCATCCAGAATATCACAAAACACTGTATTTCACTATCATTAATGATTTGGGGAATGGTATTATTTTTATTCCACCACTTCAAATACAGGAGCTGAGATACACACCTCAAATACTGAGCAGCAAAATGAGAATTTCCTTAGAATAAATTAAAGTTCAATGTTAAGATTGTTTACCTGTCAGTAAGGAAGGCACAAATTAGATTTTTTGCTTCTTTTGATATATCATTATCATCAGGAAAAGTAAGTGAATTTTTATGATTCATAATCTTACTATAAGTTCCAACCAGAGAATCTGCATAAAACGGTGTATCACCTGAAAAAATTGATAGGGAAAACAAAAGCAAATAAGATACACTAAAAAACCAGTTTCAAAGGAAAAGAGTCAATGTTACATGTTTAAAGATTACTATATATGCATTAAAGACATACACTTAATATATAAAAAAGAAATAACATCACAAAGTTGCTTAAATCTTCTAAATAGCTTTTAAAAACACACAAAGCAGGTTTCAATTAGTTTGTTTTCTACAAACAAAATTAACTTTGCTTAATGCAATAAATGCCTTATTAGAAGAAGCCAAATGGCTAACTTCTGAGATGAACAACTATGTTAGAGGTATACAAAATTCTCCTTTACTTACCTACAAGCATTTCATATAAAAATACCCCAACTGACCACCAGTCACATTCTCGTCCATAATAGCCATCACCACCTTGAGATTTTAATACTTCAGGGGAAATGTAATCAGGTGTTCCAACTGCTGTATCACATCGTACCATTCCTTCCTAAAAAACAGAAACAGGTCAACTTCTGAACTAGAATACAAATATAAATTCTGAATTATTTAAAATGACTTTCCTAATAAAACCTGTAGAACTCTGTGTCTTTGGGCTATAAAATATATCAAAACCTAATGCAAACTTGACAAAAATGAACACACAGGCTAATCACATATACATATTATATATACAATGTATTCAAAATATGTGTGTGCTTGTGTTTCTGAATACATTAGTGATTTTTACATTGTAATATTACTCATTAGAAAGACACATTGCCACCCAGTTGTGCCAATATAATGACCTCATCATAACTGCAGAGAACAAGTATATAAGCCAATGCAAGCAGATTAAGGGACTGATAGGATGAATCACTTGATAACATTAATATATAATACTGATTAAACTTTTTCTAACTAAAATAGCCATTCAATCTAACCATGCTTGAAACTGTAAAAAAAAAAAAAATATAAGAATTAACTGTACAAATATAAAATGCAGAAGTATGTGTAATGGAAAAGGGTGTAATAATACTGAGCACACTGAATATCTACTTAATATGCAATTTAACTCTCCAAAAAAAAAAAAAACACCCAAAACTAAATGTAAGACTATATATACCTATTACTTATTTTAGCTGATATTAATGCAACAGAATTATAATTAAATGTTCACATAGAAGTTCTCATATAGTGTTTCCTTCTAAGCAATAATTTTCCTTTTAAAATAATAAATACAACTTTTTGGCTATTGTTCTGTGGTAAGTTTCCAAGAATATAAACTATTTCAACTGAAACAAGTAGCATATTTGCCACTTCAGTTATAAGTATGTTATTTATTTTGTAAATAATGAGGACAGATGGTATCTTTTAAGATTGACTCCCAAAATAAGCAATAAGATCTTCTACATGTTAACAGAAGGCTAAGTAAAACACTAAAAAATACACATATCACTGAAATCCAGTTTTTATGAAAGTCTAATTTTAACACTGGTCTTAGTGTTTAATGATGAGTTTCATTCCTAGTTACCAGCAGTACTGTGTATTAGAGTTGTTATAAAAGGTTTAATAAATATGGCAATCAACACTTAAGTAGAGAGGAAAATATAAATCACTTACAAGTTACTAATTAAACACTGAAATCCTGGCATCTATTTTAACAAATAAGACAGGTCGTATCAATTCTGTACAAGTCTAGCTATGGTTAGTACATTCTTACAGCATTTTCTAAAAAGCAGTTATCTTGAATTAGCAAAATTATTTAACCTTATTCATCTTCATACAAGTACCAAAATCTGCTAACTTCAAATGTCCAGATTTATCCAGCAGCATGTTATCAGGTTTCACATCTCTGAGGGAGGAAAAAAACAGTGTTTCTAAAACCAGACACTGATAAAAATTCTATGAGGCAGTTATTTTAGGCCCTATATCCCCATTCATTGTAGATAAGGCCATTTTTGATTTGTATGTGCTCACTCTGTCCATATCTATAAATTGAATTTCAGCAGGGAAATTCCTTTATATGTTAATGCCTTAGAGAAAGGCATTTAATATTCCCCTTTCTTTTAAAAAGAGTTTGATTCTTCCAAGGAGGAAAGCAAACCATTTGAGAGAGAATAACCATAAAAAAACATAATATTCAGACATAAAAAAATAACTGAAACACACTTTTTAACTTAAGTACATAAATAACCCCAGGACAGGATCTAAATCACTTTCATTTTTGTATCCCTGGCACTTAGCACAGCAACTGCATTGGATTCAAGTGATGTTCGTAAAACAAATGAAACTGTTCTTTTATCAAATAAATATGATCTATTCACTAATTAAAAGCAACTTATTTATATATTAAAAATTGTGAATATAAAAAACTAATCAAAAGCAAATTAATTTGCATATAAAAAATTAAAAGTGTTTAACTGGCACATACCTCAGAAAACCAGCCTATAATTTTTATTTTTCAGAACCAAATAAAAGTATATAATTAGATTAAGGGAAATTAAAGAATACATTTATATCAACATTAAACTGAAATAATAAAACGCTGAACTTCGATTTAAATTCTGAAATACCACTTATCTCACATGGAGAATAGGTGGGTTTTGAGTAGAAATGTCAACCTAATAAAGTTTAAGTACTTTTCAGCTTCCCCTGCCCTCCAACAAATGAAAAAACTTAAAGCATTTTTATCTTTACCTATGAATGAAACCCATGGAATGGATTGCATCCAATGCAAGAACTACTTCTGCAGTATAGAATCGTGCCCATTTTTCAGGCACATCATAGTTGCTCATTAAGTTTACAAGATCTCCACCAGGCATGTACTCCATCACCATGTAGAGATAACGATCATCTTGGAATGCATAAAAAAGCTATACAAATACAAGAAAATCATTAAGATTAAGCAAAACTGTTTCATTTAAAAAATGACAAAAATACTAATGTTAAAATTAAATTAAAATAGTCAAATTGCAGTAACTAAGGTACTCTTAAAAAAACAAAACACACAAACATAAACATCACAAAGTCCCCTGCATATGCAAAGGAACTGTGGTTATTTCTGAGGAGTCAGATCAAAACTGTTTTCTCTACACATTGCTACACTAATTCAATTTTTTACAGTGAGAATTTTTAAAAATTATAGTAGCTTCAACAAAGAATATACAAGTGACCTAAGCAAAGAGATTATGATTCTGATATAATGTGTGCTCCTGTGGGGTCTACTGTTAAATTTATATCTACACAACAATTCTCAAGAAGTCTGAAAAACTGAACTACAGGCTCAGTTGTCCATTAGCCATGTGACTGGGCAATTTATTTAACCTCCCTAAGTCCCTGTCACTATAATCCCTTCCAGAAAAATGTAAGGGACTATACCTTGTTTGACTTTTATACGGGCTACTTGGTCAGAGTCTGGACCTAGTAATGGCAGTTTGCAAACGCAAAATGTCTAATCAGGAGAAACATAAATTAATCTGTAAGTGGAGATATACCAAGGATTAACTGCCTTTCAGAGTTGTTAAAAAGATCAGTGAATGTAGAAAGCACCTGGTACAACAGATGCTCAGTAAGTAATAGTCAATGGGAGGAGGAGCAGTAAAATAAGTAACAGGAAGAGGGCAGCAGCTAGAGTCAAGCAGGAAGAGGAAATCCACTGACAGGAAATTGGCAAGAATACCAGGTATAAATGTATTTATGTGACCTAGGTTGAAGTTAAAAAAAAAAAAAAAAAAAAAGCAAATTTACAAAAGAACATTTTAAGTAAACATGAGCTCAGAATCAAACTAAAATAGAGCCCTAGAGAAATTGATACTTTATTCACACAGACATGTGTCTTAAAATCTTCTTGTTTCATTTTTTCAATAGTGTTTAATGGTTTTAGTTACAGACTTGGTTATTTTAAAAAGATATTTTAGGGATGGATAAGAAACTAAGTGGCATCTCATGGCTAGCCCAGATTAAAGTATATAATTTACCATTTGGGTACCACAATTAAAGAAACAATGTTGATTTGGTGGTAGTTTTCTTGACAATGTGTCAAGAAAAACAAAGCTTCAAGTAGTAAGTTGTAAATATTAAAATTATGTCCTATGTCTTTTAACCACCTACAGAACACTGAAGATTTTCTGTATCTCTGGTTCTTAACCAGAGGAAATAATTGTCACCTGACCACCCATCCCCATCCCAACGCCACCAGGTAAATGTTCAACTATGTCTAAATACAGTTTTGGTTGTTATGAATGATAGGCAGCCTGTGGAGAGGTGATACTGGCATCACCCCCGTAGAAGTCAGGGACACTGCTGAAAATTTGATACTGCACAGGACAGCCCACAAAACAAAGTGATAGCCCAAAATGTCAGTGATACCAAGCCTGAAAAATCTCTGCTCCACACAGCTGATAAAAACAGAGCAGATGGGCTCTTGGGTGGATCAGTCCTAAAGCGTCTGCCTTCAGCTTGGGTCATGATCCCAGAGTCCTGGGATCAAGCCCTGAATGTGGCTCCCTGCTCAACAGGAACCCTGCTTCTCCCTCTACCACTCCCCCTGCTTGTGTTCCCTCTCTCGCTGTATCTCTGTCAAATAAATAAAATCTTAAAACAAAACAAAAAAATACCAGAGCAGACATTTCAAATATAAAAAGTCATACATGACTCTTAAATATTTTCCATATCCTTTTTATTTCAATTACTGCTGTTTTTATTTAGGACACTGTTCATTATATCCTGTAAATTGGTAAGTCATAAAATTCATGTTAAGAATTTAGAAATGATCTAGTCCACCCAACAGCTGTTTTTTTTTTTTAACCAGAAGATTTACTTCCCCCATATGCATCCTTACATAACCCCAATACATAAGACATAAAATATGGAGCTGCTCTAGTTGAGGCAGAAAAGGAAAACCCATATTATAACCTCCTCAAATTCCTGCTTGTCCCAATGATTTCACCTGAGGTATTCTCCACAGGTGAAAATAACCAATCTAAGCCAACTTCCACATTTTTGAGCAAGGAAGCTGAGGCCCAGAGATGTTTTTGACAGTTAAGACTAGAACTTAAAACTACTGACTTCTACTGTATTTTTCTTCCCACTGAAAAACCTACAGCCAACACATTATTTGAAGGATTACCTTAACTCCCCTCTTCCTTCATTTTCCCATTCCTTCCTCTCCACAAATGAGACAAATAGATGAATAGATGGTTAAATAAACAGAATATAAGAAGATATCATATTTGGGGAAAAAACTTAAATTTCAACATTAAATAAAGTATCTATCAGAAGATGATAATATATGACTTTCCTCAATCAAAGCAGATTATTTAAATTTTCTAATATTTAAAGTCTACAGGCACATTAATTATTTTGCTTTGGCCTTACTTTCCTCCTAGAGACAATTCAATAAAATTAAATTTTATGACTTAAAAAAGGTAACAATATGTTAGACAATTCTGTAATTGCCAAATAAACTATTACGTTCTAGAAAACAAACTAAGCTTCTTCAATATTTTTAGTTAGAAACTATTACAGCAATAATGAAACAGCAGCAAAATCATACCTGGACGACCCAAGGGCTGTTAGCAAAAGCCATGATGTCCCTTTCTTCCCAGAAAAAAGCAGAATCGGATCTCTTAATCATTTCAAATTTACTGAGAAGCTTCATAGCATATACCTTCCTGGTGGATTTATGTCTTACCTTTAAAATTGCAAACAGAAAATAATCAACCTTTTGCCCAGTGTTTACCAGAACAATTTACCAAATGATTTTAACACCTTGTTAAATATAACATTACTGTTCTAGTTTTGTTTGTTTGTTTTTTTAAATCTCTTCTGCTGAATTATCCCAATTAGATGTCAAGGCTTCAATGACCAGAAAGCAAGTAATGTTAGAAAAAAGTCTTTATTTCCTATATGATAGCACACTCCCCTTTCTCCACTCTGTTATGCATGCTGCTTTCTATTTATAAAGCTTAGGATTCCATAACATTTTAGAAGTCTAATATTACAAGTAAAGATTTTTCTTCTGACACTTGAAACCTCTTCTCTACCCATGGATGGATGGGTAATGGATGCTTAGGGAAAATATTTCATACTACTGCTGAATTGACTCTAGACTTTCACATCCTTTGGCAAGACTGCCTAGAGCAATTTAAAGCAATAATTTTATAAAAAACAATATCATCTCACATTATGTTAGACACACAAATGGATTTTTAATTTTATTTTTTTTAATCTCATTATAATAACCTACCAGTTGTACTTCTCCAAATGCACCTCTACCAATCACCTTCACTACTTCATAGTCTTCAGCTTTCATTCGTAAATCTCTAATTTTATTTATTGTGTCTTTATCTGTATGAAAAGAAAAGTGTGACTTTAAATCATTGAAGCATTACAACAGTTTATTTTACATTCAAGTTCTTGAAAAACAAAAAATATTGATTAAGAATTACTTTATAATAAACAGTTATAAAAGAAATGTTCAATGTATTAAGCATGAGCACTGGGTGTGGTGTATAAACAATGAATGCTGGAATACTGAAGAAATAAAATACAAAATGGAAAAAAAGAATTGTTCTAGATAAATTCTGGGATGACTTCACTCTAGCTAATAAAATATTTTCATTAAAATCTAACTTGATAGATATTTCAGAAAATAAATACACTACTAACACACATGGAGGACAATCAGTTAAGTAAGGAGCAAATCTGCACTGAAGGATCATGGGTATATATTTTAGATTAGTGAAATAAAAGTTTCTTTTTATCATGTCAGTTTTGATAATCTCTTCAAGAAAATATACATAATCGAAGCTATCCAATGTTGAAAAAAATACTTGCATCAATACATTTCTCTATTTGAACCTAGATTTTAACTTAAAACACACAGTGCAAATCACTGCAATTATTTATATAAACCTGTCACGCTACAAACTACAATAATTTACAAATCCCCACTGGAAAGATATTCTAATTCCTAATTTGGTCATAGATTAAAATAGGGCTATTTTAATCCACATGGGTCAACACTGGCATGAGATTACATGGAAAAGCTTCACATTTCAGAATGCACAAAATACAGAACAGCTCTTAAACTTAAGTTCTAGTTGTTAATAAAAACTCTGTATTATATTCGTGTCTTTCTTTTTAAAAGCACATTTAAACTCAAGTGTTTGTGTGCCTTATGACCAATAAACACATGCAAAAGAAAGCAAATTTTTACACAAGGGTAACATAAGTACACTTTAGGTTACATATCAACTGCAAGATGCATCAGAAAGATATAGAAATAATCAATATACTGCACAATTATTTGTGTCTACCACATAGGCTCTATAGAATCACTGTAGATTATATATAAAGATAACTTTACATAGTTCCTCCTCTTAAGGAGTTTAAACTCTAGCAAATGGAACAGAAACAAACAATGAAAAAGAAAGTATTAAAGAAAAAAAAAAAGCTCTAAGGAGGATAAGCACAGAGTTTGTAGAAAACTAAGACACTTAACCCAAACCTGCCTGGGAAGGAGGTGGCTAGAAAAGGCTTTCTGAAAATGCAACACCCGAAACAAGTCAAAATGAAGCACAACAGTTAGCCAGGTGGGGAGAAGAAAACAGAATACTACAGGCAGATGGGCCATATAAGCAAAGGCACAGAGGAACCACATACAAGAAGCTCTGTGCTGCGGAAGTATCAAGTTTGTGATAAGTGTTCAAAGGAGACACTGGAGAGCCCCCAACTGGTTAAGAAGCTTGAACTTTACCTGTAGGCCAGTAGTTAAAGAACTAGTATTTAATCAGAAAAAAATCTTATCTCACAATAAAATTTAAAGCAATTCAATTTTATAGAAAAGAAAATGCTCTGCTTCAGGAAGGTAGTCGTGCGGTGGTCAGGATATCAGAGAGGGTCTGGAGTTTCATCTACTTTATACTGTTCCATAAAGCAACCCCTGAGAGTCCTGTGGGATCTGCTGGGAACTGAGAAGCACCATGAAGAGAAATAAGGCAGAAAAACAACAGTCAAATTTACATTTCAGCTAAACCACTCTGGGAAATATTTAAAAAGATGAACTCAATAAGGACAAGACTGGGGTTGGGGAGAATTTTAGGAGTACTGTAAATTTTCAGATGAGAGTTTATAAAGTCCTGAACTAGGATGTGTTACATAATAGCCTGTGAGGTTGAGAAAGGATCCCTAGCTCTAGTTATGTGAGGTTTAGAGCCATAAATAGGCTGAAAAGTCTGTTTGAGCTCAGAAAATATATCTGCTGCAAATTTATGTGGGAATGATGATCTTGCTTCCTGTTTTAATTTCTAACAGCACAGGAAGTGTATAAAGCAGCTTGATATATGATTCAAACAACATTAGTTGTCAGAATGACTTTATTACATTTAAGTATGGCATCAAAGTGTTGTTTTGCCTTTTAATTTTAGGTTGTATTCATTAAGAAACATTAACAAGAAATAGCTTCCAAAGTCTATTAGTATTTAATGAAAACTCAGTTAACAATTGGGAGTGGCTCTAAAAAGCTTCAACTTGGTCTCTATCTTAGCTCGTGCTGCCATACAAAATACCACAGACTGAGTGGTTTAAACAATATTCATTCATTTTTTTCACAGTTCTAGAGCCTGAAGTCCAAGAGCAGGGGACCAGCATGTTTGATTTCGTTATGCCTCTTTTCTTGGCTTCTTGGCAGCTGCCATCCCTGTGTGTTCACTTGACCTCCTCTAGTGTGGGTGTGGGACAAGGTAAGGACACTGATCCTATCTTATCAGAGCCCCACCCTTATGACCTCATTTAACCTTAACTGCCTCCTTATTGACCCTATCTTCAAATACAGTCATTAGGGTGTTAAGGCTTCAACATATGAATGGTAGGTGCAGGGGACAATACACAATTTAGTCCATAACGGTCCTTAAAAAAAAAAAAGCAAAACACACACACACACACACACACACACACACACACACACACAATTAAACAGCACCACCAAGACATCGACTTAGTTTATACTGAGATAAACTGGATGTTTAGTTACAATTTCTGACAAAAATTTACAGAACTGATGATGTAAGGCCATAAGAGTAAATGTGTGTACCACCCACACTGTGGTTCAATAACACATGATAGATTCAAATATTTTCCACAAAGTACCTGCTGATATACAATACAAAATAACTGTAGGCTTTAAAGGCCTACACACCTCAGCAGACTCCTCTTTAAGCTGCACTTAGTATTTTCTCAACTTCTTTAAAAATATTCTTGCCTGTACTTATTCCATGAAGACTACATAGGATAATTCTTTAGTTCCTTCAAACTTAGCACTGACTCCTCAAATAAACAAGAGTCAAGGAAAATCACTCAAAGTTGTTTGTCTTATTTTTTAATTGACTTGATGTTGCTCTCGATGACCTCAGTTCTTTGAGCAACGGTTCTTGCCAAAAAGCTAACAGTCTTAAGGAAATTTTTCTCTCTACGTTTTTTTTTTGTTTTTTGTTTTTTGTTTTTGCTGCTGCAAACACTCACCATTAGTGAATGGTTTTCCCTGTTTGGCTAATAAGCCACTCATAAACTAATGTAAGGTCACAGCCCCATTCCTTTTTTATTTTTGTGAAGAAAATTCTCTGATGAGATATTCCATTTCAACTTTACCATTTTTTCTGACTGGTGCTTTCCTGTGAGTTGGGAATATTATAAGGACTCACTCTGGTAACATCAATATATATTTTTCTAGCACAGGTACAGTGTCACTGCAAAATAAACACAATGCTTTGCCTTTTAACGTCACAAAAACAATCCACAGTCCACTGTGCGTCAAAATGACAACATTCAAAGTTCAGTTTTCTTTTTTTTTGTTTTTGACACAAGTGGTATGCACTGGCAATAAAAAATAAAATGCTGTGGTATGGTGACAATACATGAAACACTGTTCCATTTAACTGTACCACTGTGTAGCAGTGTGAACCAGTAACAATGAATATACTGCTGAGTAGCAGTGTGAACCAGTAACAATGTCTTGTATGATTTCTGTCACAACTACTCAATTCAGCCACTGGAGCACAAAACCAGTCACAGACAATACCTAAGAATGAACGTGGCAATGTCCCAACAAAACTTTATTTATGGACAATGAAATCTGAATTTTATATAACTTTCACATGTCATGACATATATTTCTTCTTTTGACCCTTCATCAATCATTTTAAAAATATAAAAAACGTTCTTTGTTCATAAGACATACAAAAACAGGTGGTGGGCCAGATTTAGCCTTTGGGCTATATAGTCTGTCAAACCCTGCTCTAATTGAAACCCAGCTTCCCACAAAGGACACTGATTTCCTTGCAGCTCTCAAGGGATAACCTTTACATTTACTCGCATGCCTTATACCATTGCCCTTGAAAGTGGGATAGGTGAACTCCACTACTATCTCTATAGCCCCATCTGCCAGCTTTGATTTTCATGTTATTAGGTTGCATTTCTCACTACCTCTCATTATTGCTGTAACCTACTGACTCTCAGGTCACAACATTTCATTGTCAGACAATTTTAGTTCCTGGTTTACTGACCTCTCCAGGATTCACCTGTTTTTATTATACTTTATTAAATTCTTAGAGTTTTTATTATATCCACGGATGACACTTCTAATAACCTGGTCTCTCAATACCTTTAACTTCTCTTCTTGTACATTATGATCTCATCCTGTACCTTATCTTAGCCACTCATTTCCATGGTCACATACTAGTTCTTGCATTATCAATAATTATAATCCTCCCATAATTTCAATTTCAAATCTTACACCCTTTGAGTACTCCTTAGCAGCTTTCCTGTTCACTCCCTCTAATAACTCAACTCCCAATCCCCAGCCCAACCAAGACCTCCAATCCACTCATCCTATCCCATCTTACTACACCTCACTGCACTGACTGCTTCTCTTTCTTATCTCTCCAGATTAAATCACACAGTCATTACAATCACTCTCTTGCATACACCTTGGCTCTCTTCTGCTTCATTATACTTAGTTTGGCAAAATCATGATTCTAGTTAAATCCAAGTCTTCAACTGTCAGTACCTATGCAGTTAAATAAATCTGGAAAAATACATAAAATCATGTTGACTGATCCACTTTAAATTCCCAATCACAAATCTAAAGCTGGCTCCTAATTCTGCTTGGTATTATATTTCACTGGTCTGTTCACTCTCCACTCTGCTAGAAACCATATTTTACACTTTCTTCCCTCTTCTCAAACCTTGCGCGGCACTCCCACTGATCCTCATTAGTAGCTAAGATGTTTTTGGCTACCACCCTGAATCAAATTAAACAATCAGAAGAAAACTGCCACAGATTTACCACCACACACACATATATACTTAACTGCCAGCATTTGCAGGTATATATTTGGTCACCCTTTACTACAGGAGAATACTGCTATTTTTATAACAATCTTTCCATCAGTGAGTGATATCACATCCTTATTCACTAGTTCAAGGTTTTGGCTGCAGCAATACTATCCTCTTTCTCTTCTATTATTAAGTTTACCCTTTTCTAAACAGAATCTATCATGCTTATTTTCATTCTCACCCTAAATCTCCTCACCCCACTTCTCTCATAAGCTTCTTCTGCCCCATTACTCAACTTCACTACAGCAAAAGCCCTTAAGTGTTGTCTATCCTCTCAGTTTCTAAATCTTTCTTCATATTTGCTTTTTAAATCCAGTTAGGAGGGATCTGGCCACTACCTTTCTATCAAAGCTGCTTGTCAAATTCACAAATTACCACCATGTTGCTAAATCCAATGACAAATTCTCAGTTCTCATCTTGACATATCAGCAGCTTTTGACAGTTTGGTCTCTGCTGGTATACTTTCTTTACTTGACTTCCACATTCTTGCAACCATGCTAAGGATATTTTTTCAACCTCATTAGCATTTCTCAGTTGCCTTTGCTGGCTCCTCCTCCTCTCCCAGAGTTAACACTTCGCATCTCAAGTCTTAATCTTTCACAGTGTTTTCTTCTCTGTTTACCTTTATTTCTTTGGTGGCCTTTAAAAGCCATCTACATGTCAAGCAATTTTATGGCTAGTCCAGATCTCTCTCTTAAGCTTTGGGTTTATATATGCAAATTGCTTATAAAATATATCTACTTGGGTAACAGACCTCTCAAATTTAATGTGTATGAAACTGAAGAGATGGTTTCACCCAAAACTCCTACCTATATTTCTTTTGACAGTTCAATTTTGCTGAAATTTAGGAAGTATTCTTGACTCCTTTTCTTCCCTTACACACCACATCCTATCATTCAGGAAAACATGTTAGCTCTACCTTTGAAATATTATCTCCAATCTGATAACTTTCCACTCTCAACACTGCTAACATGCTGGACCAAGCCACTATCACCTCTTCCTAGAATTACTACAATCACTTCTTAACTGATTTCACCGTGTCTATCCTTTACTCTCCATACTCCATATTTTATTCTTAACCCTAGGTGATAATCTTAAAAACACAAGTCAGAGCATGTCACTCCTCTGCACAAAACTCTCTATGCCTTGCCCTCTCAGCCAGAGCAAAAGTCAAAGACCTTACAATGGCCAACAAGACGCTACATGACCTAGCCTATTTCCTTACTTCTCTGACATCATCCTACTATTCTTGCTCAATCCTCCCCAGCCACAGTGGCTTCTCCCCGAACATGCCAGATATATTCCTCCCAAAGCCTTCACACTGTCTGTTCCTCTGTATGCCAGTCCCTTCCCTCAAACATCTGCTTGGCTAATTCTCTCAGGTACTTCAACAGTGTTCTCAAATGTCATGTTTCAGTGAATCCCAAGCTAGTCACTTATTTAAAACTGTAAAATTCTCAAAAGTTCCAATCCTTCTTATAGTGGTTATATGTTCTTCCCATAATAAGTAACAACTTGTTACTTACAGAATTTGTCTCATGCAAAATTATAAATTCGGCAAGCCCTCATTAATTCCAAGACCAATAAATAGGATTATGCGATCATTAGACCCTTTTACCAATTTCTGATTGTCTACTTTGTTGAGCTAGGTGATGCTGGCTGAAAGCTAAGATTCAGAGATGTGAGATATTACTCCACAGCACAGTAAGCAAAGCATGAAATGGGTAAATTGAGTCACAAATAGACAACGTAAGTCTTAAGAGGCCACTAACTAGCTAATCAGTCTCTAAATAATCCCCAGTTAGCAAAAGCGGCAGAAAGATTGAGAATTTATAGTTTCAGGGTTACCAGCAATTCAAAATTATTTCAATCAGACTCTTCAATCTCACTTTCTAGAAATCAAATGGATGATTTTTCTTAAGAATCTCTAAAAAAAGTCACAATTCATATCCAATAAATTCTACTTCTAGAAATTTATCCTAAGGAAGTTAGATATAATGTGGAACCAAGATTTTTACAATAAAATGTTTTTTAAAATGTAAAGATTAAATAATTTTATATACATATAATGGAGTATTAGGCAACATTTAAAACTGTGTTAAAAAAAATAAGACGGAATCAGAAAGGGAGACAAACTGTAAGAGACTTTTTTTTTTTAAAGATTTTATTTATTTGACAGACAGAAATCACAAGTAGGCAGAGAGGCAGGCAGAGAGAGGGGAGGAAGCAGGCTCCCTGCTGAGCAGAGAGCCCCACACGGGGCTCAATCCCAGGACCCTGGGATCATGACCTGAGCCCAAGGCAGAGGCTTTAATCCACTGAGCCACCCAGGCGCCCCTGTAAGAGACTCTTAGTCTTGGTTACTGGAAGAGAGAGGGGTGGGGGGATGGGGTAACTGGGTGATGGACATTAAGGAGGGCATGTGATGTAATGAGCACTGGTTATTATATAAGACTGATGAATCACTGACCTCTACCTCTGAAACCAATAATACATTATATATTAATTGAATTTAAGTAAAAAAGAATAATCACATAGAATGATACTCAACATATAATGTTGAGGAAATAAACAGAATAAACTGCACAAATATATAAACAAGTATATACTGGTACGTGTGAACAGAAAAAAAGACCAGAGAAGGAAATATAGCAAAATATTTGCAATCACTTCTAAGTGCAGTGGGATTTCAGTTATTTTATTCCTCACATTTTCTATATATTTCAAATTTTCTATAGTGACTATTGCTTTCTAATGAGAAAAAGACACATCCACCTAGTCTAAGATCTGAGAATATAAAGTGCACCATAATTTTATGTACCACTACAGACTGTGAGACACATCCTAATTGTTAAGTTTTTTTAAATGTCAGGATGAAATACAGCAATAAAAGCTATGAATAAACTGACCAAAATACTGCTATTCTTTGTCTAAAGAAACCTAGTGTACCTTGTGTACTTTTAGAGTAGTCAAAGCATCCCTAAAAAGCACTAAAATTACATAAAACTTAACTAGAGGGGCGCCTGGGTGGCTCAGTGGGTTAAGCCGCTGCCTTCGGCTCAGGTCATGATCTCAGAGTCCTGGGATCGAGCCCCACATCGGGCTCTCTGCTCAGCAAGGAGCCTGCTTCCTCCTCTCTCTCTGCCTGCCTCTCTGCCTGCTTGTGATCTCTCTGTCAAATAAATAAATAAAATCTTTAAAAAAAAAAAAACTTAACTAGAAAATGTACAATGTAATATTCAATTCCATAAAAATCTGTTTTAATGCAAAAATTATTTTATACCCAAATCTGCAAATAAAATTCAAACTCCAGGAAGATGTGCCATGTTTTGCCAGTGTACATACACATAGTGATCCGGTTTGAGACACTGATTGGGGAGGGGGAGGAATCCAAATTCTTATAGCATAAAATGGGCTTTTAGACCTTGTTACTATCTGGTTCTCCAGTCTTTTATTTCTAGATACTCTCCCCAACATGCTACCAATGCCCAGTTATTTGTAATTGTTCACCTTACCATACTGCTTCATATCTCCATACCTTAGCAGATATTGATCATCAGTCTAAAATGACTTGCCCCACGTTATCTGACCAACTTACTATCAAACAAGATCTAATCCTCTATCTCCTCTTCAGCCATTGTTGATCTCTCTCAAGTAGATAGGCTAACTCCCTCTCCTCTGAAATACCACAATGTCTCTATTATTTCATCTATCAGTCTGGACTGAAATTGTTTATACAGCTATGTTTCTTCTATTATATAGTACATTCCCATTTCCTTAAGGATAGAGACCACACTCCATTCATGGATATGTCCTTGACGTACATACATGCTCAATGCTACTTACTGAAACATTAAAAACATTTAATGATATTATTTATAAATGGAGACAAATCAACTACATGCAGCTCTTACCTATTCAGGAACAACAGAAAAGCTAGTCACTTTTATTTACTCCAAAACAATGAAAGTATATATCTAAAAACCAATCTTGGATTTTTCAAAACACTAAACATAGAATTACCATATGACTCAGCAATTCCACTTCTAGCTATTTACCCAAGAGAAATGAAAACATATGTCCACAGAAAAACTTGCACACAAATGTTCATAGCAGCAGTATGCATGACAGCCAGAAAGCAGAAAAAATACGAATGTTCATCAAGAGATGAACAAAACGTGGTAAGTGTATCTACACAATGGAATATTGTTTGGCAATTAAAAAGAATATGTGCTACAACATAGATAAATCCTGAATAATATACCATACTAAGTTCAAAAAGTCAGTCACAAAAGACCACATACATAATTCCATCTATAGGTAATGTTCATTATGTATGGCAAATCTATACTGACATAAAACAGATTAATCATTGGCTAGGACTTGGGGAGCTTAGGGATAAAATGGGAGTGACTGCTAATGCAAATGGGGTTTCTTTATGAGGTTATGAAATGTTCTAAAAGTGACTGGTAATGGCTGCATAACTCTAAAAATATACACACAAAAAAACAATGAATTGTATACTTTAAATGGGTGAATTTTATATTATATAAATTGTATCTCAACAAAGCTATTTAACAAATCAGTCTTGGGTTTGGCAATGATCTTTACATTAACACCAAAAGCATAATCCGTAACAGAAATAACTGATAAATTAGGCTATCAAAATAAAAAAAATTCTGCTGTGCGAAAGACAGTATACACAACCTTTTGGGTCTGGAGGTGGAGCTTATTTATCCCCCTGCCCTTAAGCAAAGGCTGAACTAGTGATCAGATTCCAAACGATAGGGTATGGAAAGGGAAAATAATAACTTTCTAGGAGAGAAGCCTGGCAGACTACTATTTTAAACCAAGTGATAAAAGTTAACATTACCACTGATAATCATGATACCATAAACCTATAAACCCAGTCTAACATCAGACATAAACTGTGGGACATTCTACAAAATACCTGATCAGTAATCTTCAAAACTGTCAAGGTCATAAAAAAAATATGCAAAGACTGAGAAACTATCATAGACTAGATGAGAAGGAGAAATGGCAGCCGAATACAAGGCAGTATTCTACATTGGATTCTGGAACCAAAACCAAAAGAGATTAATGGAAAAACTAAAGTATGTAATTAGTTATCAGTAGTATGCCAATTTAATTTGTTAGTTCTGTCAATGTGCTGTGTTATATAAAATGTTAACATTCGGTAAAACTGTGTACAGGGCATACAGGAATCTTTATGCTTGCAACTTTCCTGTAAGTTTATAATATGATTTATCTTAAAAATAAATAAAGAGGGGGGTGCCTGGGTGGCTCAGTTGGTTAAGCGACTGCCTTCAGCTTAGGTCATGATCCTGGAGTCCCGGGATCCAGTCCCACATCAGGCTCCCTGCTCCCCCTCCTCCTCTGCCTACTTGTGATTTCTGCTTGTCAAATACATAAATAAATAAATCTTTTTAAAATAGACAGATATAATAAATAGGATATTTAACATTTCTTTTTTTAAAAATCTAATTTAGTAGTAATAACTTCAAACTAGCTTTTGTAATATCCTAGGTCATACTACATAATTTATTCAATTTTATGGCTTCATTTTAAAATCCCAACTTTTATACTACCTTTTGGTATAAACTGCATTTGGCACTATATACCAAATGTAAATTGGATACAACTTATGACTCAGCAATTCCTGGATTCACTCCAAAGAAAGAAGCAGCAAGTATACACCAAACTGTATGCACAAGAATGTTCATCACAGCCTTATTTATACTAGTGGAAAACTGGAAGGAATTTAAGTGTCCACCATTACAGAAAGTTTTTTAAATTAAGGTACACTAAATGGAATATATTCATTTCTTAAACTATGTTATCTATACTTATTCACATAAAAAGATATTTTGCAACTCACTTTTCACAGAACACATTGTGGATAGCTGACAAATTTCTCCTACTGATTAATATTTGTGTTCTAACTTTTTGATCTAATCATTTATATTTGCTATGATGAACAATCCTGTGTATTTGCAGAGCTGTTTTGCAGGATACATTTCTTTAAGTAAATAAAAGATTAGGTTAAGCTCATGAACACTTTTAGTTTTAAAATACACTGCCCAATTACTCTTCAAATTACTGCACCAATTTTCATTTCTCACTCACTCATTCAGATGGGGGGTGTCTTTTTCTTATTTTAACCCATATTTGTTGAAATAGTAATATATTTGTTCAACTGTTAACTGTTCAATAGCCATTTATAACTTTTCTCCTTTATACTACATATTCAGCTACTTTGTCCATTTAAAAAATTGTTTCTCTTATTGATTCTTCTTATACTGGTAATATACTATAATTTTTTTCAATTTGTCTACATTATTTATTTTTTAAAAGATTTTATTCATTTATTTGACAGAGAGAGATCACAGGTAGGCAGAAAGGCATGCAGAGAGAGAGAGAGAGGAGGAAGCAGGCTCACCGCCGAGGAGAGCCCGATGCGGGACTTGATACCAGGACCCTGAGATCATGACCCGAGCCAAAGGCAAAGGCCCAACCCGTTGAGCCACCCAGGTGCCCATCTACATTCTTTATATATCTGTCTTTCCTTATATATAGTTTTGGAAAGGCAAAAATCTGTCAGTGTTTCCTTTATAGTTATATGCTAGTTGTAGAACCCTTCTTTAAAAAAAAAAACACTGCCTACTTGAAGACTATATAATTTCATTTAGTACCTTATGTCTTTACATTTCTAATATGTAAGGCAGTAGAGACTGAAATTCATTTTCTCTTCATATGGATATCCAATACGAATTACTGAATAAGCTACCTTTTCCCCAATGACATGTTAAGCTTATATCAAATTTTCATATAATAAAAAAGTATGCTTCTTCACCCTCCACGATAATCTATTGATCTTCATGTCCTTCAAGAAAGTACTATTTTTCTTACACTTCAAGAATTAATCCCAATATATTATGACTACAATCCTGTCCCCAACTCCCAGAAACAGTAATACATTTGCCATTCAAGTGCTAGAGTTACCAAACTATGCAAGCCATTCATGACCTAATATGCAAAAAAAATTAATTCTGCCGAAACCTTACTACATTTCAATGCTTTCTGGCTGGAATATGTCCCACATTATGCAGACTCCTATACGTACTTTAATATTAAGCTGCGGAGGAGTTTTTTTGTTGGTTTTTTTTTTTTAAAGATTTATTTATTTATTTATTTATTTATTTGAGAGAGAGAGAGAGAGAGAGAGAGAAAACGAGTGAGCATACAGGCAAGAGTGCAGGAGGGGCAGAGGGAGAGAATCTTTAAGGTGACTTCCTGTTGAGGGTGGCCTGACACATGTCAGATGCCTAACTGACTGAGCCACCCACACACCCTGAAATTTGTCCTTTTTAAATGTAGAACAGTATATATAGGTAGTACATAAGTTCTGCTTTTAGAATTGTTGCTCCTTAGAATTCCTGAAAAAGTATAGACTTCTAACTACATCAAACTTTATATTCCAAGCAGGTGAAAATCATCTTTAGTTTTACTAGAGATAATGTAATACACATCTTCAATATTACAGTATGTAATGAGACAATCTTAGGAGAAATTAGTCATAAATATTAAAATGAGGGCTTTTCTTTTTTTTTTTTTTAAAGATTTTATTTATTTGACAGAGATCACAAGTAGGCAGAGAAGCAGAGAGAGAGAGGAGGAAGCAGGCACCCTGCGGAGCAGAGAGCCCGATGTGGGGCTCGATCCCAGGACCCTGGGATCATGACCTGAGCCGAAGGCAGAGGCTTTAACCCATTGAGCCACCCAGGCGCCCCAAAATGAGGGCTTTTCTATTAAGTCATAAGTCTTGCGATGTTTTATTTGAATTATTATCATGATCTTAATTTAAAGTGAGAAAAAGTCTTCCCTTTACTATTGAGCAATATGTACCTTTTGTGTAATTCTATAAGGAGCTAAGGCAAACATAGTCAAGTTGTTTTTGCTTCCCTGGATGAACAATGGATTCTTTGATGAATCAGCAGAATATGCTGAACTGAAAATAATGTATTTCTCCTTTATATTTTTAATACAAGATAACTGCTTACTAATTTTATTTATTTATGTTTATTTATTTTACGATTTTATTTATTTATTTGACTGAAAGACAGAAATCACAAGTAAGCAGAGAGGCAGGCAGAGAGAGAGGGGGAAGCAGGCTCCCCACCAAGCAGAGAGCCCAATGTAGGGCTCGATCCCAGGACCCTCCTGGGATCATGACCTGAGCCGAAGGCAGAGGCTTTAACCCACTGAGGCACCCAGGTGCCCCCTGCTTACTAATTTTAATCACCAACCAATGAATAGCTAATTTAAAGATAATAGTAACATTCAACTATCATAATCATTTAATAAGTAAAAAGGTTTCATGATTTTACAAATTTTAGAAGTACAGAGAAGAAACATTTTATGTTTTGAAAACTGCCAGAGTGACATATTAAAACCTAGAAAGAGGAATAAACTTTCTAATAGCCATTACTGCCTGTTTACATAAAAACAAATACCTAATTGCCTGTAATCCATGAAATCTCATTTTTGGAAGGAGATTAAGAAAGCAGCCACTAGAGAAAAGGTTAAATTCCAATTTATAAAACATTAAAATATTATATGATTGGTTACCAAATATAATTACTTGGAAAAATAAAAACTTTAGCTACAACCCTTTTACAATGATAAATGTAATCCTTTAATATAATAATTTAATATGATGATACAACGATTTACCCTTTAAAATGATAAAAGAAACTTTAGAAAAATATTTATTTTCCACATCTCAACTGAAATTATATTGTTCTTGCCAACTGTGGCTTATTCATTGATTTACCTATATGCTTGTTCTTGATTTGATGATTTTACGTGGGTGGCTATCTTTTTTAGAAATCACTATTCTGAGACAGTGTAACAATGACTAAATACATATATCATCAACTCTAGGCTACTGATTACATCTGGAAGAGGAAGACATGAGGCCCAAGGCCTAGGTTGTAACTTAACATCTTATTTTGAACAAAAGACCAGAAGCAAATAGAGCAAAATATTAACTACTAATTTAACAGTGATCATGTATACACAGATATGTGTTATATCAATTCATCTGAAATACGTGGTAATAAAAAACAATTTAAAAAGACAATGATCATATCCCAACTCTACTAACAATAGAATACTTTCTAGATCATCTCTAACGAGTCAGCATTTAACTTCTAATACATTTAACAAATATTTAATGTGTACCTAATATTTAGCCAGGTTTTGCAACACAACTGCCCCTGGTCTCATGACACTTCCAGTCTAGTGATGAGGGAAGAAGAGCAATGGATAGCAATCATATAATCACACAATTAAATATAACCTAACTGTGATAAGTGCCTAAGAGACCATGAAAGTACATTCCTAGCAACAGTACATCTGACCTAGCTCCAGGGGCTAGGAAACGAAAGTGAATGCTTATTTGAAACTTAAAGGATAACTCCTTTAAGTTGGATGGGGTTAGAAGGAATTTTAGAAAGAGGAAAACAACATCTAAAAGTATTGTGGAGAAGGTATCAGTGTTTTCTAGTAATGAACTATAAGCAGTGTGGTGAAGGTAGAAGGAAACAAAGGAGTAGCCGTACAGGTAAGAATGTAACTTGAAAAGTCATACAGAAGGTTGTACGAAAGGCTGGGAGTGATATTTGACTTAAACAATTTGCAGTTGAAAAAGAATCCTGTGGCAGCAACTTAGAAAACCAACTGTAAATGGGGAAAGCAGATAAACTGAGACTAGATAGAAGACTTAACTGAGATCAATCAATGGAGATGATGAAGCCTGAACAAGAACAGTTGTAACAGAAAACAAAGTTCAAGCCTCTGTGTGAAGACTGCTATTGACCAAAATCCACATTCATGGGTGTTTTCTTCAGTTTATAAAAAAGATCATTTGTTTATCTTTAATCTTCTGGCAGCTCCACTACTCTGCAAAGGTTTTCTAAAGATCCTCAACACATCAGCATGTTTATTCGCTATTCTAGGGTATAATCTGCCTGGATCTGGGACTGTAACCTACCATTTCAGTCTTTTCTGCTATCTGTCCTCCTTACCCCTTCCCACTTATCATCAACCAAGTTCAATTTATACCAAATTCCTGCTTCCTCAAAGATAACATATTTTTAGATGGCTCTCTGACTTAACAAATGCTATTCCCTCTCTGCCTGAATTGTTCTTCCTCAATTAAGAAATCTAGCCAATGGGCACCTCGGTCACTCAGTCGGTTGGGCAGCAGGTTCTTGGTTTGGCTCAGGTCGTAATATCTCAAATAAATCTTTAAAAGGAAAAAAAAAAGAAATCTAGCCTGGTCTTTTAAGACTCCACTCAAACACTACTTAAGTAGTATTTGTTAAGTAGTATTAAGTACTTTTGTTTGTTAAGTAGTATTAAGGCTTTCTTTACTACCTCAAGATCTGTGTATCATTACATTTTCTACAAAGTTCAATTATAAAAGTTCACATTTATAAAAAGTATATATATAAAAGTTACTATTTGCTCCTGTATTTCCCTTCACAAGATGGTAAGATCTACAGTTTTAAAGAAAAACACTGTCTCATTCTTCATGTCTGTAGTGACTGGACATGAAAAAAATTTTTCAAGAATAAATGGTCTCGCAGGGGTGCTGGGGTGGCTCAATCTGCCAGGTGTCCAACACTTGGTTTCCACTCTGGTGGTGATCTCAGAGTCGTGGGATGGAGCCCTGCTTTGGGATCCACACTGGGTGTGGAGCCTGCTGGAAATTCTCTCTCTCCCCCTCTCCCTCTGCCCCTTCCCACCACCCCTAGCTCTCTCGAAAAGGAAGGAAGGAAGGATGGGAGAAATGAAGGAAGAGAGAGTGGGAAGGAGGGAGGGAGGGAGGGAGAGAAAGGTGGTGATGTGTAGTAAATTTATCACTTTCTCATACATCTTCAACTCATTACTCTAAATGGAGAAGGATGAGCAGGGGAAGTTACTTTTGTTGTTTTAAGAATTTCTCACAAGTCTTGGCTCATCACAGGCTTTTGGTCTAACCCATTTTTTACAGATTTATGCTACTCTTTCACATTTATCTCTGAATATGTACTCATACTTGATATGGTTGTTTCCAATCTGAGCTAAGAACTTCTGTAGAGGGGCACCTGGGTGGCTCAGGGGGTTAAGCCTCTGCTTTTGGCTCAGGTCATGATCTCGGGGTCCTGGGATCAAGCCCCACATCAGGCTCTCTGCTCAGTGGGGAGCCTGATTCCCCCTCTCTGTCTGCCTGCTTCTCTGCCTACTTGTGATCTCTCTCTCTCTTTCTCTGTTAAGTAAATAAATAAAAATCTAAAACAAAACAAAACAAAAACAACCCAGAAACTTCTGTAGAATAACCCTGATTTCTTGAGCTAAAACTTTCTTATATTTACCCCTTTTTGAAATTCATCCTTCACCTGGAATCACTATTAATAGGATATATCTTTTAAATAAGTTTGATTAAATCTCTAAGCTTGGAGCACATGCCTAACCATGTCCAGCATTTTCTCCTTCATTAATATAAAATCTTGGACAGTAGTTCTCAACTGAGAGCAATTTTGATGCCAAGGGGACATTTGGCAAAGTCTTGAGACATTTTTGGTTATCACAACCGAAGGAAGGAGATAAGTATGCTACTGGCATCTAGAAGGTAGAGGTCAGGGACGCTACTAAATACCCTACAATGTAAAGGACCAGCCCTCCCCACAATAGAGTTATCTGACCCAAAATGTCAACAGTGCCATTTCTGAGAAAATCTGGTCTAAAATGAACTGAATGCTTTGTCTCAAAGTCTCTGTCAAATCCCAAATGCTACCATTTCAGACTTTTTGGCCACAATTAACTCCGAATAGCTAATTATTGTCATATTTTCTCAATAAACAAATAATTGATAAAGAAAATAAAAAGTCTATCTACTGTTAATATGCTTTTATAAGTAGACAGCTGCTACACCATCACTACCAGAGCTAATATGCCACTTCTGTAATCTATGAGGAATGCTATAGTATGCTACCATAAAATACCATCTCGAGGTTATTTTTTTTTATACAAACAAATGCTCTCTACCACATTTTTACTCTCAGGTTCATGGAATTTCTCATACAATGCTCTTCCCTCCTCTATTATCTTCTTTTAGACTGGTTAGATTTGTTTAATAAGTTTGCCCTCTACTAACATAATTATAAATCCTATACCTCAAATCTCAGTGACATTCATAATGGTTTACAAACATATATAGTCATAATTACTGTTTCCAAATACTCCCTTTCTCTTTCTTCCGATGCACTCCCCCAAACACGTTTCTTCTAAAATGTAACTAACTCCCACCATTTTATCTGGATCTCTCTCTAATGCCTACTTAAAATTCACCTTAAAATCTTTAATAGTTATGTGAGGATGATAAACATTTTCTCTGTAGTCCTTATTATTCGGGTATCATACACAAGAGTCCAGAAAAGCAAATCTTTATATTTAACTATTTATTCAGTCAAATGGTCACAGTTTCTCATTTCCCTTACAGTCTGTAAACATTCTTCAACACGAAGAGATGAAAATTAACAACCTGTAATATAGTTAGGCCTGAAGTTTAAAATATTTCAAACTGCTATACTTTAAAGCTGTTATACCCTAGTGTGACTTCAGTTGAATTACTAAAGAGAAAGATTTTATCCCATATTCCAGGTGTATCCTTATATCACTATATCTGATATCTGTCAGCAAAAAGCAATTCAAAGCAAACATTCACCCTCAGCAATTCAAAGCAAACATTCACCCTCAGTAAAAAAATTCTGATGTACTTACTAATGAAAGCAATAAATACCCATATAATTGAATTTCAGAATATAAAATCCTATCATTCTATGAAGATCTATCTCTGTGTTAAGTATTACATAAATACAACTTGAGCTGAAGGGGAATGTTATGTCATATAAACAGAATCATATAGTATATACCCTTTTGTGCCTGGCTTTTTCAACTTACCACACTGCTTTTGAAATTTATTAATGTTTTATACATATCAGTTAATTTATTCCTTTTAACTGTTAAATATTCCATTATATGGATGTACCAAAATTTGTTTATCCACTACCAACTGATGGGCATTTAAAAGTAGCTTCCAGTCTATAGCAATTTTGAATAAAGCCGCCTTTAACATTCTCATAGAGATCTTTGTGTAGACACATGCTTTTGTTTCTCTTGGATAAAAACCCAGAAGTGGGATTCCTGGATCATAAGGTAAATGTATGTATAACTCTAACAGAAAAACGCCAAATTGTTTGCCAGAGTGCCTTACCATTTTACAAACCACCCAGCAATGTCCTAGAGTTCAGTTGCTCCACATTTTCACATATACTTGATACTGTCAGTTTTTTAAAAATTTTAGTTATTTTAATAGATATGTAACAGTATCTCATTGTGGCCATAATTTGAAATTATCCAATGACTAAACATGTTGTATATTAGCCAACTGTGCATCTTCTTTGGAGAAATGTCTACTCAAAAATGTTCGTTTTTAAATTGGGTTACCTTTCTAATGTTGACTTGTAAGACTTACTTATATATTCTATATACTACTCCTTTATCAGGTATACGATATGCTAACATTTTCTCCCATTGTGGGTTGTCTTTTCATTCCCTTGACAGTGTCCTTTGAAGTACAAAAGTTTTTAATTTTGATGATGTCCATTTTATTTGTTTTTCTTTTGTTGCTTGTACCTTCAGTATTATATCTAAGAAACTGACTAAGTCAAGGGCATGAAGATTTATGCCAACATTTTCTTCTAAGAGTTTTATAGCTTGGTTCTAACATTCTGAATTTATTTTGCATATGGTGTAAGATAGGAATCCAACTTCATTCTTTTACATATAGATACCCAGTTGTCTGAGCACCATTTGTTGAAAAGACTATTCTTTCTCCTTTCACATGTTTTGCAACTATTTTCTCCCAATCTATGGCTCATATTTTCATTTTCCTAGCAGTATCTTCTAAAAAATTTTTTTTTTGAATTTTGAAGCCAATCTATCTTCTTTTAAAAGTGGTTTGTGTTATTTGTGTCCCATCTAAGAAAGTCTTGCCAAAATGGTCACAAATATTTTCTGTGTTTTCTTCTAGAAGTGCTACTTTAGCTCTTAAGCCTAGCCTATGAAAAATTTTGAGTTGCTTTTTGTATGGCATGAAGTAGGGTCCAAATTCTGAATTACTTTGTCACCTCTGCTGAAAATAAGTTGACTGTATGTATGGGTCTATTTCCGGATTCTCTATTTTGTTCCATTTATTTATGTTTATTCTTTCATCAATATTATACGGTCTTCATCTTGAAAATCCTATAGTGTTAGTTCTCCAGCTTTGCTCTTACTTTCCAAAATGCTTTGGCTAGTATTCTAGATCCTTCACGTTTTCATATGAATTTTAGAATTCCCAGTCACTTTATACAAAAAAAAAAAAAAAACCACCAAAACAAAAAAACCTGCTTCGGTTATGAGAATACATGGATTCTATTCATAAGTTAATATGGGGACTCTTAATATTTTTTTACTAACTGTCCAATCCATGAACATTGAATATCCACTTTTTCTTTTAGGTCTTCTGTAATTTCTCAGTAATATTATGTAGTTTTCAGTCTGTAAGTGTTACACATATTTTGTCAAATTTATCCCTAAATTTGTCATGTTTTTGCTTCTCTTGTAAATGGTACTACGTTTGTTACATCAACTTCAAACTGGTTGTCACTAATATATAGAAAGACAAATGCTTTCTGCATATTAATCTTCTAATTTGCAGTCTTACTGAAGCTTTTTGGATAGAATCTTAAGATTTTTGTATATACAAAACATGGTGTCTGAAAACAAATTTTTTTACTTCTTCATGATTTTTCTTTATTTTACCTTATTGCACTAGCTAGAATCTCCACAACAATGTTGAATGAATGTGGTAATAAGAGAAGACAGACTTGCCTCTTCCTGATCTTAGGGGCAAAGAATTTAGTCATACACAATTAAATACAATCTAACCGCTTGTTTTTTGTAGATTCTCTTAATCACTACAAGGAAGTTTCCTTCAATTCCTAGTTCGCAGAGATGTATTTTTAATCAAAAATGGATACTGAATTTTATCAAATGTTTTTTATTTCCTGCGGTGATATTATGGATTTTCTTTTTTATTATGTTAATGTGGTAAATTACCCTAATTGATTTTTGAACTTGAATTAACTTTACAATGCAATCCTAATATAAGCCCTCTTTTGTCACAATTTTTACATAATGGTTAGCTATAATTTGCTAAAATTTTGTCACGTTACTCTCTGTACTTTTCTCCAATTTAAAATCTAGATAGGTTTATCAGTTAAAAGTTTACTTTAGGCTTTATACTTTCATTTTATTTTACTTATTTCTATTGTGGCTATTGATATTTCTATTTTAAAATATAATATAAAGGCATACTTATATTATGAAAGCAGAAATGTGCACAGTAAAATGAGTAATAAATTAAGAAAACATATTCCAATCCTTGTTGCCTACTTTACAAAATCACACAGCCCCTCCTTTGTACCAATGAACATTTATTCTTTGCCTCTCATCAAATAAGAAATGGTCAAGAGTCTCCGCCTTTTTAGTTCCTTTGCTCTATTTTTAAGTAGAAGGTAAACAAATGTAAACAGTAATAAAATTCTCCTGTAACTTCAGTAAGATGTGAGAAATTAAGAAATTTATAGTTAAAAAGTTCCCAATTCAGGTTCTGGCACCAATTCCAAAACAAAATTCAGCTGAATAAATATTTTTATAAAAAACAGATACTTAAAAAAATTAAATTGATAGGTAAAATTCTGAGGCAAGATTTCAAAGTATAAAGATGATAAACATAACAAAGTAAAAAGATCTGACTAAAAAAAGAAACTTTTCTAACAAAACATATGCGACCAAAATTGAATAATAACACTAAAACCAGCCCAACCCAAATATATCACTATGTACAGTTTAGGAACAGAAATAAATATAGAATGGAAAGATTTTATGATTTAAATTTTATTATTTTTTAAGATTAAAAGTTTGAAACTATCTTAATAAATTCTCTAGTCAAATTTTAAGTGATAAAATCTAAATATCAAAATCTAAAAAGGTTTTTAGAAAAGAAACTGTAAAGCCTAAATATATACCAGCTTTCATGGAGAAACAATGGTATCTCTCAGTGGCAGGAGGGCTTTTCATGTGCAATCTGTTCTTGACTGCTGGTATTAAAACATAATGGCTAATAATTTACAAAACAAAAATAGAGGATAAATATAACACTATTGAAATTCAATGTGCATGTATGTATATTATTATTTTAACATACTTTAGCTATTACTTTTCATTCCCTTTTCTGCAAAATATTTTACAAAATATTCTCCTACTAGGAACTCAAATTAATAAACTAATTAATAACATTTCTTTCCTATTTCCTGCTCACTTTACATAGGAATTTTAGACGAAATAACCAGAGTAGACAGAAGAAAAAAATTTTAAAAAGATGGGCTTGAATTATTTAAGTGAAGATTTTGTTATATACAGTCTGTCATTAACCTCCACAAAAAAATTACTTACATCTGCTTAAAAAGTTGTCAATATTTTTGTTTTTTCTTAAGGCAGGAAAATCCAAATCATATACCAAAGCATCCAATCCATCCTAAACAAATAAACAAACAAACAGTTAGTTTTTTGGATCACACTTTGGATGAACACTTCCCTTTTTTATGAGTAAAGAGTAGAACATATGCTTTAACATTTAATTTGGCCTCTCTCATATATCTTGCATTCATTTAATACCTTCTACAAGGTTACACGGGTGCCATAAAAAGATAATTTTTTTAATTTCATATATAGATTTTTCACCTTCTAAATTGCCCAGTCTGAGAAAGCAGCAAAATCACCACAAATTGGCTACACATGACTTTAACACATGCCCTTGACCTCGTAAGGGCATGAAATTTACTTTCATTCCCCCTACTACATTTATCCTTATTTCACAGACACTGATCAAAAACAAATGGCCTGTATTTGTTACTATCGGTATTTTATAAGGCAGTAGCTAAACGTCAGTGCCTAAAATGTGATATTTAGTATAAAGTATCTGCATTTAGATACATTTTGCAATTACAAAAAGACACTGGATTTTCATAAGGCTTCTCTTTCTTTCTTTGAAGCACTTTACAGGACAAACATTAGTAAAAGACAAACATGGGCTTTTACTTTTAAGTGAATTTTTAAATATTATCTAATTACAGAACAATGTGAAGGTGTACCAATCACTGCTGAAGCAGGGATACACCTATTCAGTTTATGTGTTGTGGCAGGAGCAGGAGGAACATTCAGATAATCCCAAGCAGTCTTCATATTATTTAGCTGGGGAAATTCAGCAGAGCTCAAGAATAAAAACAGAACAGCAAAGGAAGAAACATCTTCTGCAGACCCCCCGGTACACCAAAGGTTGAAGGAAAAATTAAAGCCAGAGGTTAAGTGTGGTCACTCAGCTGTTTTAGAATACAAGTACTTAAAATATTTCCCTAGGAAACCAGAAAGCAGAGTCAAATTTTTTTTTTAAAGATTTTATTTATTTATTAGAGAGAGAGAGAGAGAGAGAGAGAGAGAGCGAGCATGAGCACAGGCAGACAGAGTGGTAGGCAGAGGCAGAGGGAGAAGCAAGCTCCCCGCTGAGCAAGGAGGCCGATATGGGACTCGATCCCAGGACGCTGGGATTATGACCTGAGCCGAAGGCAGCCGCTTAACCAACTGAGCCAACCAGCGTCCCAGCAGAGTCAAATTTAAACACGCTTTAGAATATATCAATGCAGGCACCTGGGTGGCGTCTGCCTTCACCTCAGGGTCCTGGGATCAAGTCCTGCATAAGGCTCCCTGCTCAGCAGGAAGTTAGCTTCTCCCTCTCCTCTGCCCCTCCTCTCTGCTTGTTCTTTATCTCTCTCAAATAAATAAACAAAATCTTAAAAAAAAAAAAATTTATATATATATATATAAAATTGCATGAGTTGGAAACTGAACATGGAAAAATAGGTAATAATACTAATGCTGTTGACTGCTTGAAGAGACCAACTCACCCAATAACTGGTTTTTCAAAATTCAGTTTGCACAGATCTAAAGAAAAAGCTCCTCGGTTATTGCAAATTTATCTATCTTTAAGATACATTTCCCAGAGTCTTCTAAGCAATTTGAGTATTTCTGGTAATACTTTTTACGGGAAAAAAGATAAAACCTTTTTACAAAAACACTATTTTTAGAAAGACCAGCTAATGCTTTCTCTATTAAAACTGGAAAACCAAACCCAGGGTGCCCGGTTGGCTCAGTTGATTAAGCGAGTGCCTGTAGCTCAGGTCATGATCCTGGAGTCCCAAGATCGAGTCCCAAATCAGGCTCCCTGCTCAATGGAGAGTGTGTTTCCCACCTCATCCTCCCATCTCTTGTGCTCTCTTTCACTCTCTCTCAAATAAATTTAAAAAATAAAAAAAAAGAAAGAAAAGGAAAATCAAACCAATAAACATGTGAAATATTTTCTAGTAAAAGACAAATTAAATATGATTTTTTTAAAAAGAACTTTAAATTCTTTAAGGCAGAAACCACAGTTAAAATCTCAATTTTTCCTACAGCACCTTGCAGAATGACTGACATGTAGGTATAACATTTACATTAAGCCAGTGATTTTTATGCTCATTAGCAATGGCATTATATTATTTAAGAAATATTTTTCTTAAAGCTTCAGTGCATCAGGTCACTCCCCAAAATTAGACTACAGAGTAGTCCAAGTACTACTGACGACACAAGAAAAATTATAGGTAAAATTTTGGTACTATAAAGTTGTCTGGAAAATAATCTCAATATGTTATTACATTTTATAATAACTGTTATTTTAAGAGTTCCTAGGAAATATCTACTTCCAAAGACACATGCAAATTTTAAAAGATTCAGAATTAAATTATAATAGCTTAAACTGTTTTCTAATATCAAATGAAACATTAAAAGCAAGAGAAACACATATTAAATTTTACTCACATGCTCTCTTTGGTAAACATATTGGGAACAACTGCTTCCAATCTTATTCCATGTAAGTTTCTTTTTAATTATAAATGTTAAGCACAAAAGAACCTCAAAAAATTACCTTGTTAAACAACTTTACCAAATAGCAATTAGAAATATTAGCTAACTTGTCCCATACTAGCTAGTAAGCTGTATCAAAATCAAAATGCTAACTCTTAGTTTAGTAGTTAAAGATATAGGACCATGATGAAAAGATGATTGAAAAAATCCTGCACCTCTTAAAAATGAAGTTAGGAATTGAAAATAACTATGTCTATTTAAACTCAAGCTGTACTGTTCAAAAATTAATAGAAAACCACAAGTCATTCTTCTAATTATAACTAGAAAGGACACTGGCTAGGACTCAAACCTGTTTGCTTTATTACACCACTACTCACTCCTCTGAATGACCTTCCTTAAACTACCCTATAAAAACTAACAGTTCCCCTGTCTTACAGTTATTCTTTACTTCAGTCTTCAAGCTAGATTTTAAATGCCTTGAGTAAGGTAAGCCCCAGAACTGAGCATCACATTTTACTTGTAATATAGTAGATAAGAGTGCTGGCTCTCCTACTTTGACAATTATTCCCCCTTCCACCTTCCTAATTTAACTGTGATTTTGTTCAAGCCACCCAACTTCCTCCATGAGTTTCCAACGAGTGGGAAGACCTTCCCCGGCTTCAAGAGCTGGTTCTTAATAGTCTAATCTAAACCCAACATCATGGCCCATTACTCTTGCCAGTATTCACTTTAAGTACAGGAACATGGTAATAATCTGTCACAGAAGACATGAGGGAAAACCTACAGAAGGCTTCTGGGGGAAAGTTTCTTCTCTCTTAAAAGGTAATACATGTAAGAAATATCTTCCTTTCAAGAGAAATTGTCATGTCTGTATGTGACACCTAAAACAACAGCTGCCATCTTGCAGCCTCAAAGAAGTTGGTAGAAGACAAAGCCAAGCACAAGGAGGGCAACAGAGCCAAGGACGGAGGGAACCTGGGTCCCTGATGATGTTCGGTCAATCACTGAATTAATTCCACCCATTCCTGAGATAATGAATTGTCTGATTCGATTGCATTGGATTTTTTTTCTAAAGATTTTATTTATTTATTTGACACAGAGAGAGACAGTGAGAGGGGGAATACAAACAGGGGGAGTGGGAGAGGAAGAAGCAGGCTTCCCACTGAGCAGGAAGCCCAATGTGGGGCTCGATCCCAGGACCCTGGGATCATGACCTGAGCTGAAAGCAGAGAGTTAATGAGTGAGCCACCCAGGCACCCCTGCATTGGTTCTTCTGTTTCTTATAACTTAAAGCATCCTAACTAAAACACATAAATGTCACTGAACTGAAACAGTATTAACCAATGCATAAAGTTATAGGGACTTGTAGCACTGAAAGAAAAGGTGAGAGAATTGCCCATTCAATAGTAACTACAGGGGCAAGATGGGGCTGAAAAGAGTGTCACTCTTTGGTAAATGTTGTTTGTATAACTGGACATAAGTATGGAGATGAATGATTTTTGAGCCATGCTTAATAATAAAATGAATTCCAGATGGGTTGAAATGAAGATATAAAGGAAAAACATTTTAAAGAAAAAAACAGTATACTTGCATGCTACTTTTGGGAGGACAAGTCAAATAACCTTTCTGAGGTTTTCTCTTTTGTAAAATGAGGATAATAACTACCTACAACTCATAATGGATTTGTGAGAATTAAATGAGTGAAGTATGTAAAGTGACCCTTAATGGTCCCATTTCCCTTTATTTCTCTGACATTTGAAAGTTTTACAAATTAGTCTCACTATGGCTAGAAATGACATAAAGAGAAAAATAGACATCTTAGTCACGTAGTCATAAAAATCTAAGAGTAAATCTTAGGTAACTATGCTATAAACCCTTCTCCAACACAGTAATCCCCATCTATGATTTTTTTTTTTTTTAAACATCAGGTATCTGACTTTTGCTTGGCCACAGAATTTAATCACACACTTGTTAATGGAAAACCAGATGTCTCCACTAATTGTATACGGTGAGTAGGTGTCTGGACCTATAACCACACACTTTAAATTTATAGTAGTATGACATAGTGTATGGCTTTCAGGATCATCCATAAGCAAAATTTATGTCTTTTATCAGAGAAATAAGGACAAAAAGGTATCCAGTGTAATCTAAGGCTTGTGCAAAACAGAGGCTATGGGGAGTCAAGAAACTGTGATGGAGGAGAAGGACACAGGTTTCCACTATCCTGCAGTGGATAAATTATACAAGGAATGTGTATTTCCAACCATAAATTGGGGCAAGGAATTCTGACTTTATTCAACACTCTAAAGTTCCATAAGTAATGAGTAAGACTTCCCCACTTCCTAAAGTCCATATTCTAGTACCAGAACTCAGGATCTTAACAGCAATTAACATTCCTCCAGGTGCAAAAACAATTTACAAGGAGTAACAGCCAAAGCATGTAGTCCTACTGCTCCTTCACTTAACTGTATTATTTAGGCTGAAGGAAAGCTACCCTCTACTTTGACAACATGCCTGTTTTATAGTTTTATCATCGATTTAAGAACTAAAGAAGGACACATAAGAGAGGAACCAAAGTCAAAGAATTACAATAATTAAATTCTTTACTACTCATAGCTGAACAATGATAGTAGACCATTTATAGCTGGTCTACCATCATTTTGAAAGAGACTAGTCACATTGGAGAAGTACTTTCACATAAACACATAAAGGAAAGCATAATTAATTACAAATTTAACATTTTACAATATCTAAGGACCAAACATTTCACATTTCCTAAGAAGCACTGTTGTTACACAGAAAACAGACAATCATATAAAAAAGGGAAGAAGATATGAACAGACACTTCTCCAATGAAGACATACAAATGGCTATCAGACACATGAAAAAATGTTCATCATCACTAGCCATCAGGGAGATTCAAATTAAAACCACATTGAGATACCATCTTACACCAGTTAGAATGGCCAAAATTAGCAAGACAGGAAACAACATGTGTTGGAGAGGATGTGGAGAAAGGGGAACCCTCTTACACTGTTGGTGGGAATGCAAGTTGGTGCAGCCACTTTGGAAAACAGTGTGGAGATTCCTTAAGAAATTAAAAATAGAGCTTCCCTATGACCCTGCAATTGCACTACTGGGTATTTACCCCAAAGATACAGATGTGGTGAAAGGAAAGGCCATCTATACCCCAATGTTTATAGCAGCAATGGCCATGGTCGCCAAACTGTGGAAGGAACCAAGATACCCTTCAACGGACGAATGGATAAGGAAGATGTGGTCCATATACACTATGGAGTATTATGCCTCCATCAGAAAGGATGAATACTCAACTTTTGTAGCAACATGGACGGGACTAGAAGAGATTATGCTGAGTGAAATAAGTCAAGCAGAGAGAGTCAATTATCATATGGTTTCACTCATTTGTGGAGCATAACAAATAGCATGGAGGACAAGGGGAGATGCAGAGGAGAAGGGAGTTGAGGGAAATTGGAAGGGGAGGTGAACCATGAGAGACTATGGACAGAAAAACAATCTGAGGGTTTTGAAGGGGCGGGGGGTGGGAGGTTGGGGTAACCAGGTGGTGGTTATTAGAAAGGGCACGGATTGCATGGAGCACTGGGTGCGGTGCAAAAACAATGAATACTGTTACGCTGAAAAGAAATAAAAAATTAAAAAAAAAAAAAGAAGTACTGTTGTTATTAAGAGGAAAAAATCTCACAACAACCTAAGCAAAAGAACCAGCAGAAGAAAATTACTCAACTAAACACTGTTACAAACTTTAGTTCCCTGGATAATTTTGAATTACAAAATTCTATGTAAAATATCATTTTACATATATAAAATATAATTTCTTCTATGTAAATTATCATTTAGGATCAAGTCCATTAGTATTATTCATTTGTTATAAGCTAGGAGAATATAATGGCAGGAGGAACGCAAGATATACTACATGTAAAAACATTCATTTTTATGTTAAATTTCAAAATCTAACTGGTTACTGTTCTAAACCTACTTTTTTGTTTGTTTGTTTTTTAAGAAACTACCAAAAACACATGAAAACTATTGCAGTAAAACCAGGGGTCTCTGAAAACCAAACTACTTCTAAAAGAGGCTACCCTTGGTACTAAAAGACTGACGTCAAACCCTTTTTTAAAAAAATTTCCTATGTTATACTTTTTATCACTGTGACTTATTTATAACTGGAAGTCTGTGCCTCTTAATCCCCTTCATCTGTCACACCCATTGCCCCACGCACCTTCCCTCTGGCACCCAGTAGAGTTTGTCCTGTATATCTGAGTTTGTTTTTTCACTTACTTTGTGCTTCAGATTCCACATATAAGTGAAATCATGAGGTATTTGTCTTTGACCTATTTTGCTTAGCATAATACCCTCTAAGTCCATCCATGTTGTCACACATGGCTAGATCTCGTTCTTTTTAATGGTTGAGTAATGTGCTAGTGTGTGTCTGTCTGTATGTTTGTCTATGTGTGTATGATCACATCTTCTTTACCCATTCATCTACCAATGGACACATATCACGCCTACTACAAATAATGATGCAATAAACACAGGAGTACATTTATCTTTTCAAAACAATATCTTCATTTTCTTTTTTCTTTTTTAAGTAGGCTCCATGCCCAGCATGGAGCCCAACATGAGATTTGAACTCATGATCCTGAGATCAAGACCTGAGCTGAGATCAAGAGTCAGATGCTCAACTGACTGAGCCATCCAGGTGACCCTCATTTTCTTTAGGTAAATATCCAGTAGTAGAAATACTGGATCATATGTAATTCTATTTTTAATTTTTTGAGGAATTTCCACACTATTTTCCACAGTGGCTACACCAATTTACATTCCCACCAACAGTGCAGAGTTGGAGCACTTTTCTCCACATCCTTGCCAACACTTACTTTTCCTCTTTTATTTGATACTAGCTATTCTGACTAGTGTGAGGTGGTATCTCATTGTGGTTTTGGTTTGCACTTCCCTGATGATTAGTGACTGTTGGTTATCTGGATGGGTTCTTTGAAAGAATGTTTATTCACATCCTATGCCCCTTTTTATTTTTTTTAAAAGATTCTTATTTATTATAAATTATAAATATATTACTCCCTATATTTTTTTCTAGGAGTTTTATAGTTTCATGTCTCACATTTAGGTCTTTAATGCATTTTGAATTTATTTTTGTGTACAGTGTGAGGGAAAAGTCCAGTTTCATTCTTTTGCATTAGCTGTCCAGGTTCCCCAGCACCATTTATTGAAAAGACTGTCTTTTCCCCCACTGTATACTCTTGCCTCCTCAGTTGTTGATTAACTGACCACATAGGCATGGCCTTACTTCTGAGCTCTCTATCTGTTCCACTGATCTTTCTATTTTTGTTCCAGTACCATACTGTTTTGATTACTACAGCTTTGTAGTATCTTGCAATTTAGGATTACACTACCTCCAGCTTTGTTTTTCTTCCTCAAGACTGCTTTGGCAATTTGAGGTCTTTTGTGGTTCCATACAAATTTTTGGATTGTTTGTACCAATTCTGGAAAAAAAAATTGCTATTTTTTTTAAAGATTATTTATTTGACAGAGATCACAAGTAGGCAGAGAGGCAGGCAGAGAGGGAAGGGCTCCTACCCATGCATCTCACCAAGACTGTTAAATCAGAAACAGAGGCTTTGTTCTCATTGGCCAGATCCCCCCAAAATCCTTTTTATTTTTTTTTATTTTATTTATTAGACAGACAGAGATCACAAGTAGGCAGAGAGGCAGGCAGAGAGAGAGGAAGGGAAGCAGGCTCCCTGCTGAGCAGAGAGCCCGATGTGGGGCTCGATCCCAGGACCCTGAGATCATGACCTGAGCCGGAGGCAGAGGCTTTAAACCACTGAGCCACCCAGGCGCCCCATGCTATTGCTATTTTGAAAGGGATCGCACTGAATCTATAGATCACTTCAGGTAGTATGAATACTTTAACAATACTAATTCTTCCAATCCATGAACATGGTATATCTTTCCATTTGTTTGATGGAAAGTTGTTTTGATAATAGACAATATACCATTTAAAGAAAATGAGCATATTTTGATCTCTTCACTAGGTAAAGAGGGAAGGAATTTCTCAAAAATTAGGCACTGATATGAAAATGAAAACAGAATTTCCTCAGAAAATTTTAACAACTTCTGATATTAAATGTGATTAAAATCTTTTTAACTAGTCTGACATGAATACATCCATGCCAATATTTTCTAGAACATTTACAGTGCAAAAAAATTATGTATTCTAAATACTTAGTAAAACATACAATGGTTCTTGCCAATCAGTCTTCAGGTATACCTTTCCAGCCTCATTTTCTCTGTATGCAAGTATCTAGGTTTGGGCCCAGTGTGCTCCACCTATTTCCCAAATAGGTCACGCTCATTCTACCCCACTACTTTTATGGTTACTCTTTTCTCCAGCTGGAATGTGAACAGTACTTATATTCAAACTGTCTCAAATGTTGCTTACCTTGTGCTCTTTCCCCAACATGCTAAGAAAATGTTAATAATGACCTCTTATGTGCTTATTATAGGAACTGTTGTATTTGTTATAATTATGTACAGGCCCCCCTTCTCTTCTATAGGAAAACAGACATAATAGTGATAACAGCAATAATAATAAATACTTCCTGTATCTGGGAGTTCATTGGTTAGGTAGAAAAAGTAAGTATTACAGGATCCTCAGTGTCATAACTAGGTACTACATAAACAGAGAAAGGACAGTTTAACCAAACTGGGCTTCAAGGCGGAGATGAAATTTGAGCTGATCCTTAAAAACAGAATTAAGGAAGAATCAGACAGAAGTAAGCAAGGCAATCTAGGAGAGAGGAAAGGCAAGGAGAATTTAGAAAATGAGAATAGAATACTCTGGTCCTAAAAGGGTGAAAAGAAGGAAATGCACAGAAAGCTGTGAAGATGGGTTACAGAATGTACATTAAAGGTATAACATAATGGGCTAAGAATCTGAGTATTTATCTTCTGATATCTATTTGGAACCACAGGAATTTTGAGGGTAAAGAGAGTGAGTGACATGACTGGTTTTTATTTTACTAAAGCCTGGCAAGGATAAAGATGATAAATTTGAACAGGAAGAGACAGGTATAGAAATGAGGAATATGGAGGATACTATGGTAACAAAAGCACAAGAAAATGAAAGTCTGAACTAAATTTGAGCAACAAGGGGGAGCCTGGGTGGCTCAGTTGGTTAAGCATCCGCCTTTGGCTCAGGTCATGATCGCAAAGTTCTGGGATCTAACCCCACACTGGGCTCCCAGCTCAGGGGGGAGCCTACTTCTTTCTTTCCCACTACCCTTCACTCCACTTGTGCTCTCACTCTCTCATAAATAAATAAAATCTTTTTTAAAAAAATTTAAAAAGGGGGCGCCTGGGTGGCTCAGTGGGTTAAAGCCTCTGCCTTCGGCTCAGGTCATGATCCCAGGGTCCTGGGATCGAGCCCCGCATCGGGCTCTCTGCTCAGTGGGGAGCCTGCTTCCTCCTCTCTCTCTCTCTCTGCCTACTTGTGATCTCTGTCTGTCAAAATAAATAAATAAAAAAATCTTTAAAAAAAAAAATTTAAAAAGGAGTGCCTGGGTGGTTCAGTTAGTTGACCATCTGGCTCTTGGATGTGGCTCATGTCAGGACCTCAGGGTCATGGGATCTTCAGTGCAAAGTCTGCTTCAGGTTCTCTCTCCCTCTGCCCCTTCCTACACATATGCACTCTTTCTTGTGCTCTCTCTAAAATGAAAAAATAAAATCTTTAAAAAATTTTTTTAAATCATAAAAAAATAAGTTGGAGCAAAAAGTATGGAGCATCAGAAACAAAAGAACCTGGTGAGTGACCAAAAGAGAAAAAGGAAGGGTTAAGAGTGATTATGTGATTAGAAAAACAACTATTTATATCTTCTATTTTAGGTGAGTAGTGACTTTATTAACCAAGGCAGATAATATATTTTGGAAAGATAAATATTTTAGATATACAAATTTGAGGTTCCTGTAGAATATCATTTTATGGAAAATGAAATGGAAGTTGAAAATGAGTAGGAGTTCAACAGAGTGATTGGACTGATACAAATTTGTGTGTAATGAGCACACACTTAAATCCATGAAAACAGATGCAATTACCCAGTGAGTATAAACAATGGGAGAATGGAAAAAGAGTAAAGAATAGCACCCTGGGGAACATTAGCATCTGAGAGGTAAGCAGGCAAATATGGTTAACGAGCAGTCAGAAAGGTGAAAGGAACATAATAGCATCACGAAACCCGAGATAATTCTATAACTTAAAAGCAGACTGAAATGCCAAAAAGAAGTCAAATAGAATGAAAAAAGCAAAAGAAGCCAAGTAATTTGTAATTAAATATAATTTAAGATGGTTAGATGGTTGCACAGTAATGTGAATATACTTAATGCCACTGAAGTATAAACTCACAAATAATTTAATGCTAAGTTTCATGTTATATATATTTTACTACAATTTTTTTAAAAGTCCTATTGAACATCAACAAAATGGTGGACTAGTAAGCTCCAAACTGTCATTCCCCACTGAAACAAAATAGAATGAAAAAAACACCCAGAAGTTCTCTGAACTGACTTTTCTGTGACTTAGAAAAACAATCAAAGGTTTAGAGCAGTCAAGCAAATGCCCAATTAAGTAAAAGCAATCTTCAGATGGTAGAAAGTTTTGTGACATTTTTAGTCACTCTTGTCCCACTTCCGCTGAATGGGAGCAAGCTTAGTCTTGAGCAGGCTGCAGATTGGTTCCCATTTCCCCTATCTTGAATCAAAGGAAGCAGAGTAAAACCATACTGGTAAGTTACCATATATATCTGTTCTAAACTGTCTGGAGAATGCCTGAAAGACTAAGGCAAGAACCTCATCTGTTTTGCATAACTTGGAACACAGGCCAAAAAAAAAAAAAAAAAAAAAAAAAAAGTGGGCACTGCTCATAAAAGCTGTACAACTACAATAAACCACAGATACCTGTGACAAGAGATTATAGTAGAAATGTACAACAGACTGTCTAGGCCCGGAGGAGAAACTGGGATGAAACTCCTTGGAAATTTAAAAAGAAAAGGTCACTATCAGTCTTAAATAGAATGGCATAAATCAGCTTCTAGTGGACAGAAAAATTAATGGAGGGGCGGCCTGGGTGACTCAGTCAGATTTTGGCTCAGGTAATGATCTCAGGGTTCTGAGACTGGGCCTCCACCCTGGCCATGGAGCCTGTTCAACATTTCCTCTCCCTCTTTCCTCTGCCTCTCCCTACCCCCTACTCTCTCCCTAAATAAATAAATAAATAAATAATGGAAAATGAACAAATAATGGCCAAAAGAAAGGAGAAAGATTAGAAGCTTGCATGATTAGAACCTAAACTTAATGGAATACTGGTAGGTAGAAGAGATAAAGATTGATAGACGATGAATGACTAAGGATCCAAGAAATGTTAAGGAGTATAGAATGATGAAACAAAGATGAGACATTAACCTTATAAAAAAGAAAAATAGAAAAATATTTCTACGTAAATATTATCCTCTCAAAAGGACAAGGAGTCATATTCTAATCTAGAAAACTTAATAGCAAGTTATTAGCCCCACACAGCCTCAATGCTCTCATTTGTAAAGCAAAGATAACTACAGTAACTATTATACAAGGCTATTATAAAAATCTGATATGTCCCTAGTAAGTCACAGAAACATACTCACGGATAATTTGATTTTCCTCCCTATAACTTTATAGGTGTATAGACACAGATGAACACAAGCTAGACTTCCTCTTGGTATGAATAAATGAAAAAGTTCTTATGATTTGATCTTGCTCTGGGAAAGAGTGTTGTTTTTCAAAGTACTCTTTCAAATTACTGGGTTTTTTTTCTTTAGGGAATAATAAATGGATGTCATATGTTCTTTAGTTAGCAGTAGTACAACAATATTTAAAAAACAGCAAATGTTATCTTCTTAAAGTTCCTATGAAAATTTTCATAAGATCAGATTTTTTTTTCTAAAACAGGGCTTGAATTCACAATCCTGAGATCAAGACCTGAGCTGAGATCAAGAGTTGGAGACTTAACCAAATGAGCCACCCAGGTACCCCATCCAGATCTTGATGATTTGGGGATAAATGGGGACACCTGGGTGGCTCAGTCAGTTAAGCAGCCGACTCTTGGATTCAGCTCAGATCATGATCTTAGGGTCCTGAGATCTAGCTCCACGTCGGGCTCCACACTTAGCAGGGAGTCTGCTTGTAGATTCTCTCTCTCTCTCTCTTTCCCTCTGTCCCTACCCCTGCTTGTGCACTTGCTCTTTCTCTGTCTCTCTAAAATAAATAAATGAATAAATCTTAAAAAAATAATAATAAGGGGGAAAAAAGAACTGAGACTCAGACCTGTGGAATCGTAACAAAAGATTTAACATTTGTATCACAGAAAAGAAAGAGAATATAAAAAGGATTAAAATAAATGAAGGCTAAAAATTTCCTACATTTGGCAAAAGACATAAACCTACATACTGAAGAAACTAACAAGACTTATCCAAATAAATCCAAACAAATAAAAAACTGTCAGACTAGAATTCTGTACCCAGCAAAAAGAGAAATCAAAGAAGGGGAGCAGGAGGCACGGGCTTTCAGTGATAGGATGAATAAGTCATGGGGATAAAAGGTACAGCATAAGGAATATAGTCAAATGGTATTGTAATAGTATTGTATGGTGAAAAAAAAAGTAACGTATGGTGATAAATGGTAGCTACACTTGTGGTGAGCATAGCATAACATATAGAGTTGTCTAATCACTTAGGCTGTACACCTGAAACTAATTTAACATTGTGTGTTAACTATACTTCAATTAATAAAATATATAAAAAATGAGATATCTTTGGGGTGCCTGGGTGGCTCTGACAGTTAAGCATCTAACTCTTGATTTCAGTTCAGGTCATGATCTCAGGATCATGAGATCAAGCCCCACATGGGGCTCTACCTTAGTGGGGAGTCTGCTTCTCTCCCTCTGCCCCTCCCCCAGCTTGCACACACTTGCGTTACTCTCTCTCCAAAAAATAAATAAAATCTTGAAGGAAAAAAAAAGAGGGGTGCCCAGGAGGCTCAGAGGATTAAGTGTCTGTCTTTGGCTCAGGTCGTGATCCCAGGGTTCTAAGATGGAGCCCAAGCTGGGCTCCCTGCTCAGCAGGTAGCCTGCTTCTCCCTCTCCCTCTGCCCCCTCCTCTGTTCTTGTGCACATGTGCTCTCTCTCAAATAAACAAAATCTTAAAAAAAAAAAAAAAAAAAAATATATATATATATATATATATATATATAGTCAGATGACAGAAAATTGAGAAATTTGTTATGAGCAGACCTAAAATAATGGTTAAAGGAAATTCTCTAAATAAAAAGAAAATGATAAATGAAAGAATCTTAAGATATAAGGAAGAACAAATGAAAAGAGTAAAAATACAATACACTCTCATTTTCTTAAAAGCTGAAGCAAAAATGATAATGTTCTCTAGTTGTTTCTCAATGTATATAAGGTGATATTAAAGAGGATTATGGGGACGCCTGGGTGGCTCAGTTGGTTAAGCAGCTGCCTTCGGCTCAGGTCATGATCCCGGCGTCCTGGGATCGAG
>NW_019154092.1:16592613-16785409 GCF_002288905.1 Enhydra lutris kenyoni
TTAACCAACTGAGCCACCCAGGCTCAGTTGGTTAAGCAGCTGCCTTCGGCTCAGGTCATGATCCCGGCGTCCTGGGATCGAGTCCCACATCGGGCTCCTTGCTCATCGGGGAGCCTGCTTCTCCCTCTGCCTCTGCCTTCCATTCTGTCTGCCTGTGCTTGCTCTCTCTCCCTCTCTCTCTCTGACAAATAAATAAATAAAATCTTTAAAAAAAAAAAAAAAAAGAGGATTATGAACAGGAGGACAAATGAACATAAACTAGGTAAGATTTCTACCCTTCACTCAAACTAGTAAAATGTCAACACCAATCAAATGTGATGTTACAAATGTCTAATTTAATACCCAGAGTAACCAATGAGAAAGCTATACAAAGAAGTATATACACACAAAAGCACTATAGATAAAGCAAAATAGAATAATAAATGTTCAAGTAGGTGAATAGGGAGCAAGAAAAACAAAAAAATGGGAAGTTAAAAAACAAAACAGCATGTTTAAGCCCTAAAATAACAATTACATTAAATGTAAATAGTCTGAAGCAAAATTCAAGTTAAAAGATTATCAGAGCTGATAAATAAAACATGACCAATCTACAGAAATGAAACTTACCTCAAATGTAACAATATAGGTAGATTAAAAATAAAGGGGTAAGAAGCAATATACCATGCAAACAGTAATCAAAAATAAGCTGGAGTTGATATATTATTCTGAAACAAAACAGACTTCAGAGCAAAGAGAATTATTGGGAACAGAATGGGAAATCATGTGATGATAAAAAAGTGACTCCATCAAGAAGGCACAGGAAACTTAAATGAGCATGTTCTAGACAAGAGAGCTACAAAATATGTGAAGCAAAAATGGGCAGAAATGAAAAGAAATATATAAATCCACAATTTTAATTGGAAACTACCACACTCCTCTCTCAGCAATTGTTAGAACTAGACAGGAAATCAGCAAGAACTCAACAATGCCAATGAACCGACAGGGTCTAATTGACATTTACAGAATATTCCATCCAACAATGGCAAAATACACATTCCTTATAAGTGGTCACAGAAAACCTACCAAGTTAGGCCAAATCCTGTGCCATACCTCAATCCTCAACAAATTTTTTTTAAAGATTTTATTTATCTGACAGACAGAGATCACAAGTAGGCAGAGAGGCAGGCAGAGAGAGGGGGAAGAAGGCTCCCTGCTGAGCAAAGAGCCCAGGACCCTGGGATCATGACCTGAGCTGAAGGCAGAGGCTTTAAACCAATGAGCCACCCAGACACCCCTCCTCAACAAATTTTTAAGAATTAAAATCATACAGTGTGTTCTCTGACCAAAATGTAATCAAACTAGAGCAAACAATAGAAAGATAGTAGGGAAACTCCAAAGCACTTGCAAACTAAGTAACATGTTTCTAAATAATCCATGGTCAAAAGAAAGTCTCAAGAGAAATAACAATATACATTGAACTGAATGAAAATAAAAGTACAACATACCAAAATTTGTGGACCACAGCTAAAGGAGTGCTGAAAAAGAAATGTCTGTCACTAAATACTCATTCATTAGAAAAGCATGAATTTGAATCACCTGAGCTCCTTTCTCAAAAAACTGGAAGAGCACAAAAAAATTAAAGCAAATATAAAAAAGGAAGCAATAAAGATAAAAACAAAAACCAATTAAATTGAACATAGAAAAACAAAAGTGAAAATTCAATAAAACAAAAAGCCAGTTATTTGACAAGATAAATCAACTGACAACCCTCTAGCAAGAATGACAAAGAAGACACAAAGTACCAATAGGCACTATCATACAGATCCTGCAGCTATACAAAGAGTAATAAGGAAATGTTATGAACAACTCCACATACAAATCTGACTTCAAGAAAATGGACAATTCCTTAAACAACATAAACTACCACAACTAACCCAATATCAATATGATAATTTTTTTTAAAGATTTTTATTTATTTATTTGACAGACAGAGATCACAAGTAGACAGAGAGGCACGCAGAGAGAGAGGAAGGGAAGCAGGCTCCCTGCGGAGCAGAGAGCCCGATGCGGAACTCGATCCCAGGACCTTGAGATCATGACCTGAGCCGAAGGCAGCGGCTTAACCCACTGAGCCACCCAGGCGCCCTCAATAAGATAATTTAAATAGTACCATTAATTTTAATAATGTAACAGCAACCAAAGAAGAAATCTCCAGGTCCAGGTGGTTTCACTGGAGAGGTCTACCAAATGTTTACTGAATTACCACCAATTCTATGCAGTCTCCTTCAGAAAAAAGAAAAGGAGAGAACACTTTCAAACTTATTTTATGCAGCTAGTAGTACCCTGATACCAAATGAGACAAAGTATGAAGAAAACAAATACAGACCAATTATCTTTTATGAATATAGACACAAAAGTTCTTAACAAAATATTAGCAAATAAAATTCAATAATACATAAAATCATACACCATAACCAACAAAGGCTTATCCCAAAGAAACAAGAATTATTCAATATTCAAAAACCAATCAGCATTATTTACAACAGCCAAGACATGGAAGCAACCTAAGCGTCCATCAATGAATGAGTGGATGAGGAAAATGTGGTATATGTATACACGCACACAGAGGAATATTATTCAGCCGTAAAAAAGAACAGAATTTTACCATTTGTGACAACATAGATGGACCTTGAGGGCTTTACGTTAAGTCAAATAAGTTCAGTGAAAGATAAATACCATATGATCTCACATATGTGTGGAATCTAAAAAACAAGACCCCACAGATAAGAAAACAGTGGTTGCCAGAGGCAAGAGATGGGGGTGGACAAAATGGGTGAAGGTGGCAAAAAAAAAAAAAAAAAAAATTCCAGTTATGAAATAAGTCATGGGGATATAATATATATAGCATGGTAACCACAATTAATAATATTGTATTGTATATTTGAAAGTCGCTCAGAGAGTAAATCTTAATTAAATATTCTAATCATAAGAAAAAAAAAATTCTGCATGTGGTAGTGAATGTTGACTACACTTACTGTGATCATTTCACAATGGAGGCAAATATTGAATTATTATGTTATGCACTTCAAACTAACAATGATGTACGTCAATTATAAACTTAAAAAACTTTTAAAATCAATATAATTCACATGAAAAACTAAAGAAAAATATGTATCAACAGATGGAGAAAATGTACTGGAGAAAATCCAATACTTGCTGATGAGAAAAACTCTCAGAAAACTAGGAATAGAAGTAAATTCCTCAAGTTATATAAAAAAAAAATCTACAAAAAAACCTTAAAACTAATATCATACCTAATAGTGAAAGACTATGTTTCCCCTCAAAAATCAAGAACAAGACAAGGATGTCCTATCTTACCACTCTTATTCAACACAGCACTCAAACTCATAGCCAGTTCAATAAAGCAAATAAGGGAAATAAAAGGCATACAAATGAGAAAGGAAAAAAATAAGTGTCCATATTTACAGATAACATGATTACCTATGCAGAAAAGTCTCAAGATAAAACAAAAACAAACAAAAACCTCCTAGAACTAATAAGTAAGTTCTACAAGGTCATAAGATCAACATGCAAAAATTAATAGTATTTCTATCTATTAACAATGAACATGAAACCAAAACTAAAATATAACTCCATTTACATTTACTTAAATAAAAAAGGGAATATTTAAGTATAAATCTAACAAAACATGTATAGGACTTAAGTTGAAAACCAAGAAACACTGATGAAAGAAATTTAAAAAGATCTAAATAAATGGAGAGACATGGATTGGGAAATTCATTATCCTACGACATCTAATTTCCTCAAGATGACACATAGTTAATAACAATTCCTATCAAATCCCAGCAAGTTTTGTAGATATAGGCAAAATTTTTCTATGATTTTTCTTTTTATTAGAAAAGCTAAAACAATTTTTAGGAAGAATAATGTGGAAGAACAACTACATCCAAGTTTAAGACTTATACAGCTATAATAAAAACAATGTGCTATTCACAGGACAGACCTGTAGATCAATGGAACAGAAGAGAAAGACCAGAAATAGATTCACACAAGTATAGCCAAATGATTTTAACAAGGTACAAAAGCAATTCAGTGGAAGAAAGTACCCTTTTTCTTTTTTTTGAAAAGGAGCCTTTTCAACAAATCTTGCTGAAGAACTGGATATCCATAAAAACGAAGCTCAATCTAAATTTCATACCTCATACAAAAACTAACTCAAACTGGATCACTGATTTTAAACAATAAAGAGTAAGGTTTTTTCCATTTTATTTTAATTCCAGTATACTAATAATATACAATGTTATATTAGTCTTAGGTGAACCATACAGTGATTCAACAATTCTATACATTACTCAGTGCTCATCATGATAAGCCTACTCTTAATCCCCTTCACCTATTCCACTATCCCCCACCCACCTACTCCCTGGTAACCATCAGTTTGTTCTCTATAGATAAAAGTCTATTTTTTGGTTTGTCTCTTGTTTTTTTGTTGTTGTTGCTCATTTGTTCTGTTCCTTAAACTCCACATATAAGTGAAATCATATGGCATTTGTCTTTCTACGACTAACTTATTTCACTCAGCATTATCCCCTCTAGATCCATGTTGTTGCAAAAAAGCAAGATTTCATTCTTTTTATGGCTGAATAACATTCCACTGTGGGTATACGTATGGTATATATGGTAAATACATGTGTATACATATGTGTGTGTGTGTGTGCACGTATATATATGTATGTGTCCATCTGGTATGTATGTATATAGACATAAATGGATACATGTTATATATACCATATACATAATACACACACACACACCCCCATACACACACACACACACACACACACACGCATCTTCTTCATCCATCCATTGATGGATACTGAGTTGCTTCAATATTTTGACTACTGTAAATAATGCTGCAATGAACATAGGAGTGCATATATCTTTTTGATTTAAAAGGTAACTTTTTAGGGAAAAAAACAAAACATGGTGAAATATTGGAGACCCACAAATTACTGAAGGCTTCTGAGACGGGACAGAAAAAGCATGATCCATTAAAAAAAAATTGATAAATTGGACTTAACCAAACTTACAGCTTTTGCTCTGCAAAAGATCCAGATAGGGGCACCTGGATGGTTCAGTGGGTTAAACCTCTGCCTTTGGCTCAGGTCATGATCTCGGGGTCCTGGGATCGATCCCCGCATCGGGCTCTCTGCTCAGTACGGAGCCTGCTTCCTCCTCTCTTTCTCTCTGCCTGCCTATCCACCTACTTGAGATTGAAATAAATAATATCTTTAAAAAAAAAAAAAAAAAGATCCAGATAAGAGGATAAAAAGACAAGTCAAATACTGGGAAAAAATATTTGAAAACCACATATACTAGAACACTTAAAGAACCCTCAAAGCTCAACAATAAAAACAGTCTGATCAGAAACAGGCAGAAGTGGGGCGCCTGGGTGGCTCAGTAGGTTAGGCCTCTGCCTTCAGCTCAGGTCATGGTCTCAGGGTCCTGGGATCGAGCCCCTATGTATAGGGCTCTCTGCTCAGCAGGGAGTCTGCATCCCACCCCCCGCCCCCTTTCTCTCTGCCTGCCTCTCTGCCTACTTGTGATCTCTGTCAAATAAACAAATAAAATCTTTAAAAAGGAAAGAAAGAAAGAAAGAAAGAAAGAAAGAAAGAGGCAAAAGAGGGTGCCTGGGTGGCTCAGTCAGTTAAGCATCTGCCTTCAGCCCAGGTCATGATCCCAGGGTCCTGGGATTGAGTCCCGTGGCAGGCTCCCTGCTCAGCAGGGAGTCCGCTTCTCCCTCTCCCTCTACTCCCTCCACCTGCTCATGCTCTCTTTCTCATACTCCCTCTTTCAAATAAATACATAAAATCTTAAAAAAAAAATGAGCAAAAAATATGAACAGACATTTCACCACAGAGGTGAAATGCCAAATAAATAAAATCTTTAAAAAATATTAAAATAAAATAAATTTTAAAAATTTAAAAAAAGAAAAAAGAATTACAATTCCAATGTTGATGAGGATGCATCTGGAACTCTCACACACTGCAGGTGGCTATATAAAATAGCAGGGCCACTCTGAAAAACTGTTTCACAGGAAGTATTATATGACCTGGGGATTTGCACTCATGGGCATTTATCCTAGAAAAATGAAAACACTGTCCATGCAAAAAACTGTACATAAATGCTAATTAACAGTGTTATCTCTAAAAGCCAGTGAAGAGAAATGGCAAAAGTATTTTCAATAGGTGAATAAGAAAACAAGCCATAGTTATGCATACCATGGAATAATACTATTATTAAAAATAATGGGGGCGCCTGGGTGGCTCAGTGGGTTGGGCCGCTGCCTTCGGCTCGGGTCATGATCTCAGGGTCCTGGGATCGAGTCCCGCATCGGGCTCTCTGCTCAGCAGGGAGCCTGCTTCCCTTCCTCTCTCTCTGCCTGCCTCTCTGCCTACTTGTGATCTCTGTCTGTCAAATAAATAAATAAAATCTTTAAAAAAATAATAATAATAATAATAATGAACTGAAGGATGCAGCAACTTGAATGTATGACGGGGCATTATGATGAGTGAAAAAAACTCATCTCCAAAGGTCACATGCCTTATGATTTCATCTAATAACATTTGTCAAAGAATAAAACTAGGGCTCCCCATCTCTAAAACAACAGATTAACAGTTGCCAGGGTTTAGGGATGTGTGTGTGGCGGAGGCGGGGGTAATAATAAGGGTGTAAAGGAGATCTTTGCAGTAATAGAATAGTTCTGTACCTTGATTGCAGCCGTGGCTATAGAAATCTACACATGTGAAAAATGACACAGAACCATACACGCACACTGAATCAGTTGCAATTTCCTGGTTTTGATACTGTACTACAGATATGTAAAATGTAACCACTGTGGGAAACTAGGTGAAGAGTATGCTGGACCTCACTGCAACTTCCTATGAATCTGTAATTATTTCAAGACAAAAAGTTAAAAAAAATACAAACAACAGGCGCCAATGCCAAAATAACACACAGGTTAAAATGATCTCACAATGATTTTCAGAGCAGCTATTATTAAAACACTCCAAAAAATAAGGGCAAACACTATTAGAATTAATGAAGATAGTATAGTCAATAAAGAACTAAATGGAGGGTACCTGGGTGGCTCGGTTGATTAAGTAGCCTCCTTTGGCTTAGGTCATAATCCCAGATTCCCAGGATTGAGCCCCACATCAGGCTCCCTGTTCAACTGGGAGTCTGTTTCTCCCTCTCACCCTCCCAGCACTTGTGTGCACACGCTCTCTCTTTCAAATAAACGAATAAAATCTTAAAAAAAAAAAAAAGAAAAGAAAAAGAACTAAATGGAAACTTTAGATTGGAAAAATGTAATAACCAAAAAAAAAAAAACCACATCTGAAAACTTGATAGCAACATGGAGATGACTCCCTATACTTGAAGATACATTAACCACGACAACGAGAAAAAGAAATTTTTTAGGGCACCTGAGTGGCTCAGTGGGTTGGGCCGCTGCCTTCGGCTCAGGTCGTGATCTCGGGGTCCTGGGATCGAGTCCCGCATCGGGCTCTCTGCTCAGCAGGGAGCCCGCTTCCCTCTCTCTCTGCCTGCCTCTCTGTCTACTTGTGATCTCTCTCTGTCAAATAAATAAATAAAATCTTTAAAAAAAAAAAAAAAAAAGAATTTTTTTAAATGAACAGAGCCTTTAGAACCTGGGTGATGACACCAAAACGGGGAACATTTATGTCATCAGAGTCCTAAAAGAACAGAAGAAAGCATGGTGCAGGAAAAATATTTGAGGAAACAAATGTTGAAAACTTCCCATATTGTCAGAAAGACATAAACCTACAAATTCAAGAACGTCAACAAACCACAACAGTATAAATCCAAATGAATCCACTTCCAGACACATTATAATCAAACTGCTGAAAACTAAAGACAAAGAAAACACCTCGAGAGCAGGCAGAGGAAAATGGCTCATTACTTACAGAAGAAGAATGAGCTGGATGACTAGATTTAACACCAAAAGCTATGTGAAAACTCCAGTAACAACAAAAAAAGTGGAACACCATTTTTAAAGTGTTGAAAGAACTGTCAACCCAGAATTCTACAGCCACTGAAAAACTCCTGTAAGAATGAAATAAAATTTGGACAGGAAGAAAAATAAGAGAATTCATAGTCAGCTGACCTGCCTGCTGTAAAAAAGCTACACATGGAGGAAAACAAAGTCCGTAAGGAAATTATTTAGGCAGAAGGGAAATGATAGAAGGAAACTCGGAACATGAGCAAAGAAAGAAGAGCAACAGAAATGATAGGTATCTGTTTTTCTCCTATTGAGCTATTTAAACTGTTTTTTGAAAGCAAAAATTATAACATTTTCTGTTGGAGTTTTCAATGTTTAGAGCTGCAATAGCATAAGACAACTGCAATAAAGGATAAAGGGGCCTATGTAGTGGGTAAGGTTTTTATATTACACATGAAGTGGTTGGATACTGATTCCACGTAGACGGTGAAAAGTTAAGTACATATATTCAAATCCCCAGAAAAGCAGCCACTAAAAAAACTACACAAAAGATAGAATCAAAAACACAAAAGATAAAATGGAATACTAAAAAGTGTATAAATAACCCAATAGAAAGCAAGGAGAAAACAAGAACAGACACAAAGGGAAGAAGCACAAAACAAATTATAAAATGAATGACTTAAGTCCCAACGCATTAATAATTACATTAAATATCAATATTCTTAACACACTTAACATGCATTAAAAGATCATCAGAATGGATTTTTTAAAATAAATCCATTACATGTTAGTATAAATATTTTTGTGAAAACTTTTAATTGATAAGAAAAATAGCATTGTTTTACATTTTTACAAATCCCTTTTGTCTGGCTTACTAGAAGACAGTTCTCATCTACTTCTGCATTTAATCTGTTGCAATACATTGTTTTGGTTGAAGTATGAAAATCTGATTTCATGTAGCTATTAAGCTGGAAAAGAGTATTTTTTTTAAAGATTTTATTTTTAAGTAATCTCCACATCCAGGGACGCCTGGGTGGCTCAGTAGTTTGGGCATCTGCTTTCGGCTCAGGTCATGATCCCAGAATCCTGGGATCGAGTCCTGCATCGGGCTCCCTGCTCATTGGGGAGCCTGCATCTCCCTCTGCCTGCTGTCCCCCTGCTTGCATGCTCTCACTCTCTCTCTGACAAATAAATAAATATCTTTAAAAAAAAAAAAAATCTCCACACCCAACATGGGACTCAAACTCACAATCTTGACATCAAGAGTCACGCTCTACCAACTGAGCCAGCCAGACTCCCTAAGAGTATTTTAATAGCATTTTCAGATAATTGTGGAAATTCTTTGCTACAACACAAAATTTGAGAAGTGGTATTTCTTTTTTTCCCCATTTTAAAAAATTATTTTTATTAACATATAATGTATTATTTGCCTCAGGGGTACAGGTATCTGAATCATCAGGCTTATATATTTCACAGCACTCACCATAGCACACACCCTCCCCAATGTCCAGAACCCAGCCGCTACCCTACCTCAGTTTGTTTTGTGAGATTAAGAGTCTCTTATAGTTTGTCTCCCACCTGATCCCAACTTTTTTCATTTTTTCCGAGAAGTAGTATTTCTTAAAGGTTAGTTTCAATATGGGATCTTTTGGACTCTCTTTGCAATATTAAAATGTACTGGTCTATCTTGCACTTTGAGTAGATCTTTTCTTATGAATGATTTTACAACATCACATATCGGTCATTTAGAATATATTGGCTCATTGAATTATGAGCTCTTCCAAATATTGACACATTTCATCATACAATATTGAAAAATCACATTTGTTAAAGTCATCACCAACCTCACAAAGAAGTCTTTAGGCACTGGGAAGCTGTCAAGGTCAGGGTGGCAGATACAACTTTTCCAAAATTCTAATTTTCACCTAAAAGCTCTAATTTTATCACTGGCCACAAATATTACTAGTTGTTTTCTAGCCATCATACTTCAAAATCCAGTTAGCAGAGGTTCTTCCCCAATAACACATATATACATATAAGTAAAGCCACACAAAGACACATCCTTCATATTCAAAGGCCATATTACTGAAAGTACCAAGTAAACGCTCGGTTCTGACATGGGTTAATCCCTTCACCAATTAATTTTTGTTTTCCTTTTTTAAAAGTCAGTTTTATTGAGGTATAATGTATGTAAAGTAAAATTCATCCTTTTCAGGTTTACAGTTCTATGAATCTTGACAAACACAGTTCTATAACTGCCACCACCATCATCACAATCAAGATAGAGAACACTTGCATCACCCTAAATATTCTCTCATACCTCCCCTATTTTATCCCCAGCCCCTGAACAATGTTCAGTTCTTCTTCAGGACAGTAATCCAAATACAAGGATATTAACCTTTTTAACATTTTCCCAAAGTCATCCCAAATGTTATTTCATACCAATACAGGAAAACATTACTATTGTCTACTGTTAATCATGTGCACAATGCTGTTTTGTTACTACGCATTTTATTCTACTTCAGCTCACCAATATTTTATAGCTTAGACTGCCTACCAACACTCACTTTCCAAACATGTCAAATTCCACAAAGATATATTTTAGCAGGCAACTATTTGAATCTTGCAATCCACTGCAGCTTCTATCAAAGAAATGGCTCCCACCCCTCATTCTGTCAAGTTCCAGATCACTGCTTCTAAGATAAAATATTATAGGACTTACTTTACCATTCAACCCAGTTAATACATTAAGATCTTTCTCCTACTACTTCATGTCTCATTTGCCCCACTTCATTATTTACCAATCCCCATACTTTTCGGTCAGTTTAAATATTTTTCATTTAGTGTATTTTGTGTACAAAGCACCCTCTTAAGACTATGGAAACACTTCTCTCTGCAGCACAGTATCTACAATCCTGGTGTTTCCACTATACTATAGACTAAGTATCAGAAAGTCTGCCACTTAGTGGCTATATGCTGTTAAGCAAATTCATTTACCTTTTCTAAGGTTTAATTTCATTTACATAGTGACAATAATATATGCCTCACCCAGCACATGAGATTGCTGTAAACATTAAATTATGAATTTGTAAAGTCTTATAAAAATAGTTATTACAGGCTTTTGGTCCCTCATCCAAAATTCATATATCAAGGGGAAAAACACACCTATATCTTATACAGACCACTTATAATTTTTTTTAAATGTTATCCCCCAGAACAGACATAGTTTAGATTTAAATAAATTACCAATTATACCGTATCTCTTAACATCATGTCAGTCAGTCGTGACTTTTGTCACAGAAACATTTTCTAGTAATTCAACAATAAATATTTATTGAAAACTTAAAATATGCCAGGTACTCTTCCAAGAAAGAGTGACACATCAATGAACAAGACAATCAGGTACCAGGTCTCACAGAGCTAACATGCTGAGCATCCATGTCTCAAAATTCAATAGCTCTGAAGCCCAAGAGCTATTTAAGTAATCAAATAGTAATCAAATCAAATCAAAAGTAATCAAATCAAATTTGTTTTCACAAATCAAAACGTGTTTTCATTTAGGAAAAAAAATTTTTAATCTCATAAGAACAGTAAATTTACAATCTCTTTTGAATTTGTAAAAAAGAAAAATTCTGTATTTTATATGGTAAACTATTCTTTTATAGCCTCTGCACATCTAAACAATTTCTTCATAAGTTCCTAAGAAAATAGCAGGACCTTTCCTTTTGGCAGCCAAAGGAACAAGGTACTGGGGAGTACAATAATGATTTGATTCTTTATCAAATTTGACTCTCCTCCCCACACCCCAAAAATCAGCTCAAACAAAATAAAACAAAACCAGCTTTCTCAGAAAATGCTATCACATAACCTGTTTTTCCTTAAACTTTACTTTAAAAAAGAGAAAACAGGGGCACCTGGGTGGCTCAGTCAGTTAAGTGTCTGCCTTCAGCCCAGGTCATGATCTCAGGATCCTGGATTGAGCCCAGGGTTGAGCTCTCTGAACGGTGGGGAGTCTGCTTCTCCCTCTGGTCACGCTTTCTCTTTCTCTCAAAATCTTTAAGGAAGAGAAAGAAAGAAAGAAAGAAAGAGAGGAAGAAAGGAAGGGAAGGAGGGATGGAGGGAGGGAGAAAGGAAGGAAGGAAGGAAGGAAGAGAGGGAGGGAGGGAGGGAGAAAGAAAGAAAGAAAAAGAAAAGAAGAATTTCTTAAATTAGAGGTTAAGTTTTTCCACCTAATCCTACTTTATTTTGTTTTCCTCACAGCAGATTCCAAAATGAGATATATGGAGGAGGCATAATGTCTAGCTACTTGGCAATTATTCGGTCCTTCCCAAACCTGGCTATGCAATCACTTAGGCTCTGCTGAGAATACATATTTCAGCATACTTGTATCTCTTAACTCCAATTCTCATACAGTAGGGCTGTGGTTAAGCCTACAAGAATCTGTATTTGGTTTTGATGTGTTTGATTCATGAACAGGCACTTGGAAAATTTTCAATGTGTTACCCAAAGATTTATCATTACAGGAAAAGCACCAGGATGCTGGGATGGCTCAGTTGGTCAAGTGTCTGCCTTTGGCTCAGATCATGATCCCAGGGTCCTGGGATCGAGTCTCACAAGATCTGACAGCAGGCACCTTGCTTAGGAAGGAGCCTACTTCTGCCTCTGCCTGCTGTTCTCCCTGCTTGTGCTCACTCTCTTGCTCTCTCTCTGACAAATAAAATCTTTAAGGAAAAAAAGAAAAAAATAAAGAAAAAAAAGGAAAAGCACCATACAGGCATTCCTCCATTAAAGGATCAGATGTTATCCCAGCTATAGTCTTGAGTTGGCAGTCTTTGGCAACTAGCTGACAATACTTATTCTAATTCTAGTGTCAGGTAACTTAGTAATTCAGTAAAAAAAGTTCATTTCCAAAAAATATAAAGAATAAACTACCATTACCTGGGATTCTCTTGATGAGGAGTCTCTACCTAATGTAGTAGATACTTGTTGCTTGGAACTGCTCAGCATGTCATTTCCCTTTCTTGTGGTAACTGAACTCCAATTTCTACCCCTGCATCACGCAACTCTAATATATCTTGGTACAAGCCGTCTCACCCTCAGTATTGAGAGTGGAGTACAAGATGAAGGCATAAGCTTATTAGTAAAGCATATTCTAACTACCGTGATTGGTTCGACTATGGGCACATGACCTGAGCTGGCCAAATCAGTTAGAGTCTTCATTTGAAGGTTAGAAGAAAAGGCTTTTTCTTTCCACTGTACCTGAACAAGTCAAGTTGGAAGCTAAACTGGCAATCATCCTACAATCACAGTTAGTTATCTGAGAAGAAAGACAATACTAAAGAAGCAGATCTGGAAAACCAGCACCCAACCACATCATTTAAAGCCCTGAAAAAAAAAAAGACATTCCCAAAGCTAGAATCTACCTATAAAGTATTCAGATACAATAAATGTTCTTTATTGCTTAAGCTAATTTGGTTTGGGTTTTTAGTCCTTTACAACCTAAAGATTCCTAGTTAATACAGGTAAAAAGGAATACAAATCTTTTTTTTTTTTTTAAGATTTTATTTATTTATTTGATAGAGATTACAAGTAGACAGGGAGGCAAGCAGAGAGAGAGAGAGAGAGAGAGAGAGGGAAGCAGACTCCCGGCTGAGCAGAGAGCCTGATTCAAGGGTCGATCCCAGGACCCTGAGATAGTGACCTGAGCCAAAGGCAGAGGCTTAACCCACTGAGCCACCCAGGTGCCCCAAAGGAATACAAACCTTTACAGGACATTAGCCTTCACTTCACTAAATCTAATGGCTATTCCCCAACTATTATAAGGAAGAAAGAGGCAGGGACTGAGCTTGAATGCTACAATTACAAAATAAGCTGCTTTTACTTAGATTATAATTACAATTCATTTAGTTATAATAAATAATTTATTCTAAAACTATCCAAGAAAACCTACATGAGGTTAATAACTTCTTCCTCCTTCTACTAGGAAGATAGTAGAAGCTTTGTGGGATGCACCTAAATATGGGTATACCAAAAGAGCCAATTAGCAACCTGGAGTGGCAAGACACCCACCTACAGACAAAAAAACTTTGGGGCCAGGCCAAATGAGCACAGGGCATGAGATCAAAAGGAACCAAGGGGAAGCCATTTATCATCAGCTTACAGTATTGTTTTTGTGAGATTTCAAACTCTGTGTTACAGATCATCACATTTAATGCTCATCACTACCTTATTAAGTAAATTATTTTGAACTCCATTTTATAGTTTGAAGAAAGAGCTGCTGTAAAAGTTTAAGTGATTTATCCAAGGTCAAAGAAAAGAAGAAAGGAAGAAGGGGTGGAATAATGAACATCTCTTACTGCTTGCCCTGTCCCGCTGCCCTTGTTTTCCCGGAAACTGCCTCCCCATTCTCATAGTTTTCAAGTGATCCTGCCCTCCTGATTACAAGTGATTAAGGATGGGCCCCTGACCCAAGCCAAACCAATGACTCTTTTGCACCAGAGCTCCCTGAATTTGAGACTCAAAGACTTGAAAATCAGTGGCTGAAGCTATTAGATACAAAAGCTCCACTGCTCTGAGCAGCCATATTTTCCAGAAGTGACTAAAACCACTCTACAATGAGAGAGAGTAACACAAATATATCAAAAACGAATGATGTACTGTATGGTGACTAACATAACATAATAAAAAAAAGAAAAGAAAGAATAAGAAAATAAAGGGAGAGAGCCTTGTTTGCATTGGAGGCCAAGCTCTAGTTCTTACTGAAACTCAACTGAATCTGAGATCAGGTTTCCCTGAATTGATAAATTCTTTTTGCCTAGGAAAATTCAAGTTGAGTTCTATCATGTATAACTGTCAAGAATCCGAACTAATTTGGAGGGAAAGAACAGGGGTATAGGGTGAGGTGATAATCATTCACAACAACTGACAAGTATTTTTGAACAATAATGTCCAAAACTGTAATAAGCCCTCAAGGAATTCTCATTAGAGAGGTAAGAACAACACTCAAGACAGACTCATATAAGATAGCAGTGATAAGTTCTGAATTACAGAAGACAATTACAAATATTATAGGAGTTCAAAAAAGTAAATAAAAGTATAACACAGTTGTGACTTAAGAATATACAGATGAGGGACACCTGGGTGGCTCAGTTGGTTGGACTGCCTTTGGCTCAGGTCATGATCCCGGAGTCCCAGGAAAGAGTCCCATATCGGGCTCCCAGCTCCACAGGGAGTCTGCTTCTCCCTCTGACCTTCTCCTTGCTCATGCTCTCTCTCACTCCCTCTCTCTCAAATAAATAAATAAAATCTTTTTTAAAAAATATTAAAAAAAAAAAGAATATACAGATGAAAAAGGAAATTGGTGAGGCAAATACAGAAGAAAACTCAGAAAGAGAGAAAAAAAAAAAAATAAGGCCTGGAACTGTGAGAGCAAAGGTAAGGAAAAGCAGGCAACATGATGTAGAAACTGAAAAAACCACCTGGACCAATCTACCTTGGAGAGTAACAGGAAGTAAGGCTAAGTAAATAGGTAAGACCACATGACAAAAAGCACTAAAGTTAAGAAAAAGAAATACACAGTATGGATTATATTGGCAAACTGCTAGGATGTCCCACTAATTCAAGAATGTTGGGTTAAAAATTTGGACTTGGGAAGGGCAGCAATAACAGAAAACAAAGAAAAGAGTTTAAAAACACATTTCAAAAGAAGAATCCCATTCTACTCTTTTTCCAAGTTTTTAAGCAATATTGCTAAATACAGAGGAACCTTTATCAAATCTGTAATATAAAGGTAAAGAAAATAGTAACTATTACTATCTGGATGAAACTATGGCACCTGAATATAAATTATTTCATTTATCCTCATAATTAAAACCTATGAAGTAAATATTATCATGATTCTCATTTGGCAGATTAAATATATTCAGGGTCAAAGAAGTTAGATAACTTGCCCAAGATCACACAACTAAATAAAAAGCTGGCCTATGGTGTGGGGAGGTGGATAATAACACACTTGGTCAGCACAAAAGTCCTTTTTCCCAGGACAAATTACAAAGATATATAATGATGACAATGAGGATGATAATGATAGCTAACATCCACTAAATGCTGGGAACTATGCAAAGCACGTTACATGCATTATCGCAGTTAATACTCCTAACAGCCCTGTAAAAGTCTATGATTAATCTTATTTGAGGATGATGTATTTGAGTCTTAAAAAAACAAAACAAAACAAAACAAAACTAAGAACTTTACCCAATAATCACTAAGTTGTACACCTGAAACTAATGTAACATTGTGCGTCAACTGTGCTCAATTTAAAAAAAAAAAAGCCACGAGGCTTATAAATAGCTGACCTGGGTAAGGTTCAAAATGAGACAGTCATACTCCACAGCATGTTCGTAACCACTATACTATACTGCCTCTATGATTACAGATCACTAGAAATAAGCAAAGGAAATAAAATTAGGCTGATACGAGTAAACACTTTTAGAGTGGATGATAAAAATCAGAGAAACATTTTCTTTGTCCTACTGCTGAAGTAGTAAAATTTAAGCAATCAATGACAGAATAGGTGATGTATAACTAAAACAGAATTTCTTGATAAGGTTGGAAACGTAAATTTGTATCCAAAGACAAATTACTCTGGAGATGGTTTCAATTAGTGAACTTTGTATTATATTTCTAAAGAAAACTAAAGTTCAGAAAGTGGATATTATCTGTATAAGGCCATATAATTTCTCAATTTACAATTTACAGAGTCAATCAGATGAGTATATTCAAGGCTTCAGATCCCCCAACCCCATTACAATCAGCTCAGTTTTTCTTTAACTATATCATACCCACGTTCTTAGAAATCGAAAGTGTAATCTCTGAGTGTTGTTAGAACTAAGATTTTTCATGCAAAAGAAATATAAACTCAAAGTGATGATAAACTGAAATTGGAATTATCAGTGCATTTTTTCTTCTTCCCAAAAATAAAAACTCATTGTTCTATTCATTAAACAAGAACAAGTAGCAATTTCAACTCAGCAACAATGAATATCCCTAGAATTCATATTGTGGTCTCAGACTATCATTCCCCACTAAAAGGAAAGGAATGGGGGGGCGCCTGGGTGGCTCAGTGGGTTGAAGCCTCTGCCTTCGGTTCAGGTCATGATCCCAGGGGCCTGGGATCGAGCCCCGCGACGGGCTCTCTGCTCAGCGGGGAGCCTGCTTCCTCCTCTCTCTCTCTCTGCTTGCCTCTCTGCCTACTTGTGATCTCTGTCTGTCAAATAAATAAATAAAATCTTTAAAAAAAAAAAGTAAAAAAAAAAAATAAATAAAATAAAAGGAAAGGAATGGCTGGCTTCCAAGTCTCGGGCAAGAAATGTACAAAATGAGCCTGGGCATCTTTTATTTAAAACAAAACAAAACAAAACAAAACAAGGAAGCTCTATCAAAGATTATTACAGTCATATACAAATTAGATGGGATTGTACTGATTTCCTTAAATATTGTCTATATCTTTGTAAATAGTCCCTTCCTTAAAAGTTCTCTCAAATACCCGTTTGTGCCACATCTATCACACTAAGGCTCCAAATTACCTTACTTGGAAAAGTGGCAGTAAAGGAGAAAAACTGAAACATTCATCCTGTATTTTATAAGTTGTATTTCATGGTAAGCAAACAGCCCTACAGACTGAGTGAAAGTTCTTAAATTCTTAAGTTCTCTTAATAGAAGAATTATAGTTAATAAATGTAAAAGGAATGATAGAATTAGGAAGTCATTATTTTGCTATCCCTAATGAAATGATTGATTCAATGAAGATTATAAGTGGATGGATGAAAGGATGAAGAAGGATTTTACAAAGCAAATGATTACAGGCAATTACCACCCAAATGCACTGATCAACCTTAACATCACTGAGGGTGGGCTAGCCAGGTATTATAGGCTTCCTGATGTGAGGTAAGAAAACACAATCTATGACTAAAAATCTGAAGTAATTAAATCAAGCTTTTAGATTTAACTAACAATTATAAGAAATATGGAAGATACAGGAGTAAATTAAATGACTTCACCAGGAAACAACAACAACAAAAATCCAGGATGTGACACACTGTATAGAACCAACAACCTAGTTTTTTCAACAAGACAATGTGAGGGTAGATAAGATACAGGGAGAAGACTGCACTATACTAAAAAGGGACTTAAAAGACCTCACAAACAAAAGGAAGATGTAGACTTTGGATCCAGATTTTTAAAAAGCAACTTTAATTTTGTTAGACATGATAATGGCCATGGTGATAATGAAGAAAATGTTTTCTGTTCTTTTTTAGAGATACTTACTGATGTATGTAGGGGTGAAATGATAATATCTGGAATTTACTTTAAAATATTTTGGTAAGAAAAAGGGTGATAAATGAAGCAAGTTTAATAAAATCTTGAAAATTTCAGAATCTGGGTAATGGGAGTTCATGATACTATTTTCCCTACTTCTATGTATGTTTGAAATTTTTCATTTACAAAATTATCAAACAAAACAAAAATATTCTTTCCTATAATTTTCAAACTTGAGTATGTCTAAGAATCCACAACTCATCCCAAAGAATCCTAGGACTCATCCCAAAAAATTCTGATTTTATTTGTCTGGGCATGGGTCCAGATTCCATTCTTAACAAGTCCTCAAGTGAATCTGATACAGAGCATCTACAGCCACATAGCTGAAAATTATACACTTAGACTACTTTACCACAAGTCTTTAAATACATCCCAAACCTTAAAGGAAAGGCATGATCATATCTTTACCTCCCCTTTAAGCCTTACCCCACTCCTGTCTGCTCAAAATTTACCCTTTTCCTGAGACTACCAATTCTATAAAACCAAGAACCATGTTTGTTTGTACTCACATAGTGTCTCCAGGGCCTATCAGAGTGCCCAGTACCCAATACACACCAGATAAACATTTGTAATGAATGAATGAATGAATGAATAACAGCAAAGAGAAAAAGGAAGAGTTAAATGAGGTCCACTATTTCAAAATTAGTTCCTCTGAGATAAACTTTCAATTCCTTTCCGAAAGTCAATACAGGAGTATGGAATAAACTCTATAAAGTATGGGAATAAAACAGTAAAATAAAAAAAACGAGGAATAAAGAGGCGGCACAGGTTAGCATACCTTTTAAAAGAAGACACAAGTTTAAGACAACCTCTCACCCTCTGAGATATCAATTTTGGATGTTCAAATTTGAACATCTATGTCTCACTGTTTAGAAACTGCAACGAAAATGTACTCCTAAATTTCACAATCTCCAACAGGCAGGCCAGGTGTATTAGAGAAGTAAACTACGTGTATACATTGTAATGGATATGCAAATAAGTAACTCAATTACTACCTTCTCTGTTGAAAAAGTGTTATGGACACAAGTCACAAATGCAAAAATAAAAAAGTGCCAAATATAACAATTAACAATTAGTTTAAGATGATCTTGCAAGGCTATATAGAACTAGTTCTAAAAATAGCGATTACCAAAGATAGTTCCTATTTTTATATTTCTACCCCAACACCACTTAACTTTTAAATTCTATTAAGTAATGAATCAATGACACAACTTTTTAAGTTTTTACAGAAGTATAATAAACAAAGACTCAGAATTTTTAGAGACACAATGGACATCAGCAACTATATGGCCCAACCCTTCATTCTACAAAGGGGGAAACTGAAGCCCTCTCTTGGTCACAGAGAGAAATTAACAGCAAAACAAGTTTATGCCAATGCTCTCAATTTTCAAGCCAGAAGTTTTTTTGTTGTCTTTTTTTTTTTTTTTAGTATACCATGCAAATGGCATATTTCAAAAAATATTTTCCATTGTGAAATGCACCACCATTTATCTTGTGCACACAAGTGTGGCACCCATCAGCTATGCTCTGTACTTAAACTAAATGGATATACCTCTTTTTTAGTGAGGATGGGAATGGGGAAGTAGAGCCAACTGACTACTTCAGCAACAGAACTCCATATGTACATCTTCTGACATGTGGAGTTTTCAGCCATATATGAAAACAGAATCTCATTTTTACCGTATGTACACATAGCAAAACTTACAATTATAAAACTAAACTGTAAAGTTGTGCAAAAACTAATCTAAAATTGAGAATTTACTCTTTGTTCATTACAAATTTTTTTATGTGGTTCCTTCTTCTGAATTAAAAACATTTCTGACTCAAGAGATTAATGAATGGTCCAATTCATGTCTCGCTGTTACTCTGAGCCACCTCTCTATACACCCACAGGGTACTACTTGTAGTGCAGCAGGGCCTATTTACAGAATGCATACTGTAAAGTACAAAAGATACACACAGAAAGAGGACAAGATAACAACTAAATATCTGCAAACCAGCTCCCAACTGCCTCTCTTATAAACCCCTGGCACAAAGTATGTATGTTATAAATCATGACTAAACCGTCTCCAAAAGTCCCTCCCCATTCTACTCAATCCCAACTAAATGTCTCCGTTTTTAGTTACAACTGGTTTGAACAGTTCAGTAAAATACAGCTGGATTATTAATTTATGGGCATGACTTGAGGTGCCAGTATTATTCTGCACTCACAGAAGAAAATAAAGATCAACTTCCAACCTAAACAGTGACTAGCATAAATAGGAATACTATAAATATGACAAAGATAGTAATTACCAATTAACAAATGCTTACTAAATGCCATATGCTGTGATAACTGCTTTGTCTATATTATTTTATACTAAATGCCATATGCTGTGATAACTGCTTTGTCTATATTATTTTATCCTTACAACAATCTAGTAGTATTATCCCCTCACTTTCCCTAAGAGGAAATAAACTCTGACAGGTTAAAGTAACTCACCTAAAATCATCTAGCAAGTACATGGCAGAGACTACATTTGAATCCAAGTTTAAAGCCTACACAAAGATCCACTGAATGAATGAATGGAATAATTTGTTTAAAAAAAATTCTTGCAACATACTGATATCCAAATTAACCAGGTATGCAATTGGTACTGGTTAACACCCATTAAGTCATAAATTATGAACACTGGCAGGCATACAGCTTTAGGTTCAAAGATTTAATGACCTCAGGTCTTTTCATTTCACTAATATAACCCCAAATGTGATCAATTTAACTAGTACGATACACAGAGGGATTAAACAGCAATAATCTAGAATCAGGAATGCTAGCCAAAATCTGTTGAAATAATCCAACATGTGGCAAAGACTTGTTAAAGTTCACAACAAAAATTCCAGGTGAGTGACAGGGAGAGTAGCGGTATCAATGATAAGGAAGTATATGGAATAAAGCTCATTTTAGTATACGAGAAATTTAAGTGGTAACATGACATCCGAGGACAGATGCCTGGTGGGCAGTCAGATATTAGGATTTTTTTTAATCAGATATTTAGGATTTTTTGTTTAAAGATTTTATTTATTTGTCAGAGACACAGAGAAAGAAAATAAGCAGGGTGAGAGGCAGGCAGGCATATAAATTATATGAGAAAAGATTGGACAGCCACTTACCAGGACTTCTTCCAGCTACATTATTTTATAACTACTAATACTCAACATTAGGATCTCAACCGCTCACCAAGGAGCCCACTTGAGATTCTCTCTCTTTCTCCTTCTGCCCCTCACACACTCTCCTCTGTCTCTCAAAAAATAAGGAAAATAAAAACTTTTTAAAAAGGGAGAGAGATCCGCCAGCAGACTCTTCTGAAACCAAGTTTTGGGAACTTTCATTTGAAGAGTGGATGTACTCAAGTGAAGAACAAACAATTTCTTGATATCACACACACACACACACACACACACACACACACACACACGACCCTAGAAATTGAATGCTGCACATAGCACGTTAATACATACTCAATAAGTATCAATTAAATAAATCAACAATGGCCAAAATAATAAAGAAAGGCAACCAACTTAAAAGTGGTATCATCCCTACAAAAGATGTCCAAAGTCCAGATAGGAAAGAGTAAAAACAGACTCACTAAAAAAAAGGAAAAGGTATCTGATAGGTCATTCTGAATGGTAGAATGAATGAATACTTAATGACAAACAAAATACCATGCAAAGAAAAATCAGGCTAGACACTATAAAACTGAAAAAAGGATTTGTCTCCAAAGAAAAATTCAATCTTTATCAAGTCCAGATTAATACAGTAACAAAATTTCAACACTTATCAATAAACAGTTATGGAACCAAACAGAAAAGAGAGTCAAGACTGTAAGACCACAAGGGGCTGGCGGGGGGGGGGGGCGGGGGGTGATCTGTCTTTTGACTATTTTTCCAAGTGTTCTTTCACAAGTCTTAGGTTCCAAGATACCTGGCTGTCCTAACTCTGAAAAGGCCCCGATTGCCGACTTTCTTGACTCTTCCTCTTTGTTCAACTTTCATCTTTAACCGTTTATCGTCATATTAGCTTCAACTTGCACCTCTGTGCAAATGATTTCCAAATTGTTATCTTTAATTATGAGCTCAGTTTCCTATCTCCAATAGCCTACACGTCATTTCTCTGTGGTTGTCCCACCACTATCCTTTGAAACACAACCTGAAATCAAACTTATCTGTTGCCTTTTCTTCCCAAGAGATTTCCAAACCTGACACTTCTTGTTTTCAACAGTCTCCCTATAACCTAGCCTCAAAGTTTTTTTAGCATCGTCTGTTTTCTCTCACTTTGGTTCCCTCTTCTCCCCAACCCTGAAAATCAAGTTCTACCAATTCTTCCTTTCCTATTTTAACGCCCCAATTTGGGACTTCAATAATTTCTGCGCTATTAATTTGTTAAAAAGTCCCCAATCTTACTCTATCTCCAATCTCTTTTTACACACTCCATCCTGCATATAACTACCAGATTCATCTTCATTGATCCTGGCACAGTCTTGTTTACAAATATTTAATAGCCACAACATAATGAAGAAAACCTAAACTCCTATAGCCCAGCAATCAAATCCTCCACATTCTAGCCCTAGTCTGTTTCCAACTTTATCTCATTCCCTAACCATGTCACAGCCAATCACCTCCTCTATTCATGCTATCCTCTACTCACCCTCTGAATGCCCTCTATATAAATCCTATCCACTATCATAAAGCATACTCTGGCCCTCACAACACACTCTTCCTTTCAATAACCAAGAGCACGTATCATCTACACCAATTATTTGAAATCTGTCACACATTTTTTTCAGTCTGCAAGGTGTTCTGCTCTATTTCTGTGTATAAATGCAAGATTAGGTCTTGTTTTCCTAAATAGATTGGACTTGCAAGTAAAGAATCCATGCCTTGTATTTCTTCGTATCTTCCACATTTCAACAAATCTCTGAGGTTCCCACCAATGAAACTAAGGCAAGAGGCTATCCAACAAGTTAAAAACAAAAAGAAAAACAAAACAAAACAAAAAAAACCCTCCCTATACCACTATTTCATGGAATGAGGAGATCAAAAAGCAGAACAGAATCAAAGATATATGGAAACTGGGTAAACATTAAAAGAATTGGGCGTCTTGAAACAAATTCTTAGTAGAAAGATGTGTTCTAATTCCTTCCACTGCTCTCATTCAATGAGATATTGTATTAAGCATCCACCATCCTGTTTCTCAGTATGAAGAGCATGCATAATGTAGGTGAGACATTTCAAATACACAACCCACAAGACTCTCCTTTCACCATCAAGGATGCTAAAAGTAATTCTGAAAGCTTTGGGGAGAAATTTTCTGGTAAAAGAGTACATATTTAAAAATATACACAGATATTTACAGTAACTAAAAGGCATGTTAACTTTAAATGATTAATATTCCTGATTCAAGATGAGATTTTTAAATATGATTTCTCTTAATGGCATCGTTTTGTTCACTTAATCCCATATATTGTATAGATCTAACGTTAATTCTCTGAGGAGGCTGTAAATAACTATTCGTATACATACCCCCTGTAACCTTAGAGATTATGTGGTTTCGTTTGGACAAAACAGAATTATTATACAACTTTTAGTTGTTCAGTAAAGTAAAAGGAGAAACTCGCTTACAGAGTTTGCAACTATGAGTATCAGGGAAAATAGATAAAACCTAAAAACTCTAATTATTAACAGAGAAGTGTAATCAATTAAAGATCTTTAAGAATTTGGCCTTTCATTTCATAAAAACCTCCTCAGAATGCTTTAAAAATGATAATGGTAAGCCCACCAGCACCAAAAAAGGCAGTTACGATAAAATATCTGTGCGCTACTTTTGTAATCAACTATACTGTAAAAGAGTTAATAATGTGGTGACCTACGAGTTATCTTAGGTCTTTACACTTAACAGTCCAGCAAAAAGTTCCTCCACTACTCAAATCACCTATGACATTTTGGCTTAAAAATCACTTCCTCAATATCGATTCTCCATTATCACTGCCAAGTCTAAAAACTAAACCCTCAGGAGCTAAATCGCTCTAGGTGGAAAGTAGTCTTTCCAGTATTACTGTCAAACCGATCAAAAAAATTAATACTACTAAGACCGTCATTCAACAAACTATACATGCAGAAATATGGTAACTTTTTACGTGATGCCTGCAACAGAGGTTTATAAATATCTTTTGTAGAGTAATGAACTGAGTCAGAGCTAAAAGTTCAGAGAGAAGTTAGTACAGGGCCAGTCCAAAGATAAATAAGGCCATGGCATGAGATTTTAGACAGCAGACTGTTCAGGAAAACCAGCAGATTTTGGTGTTTTCCAAGATTATGCACACCTGAAACTTTCTTTTGCAAATAACTAGACTGAAAGCAAGAGGACGGCAAATACAGAACCCCAGACAAGCAAAAGACAACTGCTACTCACCAGCAAACAATCTGAATTCACTTCCGATTTGGGATCCCGCAGCAGGTTGTCGATTTTTTCAAATCGAGTCTCAAAACTGTCCCCAGTCGACATGTTGCTGCTACTGTGACAATACCCTCGTACCAGCACCAGCAGCGGAAAGCAATTTCAACCAACTTCCTCCGGCGGTGGGTTCGCTGCCGCGGGGCGGCGAAGCCGGAACCTCAGGGTCACCAGGTGCGCCCGGTTCCCCCTCCTCCCCCTCACTGAGGGGATCTCCGCTCACCAGACCCCCGGCCGGGGGCAACGGCGACCCACAGCCGCTCCGACGCCCAAAGTCGCATCCCACCCGGTAGCCCCTCACGACAGCCGAAAGCGCCGTCGCCACCAGCCTCGTCGCTCCGGCGAGGTGCTTCAGCCTAGCGGGCCCCAGCCGCCTTCGCCTTGGAGGGTTCCCCGTCCCGAGATGGGCAGGAGGTGGGAGAGAAAGAGAAGCAGGGTGGAGACTGCTCCGGGCAGCAGGGGAGGGAGAAGAGGAAAGGCGAAAGCGAAGGGCGGGTGCGGAGCTGTGCCAGCTGCCGCCGCCGCTTGGGCCACGGGCCCGACCCGTTCCGCTCAGAGGCGCTACAGGCGGTCTAGCCCCGCATCCCCGGCTTTCCTTGGCGCGACCCGACGCACCAATCCGACTCTGCCAAGAGCTGGTCCCCGCGGGATAGGCTCACTCTCCCATTTTGTCCCGTCGCTACTAGGGCTGCTGCCGCGCTGTTCTGCGGGGCAGGGCGAGGTCGGTGCCCGAGACTGGAGAGCGGGCGGTGAAGAAGACGAGAGTCGGGTCCCGGCGGCGGCTGATGGGGGAGTTTCTGGGAAGGGCTGCGTCCCCTGCCCGGGAGAGGGCGAGTCGCGGCGGCGAAAGCCTGGGGGGTGGGGCGATAGGGGCCGTGAGGGACTAATATGTCCGCCTTCCTGTTCAAACAAACGGAGACCGCCGGTGCAGACTGCGCATGCGGGGCGCGGACGCTCGGAAGGAGAATCGGTCCCGCGCTGCGCGCGCGCGCGCGCGCGCGCGCACACACACACACATGCCGTCGCCTCCGCAGGGCCGGCCTGGGCCGGGACTGGCCGGGACGGGCGGGGCGGAAGGCGGGGCACGCACGGGGCCTCGAGGTCCGACGCCGAAGGCTGGTAGCTGGGAGGAGCCGACCGGGTGCGGCGGGAGGCACCGCCCTCGCCCCAGCAGGCTGCGGGGAGCGAAGTAGAGCTCTGGAGCTGCAGAGGAGGTCGGGGTAGGTTTGGCAAGGGGGTACCGAGTAGAGGCGCGGGGCTGTGTCTCTGGTCGCTTCCTAAGCAGCTGCCTCAGCTCTACTTCCTCTAGGCTGCAGCCGTCCGGAGCTTTCTGACGAGAAAGGAGTGGTGCTTGATATTGTTATTTTGCTAATAGATTCTTTTCTAGGCGAGATGCCTTTTCGCCAGCAGGCAGCAGCATTTTAGCACCAACGGAGCTTGTTTTTCGGTAGTACTTCATCGTCGGCCCCCCGGGAACACCACAATGTTTAAACGGTCTGCGATTCCATGGGAAAATTACGAAGCAGTGCAGTACTGAACCCTCCTAAGCCGAGCGTGTGTATCAGGGGAGCACTAAAATACTGACTCCGGAAGATATAGTCCATAGAAGTCAAGTTCAATTTGTTTAAAAAAAAAAAAAAAAAAAAAGAACCTCATTGAAAAATCAATATTTTTAACTTACTCATATGAGTTCTTCCACACCATTATCACTACAGTTATAGTTCTCTTTGCTGTGTGATCCTGCCTGTTTCAATTTCAAAAAGCTCAGTGCAACTTAAAATTGTGATTTTAACAGAACCAATGTAGAATATGAAAATTATGGGCATTTCCTCTTAAGTCAATTGCTTCATTGACGGTGGTGTGAGGGTTGAAAGACTTGTTACTCAATCTGCTGATAATCTTTACTGCTGTCGGCGGGAAATCTACCTTAATTTGTTCCTAGTCAATCTTTAGTTTGACTCATAGGTCAAATTAAAGATTGCTAGAAATAGAAAGCATGGAGAGAGCCCGAGTGGCTCAGTAGGTTAGGCGTCTGCTTCGGCTGGGGTCATGATCGCAGAGTCTAGGAATCGAGCCCCGTGTATGTCAGGAAGCCTGCCTCTGCCTGCTGCTCTGCCTACTTGGCTTTCTAGCTCTCCATCAAATTAATAAAATCTTTTTTAAAAAAGAAAAAGAATAGAAAACACGAATATGTTTCCCCACACTGGAAAATGCTACAGATGAACCAGTTTTCTTCCTGTGTAAAAAACACTGCATAGCATGTGAACAGTCCACTAACTTCATGGTGTGAGTCAGAGGTTAGGAAAATGTTTTATTGTTTGAAAAATGACTTTTCTATTTTCACTTTATTATATACAAGAAATATTTAGATACAAAAACCACTGTATAAATCATGATAGGAAGTAAGTCATCACAAAAATCATAACAAAGCGACAACTAGACAAAATTCAGGTATTTTATTAAATGCTTTTGCAGTGACTTTTCTTGGCTCCAGTATTTTAAGCTGGTCATGTGAATTAAATTTATTTTTAAGCATAGGGCTTAAAATAAATCTGGCAGTTGCCCTAAAGTAAATTTCCTAAACTCTGCTTGTCCTTTTTTATTACCATTTTTAGGTATTCTTTGGAATTTTGTTGTTTCTCAGAGAACTGTGAGCATTATGTTGCTTTCCATTGAACACATACGAAAAAGTTCAGGTAGCTAAGACAATATATGAGTGACACTGATAAATATAAGTGGATTGAAAACCAATGTGGCAAAGCTACTGGAAATATATGTGAGGCCTATGTATTTTGCTTTTTTATAAGATTAATCTGATGATTTAAACTCCCAACTAGTTGTCTTTTACCATAAGATAGATGGACTCCGTATCAATTTTTTTTTAAATAAAAAAGTCCTCACCTGTCATAAGGTAGAATCATGACATTAAAGTTCCTTTGCAACTTTTAAATTCTGTTGTCTAGTTAAGGCTAATCTCTTCAACAGCATTGTGGATATTTGGGGTCACCCTTAAAGTATATATTAAGATTCTAAGTGCAATAGAATATATACGTACTGAATGTTTACCATATGCTAGGCATTACTATATGCATTTTATACATAGAATCCAATTAAAACTTCAAAAGAATTCTGCTGATACCTACATTATGGATGCGGAAACTGAAATGCAGAAAGATAATCTTACTTGTTCGAGGTCATGACAGATCCAGATTGGAATAGAGACAGTCACACTCCAGAGTCCCCATTCTTAACAGCTGAATATGCTAACGCTATCCAATCCTAGTACAATAAGTATATCATAACTGTATTATTTACATAGCACAGATTTAAATGATTCTATGTAAAAGACGGAATTATAAAATTTGCAATATTCTCAGTATAATTATAGTCCCTAGGGAAAGATGTGAAAATGATTTAGCAAGGTTCAGAATAAAGAGGACCTTGACAAGGTTCAACAGTAGTGGCTTGACTAGAGGTTTCCAAACACTGGGTCCAAGAACCAGTGATACTCCTTGGTGGAGTTTTCCTGACCTGCAGCAAAATGAGAATAATTATTACATGTTTTCATAAAGTAAGCAGTTCTATTTAAAACTGCCATTCAGTCTGAAATTATTTTTACTACTTTTTGTTTTAATGTACCTTTTAGAAACAAAAGTAAAAGTAAATGATATAGTTTTTAATGTTCTTACGTGGAAATTTAAAACTTACAGAGTTAGCAACTCTATGCAAAGACATAGATTAAGTTAATTTTATCTTAATTTTTCTGGCTTTGGGAATTCAAACATCTGGAAACATTTAGTTTAGATGAGACTCATGCTAGGACCCAATGAAGAGACTGTAGTGCTGAAAGAATTTGAATGAGGCATATTTGGGAAAGATCATGGAAAAATCAAAAAGATTTGGGTGTAGACTTGTGAATAGTGAAAGACAATTAAGTTCAGCATTCCTTACCTTTTGGTTATTTGGTAGGAAATAGACTCAGTTTAATGTGTATGGAATTTCTTTCATAAACATTGATGTGGTAGCTAGCTTCCAAAGATGGCCTCCAGTGAACCGTGTCTCCCAGGATGCATGGCCTCCTGGAGACACTGAATCAAGGCTGGGGCCTTGTGAGCTGTTCTAACCAATAAAATGTAGCAAAAATGGCACTGTGCCAATATCAGGCCCAACTTTGACAGTTTGCCTGGCAACCAACAGTTTAGTGCTCTGGGATATCCAACTAAACTGGAGTCACCATGGTGTGAGGAAATTCACGATTACTAACCACAGGAAGGAATCACATGGAAACCAAGGGAGGAGTCCAGCAGACCCTCAGAACAGAGACTCCAGACTTATGACCCAAGTCAAGCCATTCCAGCAGCCCCTGGGCATCTGAAACGCCCAGATGATGCTACATGGAACAGAAACAAGTTTAATCCCTCCAAGCACTGCCCACACAGTAGAATCATGAAGAAATAATAAAGTGATCACTACTTTGAAACACTAAGTTTTGGGGTAGTTTCTCAGCAATAAATGAATCCAAACACCTGGATTTCAGGAAAAGAATCATTCATAAATATGTGTATAGATATATTGGGAGTACCTTTCATGCTTTTTAGTATTATTCACTATATAAGGAAGCCGCCCATAATGGAGTGTTGTAAAAGAATGACAAATTCATTGTCATTGTTTACTGTCAATTACTGTCAATGTCAAACATTGTCAGTGTTTACTGTCTTCAACAAAACCTTTATTCAAAAGAATTGTAAAAGCTTTTTAAACCAATACTTCCAGATTTTAAAAAGTATTATGAAGGGCGCCTGGGTGGCTCAGTGGGTTAAAGCCTCTGCGTTTAGCTTGGGTCATGGTCCCAGGGTCCTGGAATTGAGCCCCGCATCGGCCTCTTTGCTCAGCAGGGAGTCTGCTTCCCTCTCTCTCTCTGCCTGCCTCTCTGCCCACTTGTGATCTCTGTCTGTCAAATAAATAAATCTTTTTTTTTTAAAAAAAAGGTATTATGAATTTATACTCCCATATAAACACATTTTTAGGGCACTTGAATGGCTCACTCAGTTAAACTTTTGCCTTCGGCTCAGGTCATGATTCCAGGGTCCTGAGATGGAACCCCACATCAGTCTCCCTGCTCAGTGGGGGGGTCTCTTTCTCCCTTTCCCTCTGTCCCTGCCCCCCCACCTCGTACTCTCTCCCTCACTTCCTATCTCTCTCTCTCTCAAGAAAATAAGTAAAATCTTAAAAAATAAAGTTTAAAAAACACATTTTTACCTGTACTTTTATATTTTCTCAATTTAGTGCATAATCATGCCTATCCTGTTTAAAAATAAATACTAAAAGTTCAGGTACATACTGTAAGTTGCGTATCAATTGTAATTAATTACCATAAATTGCATGCAATTTCAAAAATGCATACACAAATGTGCTAAGAATGTGATGTGGCTAAGTTCCTATAGAAACTTTAGCTAACATTTCCAAGAAAGTATGATACTTATTATATTTAACACAACTTTCCAAAAGGACATTAAAAATTTTTTTAACGTAGAACAGCTTCACTTGATTCTGAACAACTTTAATGAACAGTTGTAAAAAATTGAGATTCTGTTTTAAGAGCTTGGTTTTTATATGATTAATATTTACCCCAATATAGTATCTATGTACTTTTTTTTTCTAGATCTGAGAAGTGAATCAGGAAGACTATATTCCTTTACCTGAGAGGACTCCTTATGAGATCACCCAAGCTATTCTTTTCTTTCCACAGGACAGTCAGGCTTGGGAGTCAGTATAGTTGGTCATTTTAGATCCATTACAGCCTTGGTGCTGCCTAGGCATAGTTGGAAATTTCAGCATCTATCAAGATTAAAGCAAGAAAAAGTGTAGAGCACGCAGTGAGGAGAGTGCCTTAAGGGCTTCTCCTGACTCACCCTGAATGCCTTCCTCCAACATCTGTTTTTTATTTCTTAGAAGCTGCTATTCCATTCAACTGCAAAATACTTGCATTGACCCTAGAAACAGAATGGAGAAATAGAAAGAAACAGATTGGTGTAAAACAATTATTTTCTCACTCTATGTCATTACCATCTCGGGGACCCTACAAATGTCACACAAGCCCAAGCATGCAAATCACTGACAGTACAATTTTTTCCAAGGACGAGGACTGTTATGTTTAAGGAACCCCAGAGATGGTGGGTGCATGACCACAATTAGAGAGGGAAACCCAGATCAAGGAGATTATAACAGATATACACAGATGGTCTCATACTGTTTCCCATTTTTTGCAACAGCCTTCCAACCAATTTTTCCCCTCCTACCCAGCACCACTCCACTAAGTCCCAAGACTAAGTGTGCTTTCTGACCCACTGCTTTTTAGGTTCTTACATCTTCCTCTTTAAGGCCCTTTCATTGAAGAATTACCTTTTTTGGCAGCAACAGGCTCATCACCCAATATCTACTTCCCTTTTTTATTCATCACAACTTTTGTCAATCATCTCAGTCCCAAATTTAGGACTTCCATACCTGAAAAGAGAAAAATGTCTGCTTTCAACGTTGCACTATTTTGATCTCCCTTCCATCATTCAAAGACTTCCCGAAATACAACATCTTTCCTAAAATTTCAGTAACTTGAAGAGAGGCACTGATTCTTCATACTCACCCATCAACATATTAATATTACCAACATACACTCTATATATTCTTTTTTAATAGCCATGACACTTTTTGCACTTTAGCCCCTCACCTTTTTTTTTTGCAGACAGTGTAAATAATCTGCTAGTTGAATTTATACATTTGCTTTGTTTATGTGTTCTTGTCACTGCTGTCTTATACACCCCCTAGGGCATAGGCTAGGACTTTAAAAGCAATAATCATGTTTTTCTTTTCATTACAAAAATAGTACACACTTATTTTTAAGATTTTGGAAAATATGAAGAAGTAAAACAGAACAAAAGAGTTGAGAAATTCTGAGGAACCAATGATACTCTCTCAGTATCCATTTTGGTTCTCATCTCTGCTTCCTGTGGGTCTATTTTATTCTTCCTCTGTCATTGAACTGATTCTTTCTACACTTCTCCCTGTGCATAAGCCAAATATTATCAACTTCAGCATCATACACATATAGTGAATTTAAGTCCTTACAGAGGTCATGAAGTAGTTCTAGTTCCAATCCATGTTCTGTAAAATTTTACATAATCATTTTTGTACAGTTAATACATGCATATGACATATAGATCCAAAAGATACAATATGATACATAATGAAAAGTAATTCTTCCTCCCACCTCTGTCCACAAGCCACTAGTTTCCCCACACAAAAGGGAATGGTTGTTTGGTTTCTTGTATTCTTTCCCTAAGTACACAATCATTTGTATTTGTTACATAGACTTTTCTCTCAATGATGTTTTTTCTCCTTGTTTTGACAATGTACCTTAGAGACTGTTCTATATGAGTAACTATAAAACTGTCTCATTCGTTTTAACAGCTATAGGGTAGTTCATTTTTACATGCACAATTTATTTAACCAATACCTTACTAATGGACATTTATGTTGATTCCAACTTTTGCTATTCCAAACAATGCTGTAATGAATACTTTTATGCCCAAGTCCCTCCTCACTTATTTATTTTGATTTGTCTTGCAATTAAATGATTTCTTCATTCAGTATTTTTTTTAAAAGTTCTCATAGTTCTATGGTTTTCGTTATTTTTTTCTTTTTTTAAAATTCCTACTTAGTCATGGTCTTTGCTTTCTATCTTTTTCTATATAACTTTGAACTAATGTTTCCTTTTGCTTCACAATGATTTTGATTTAGGGATAAAGATTTCTTGTTTTTAGTCTACTAATAGTTATCCTTAAACATAAACAATGTTGAGGGGTCCCTGAGTGGCTCAGCTGGTTAAGCATCTGCATTAGGCTCAGGTCATGATCCCAGCATCTTGGGATCGAGCCCTGCATGTAGCTCCCATCAAGCCCCGCATCGAGCCCTGCATCGGACCCCTCCTCGAGCCCCACATCTGGCTCCCTGTGCGGCAGTGAGCCTGCTTCTCCCTTTTCCTCCTCCCTTTTCCCCTTCCTCCCTTTTTTCTCTCTACTGTTTGTACACGCTCTCTCTCTCAAATAAATAAATAAAATATTTTTTAAAAACCATAAACAGGGTGCCTGGGTGGCTCAGTGGGTTAAGCCTCTGCCTTTGGCTCAGGTCGTGGTCTCAGGGGTCTGGAATCCAGCCCCAAATCGGGCTCTCTGCTCAGCAGGAAGCCTGCTTCCCCCTCTCCATCTGCCTGCATCTCTGCCTGCTTGTGATCTATCTCTCTCTCTCTGTCAAATAAATAAATAAATAAATAAATCTTAAAAAAAAAAAAAACAGAAACAATGTCAAATATGCATTTTTATTATTATAAATTTTAAGAATAAAACTATAACTGGGGCACCTGGGTGGCTCAGTGGGTTAAAGCCTCTGCCTTCGGCTCAGGTCATGATCTCAGGGTCGTGGGATCGAGCCCCGCATTGGGCTCTCCGCTCAGTGGGGAGCCTGCTTCCCCCTCTCTCTGCCTGCCTCTCTGCCTACTTGTGATCTCTGTCTGTCAAATAAATAATAAATAAAATCTTTAAAAAAAAAGAATAAAACTATAACTTTTGAGACCTTTCTATTTCGACAAGAACACATTTTCTGCCCAATTTTATCTTTCCTCCTTCTTTTTTATTTTTTTGTTTTTATTTTATTATTAATTATTTTTATTAACATATAATGTGTTATTTGCCCCAGGGGTACAGGTCTGTGAATTGTCAGGCTTACACTCCTCCTCCTTTTTTAAAAACACTATAATCTTTTAAGTTTGATTATATTACCTTCAGGTTTGTAACTAAATTACAAATTAAATTTCTTTCTGTATGTTTAATTTCTATATTTGCTTCCAGTCCTTGTAGAGAATCTGTTTTCTCACATTTTAATTTTTACTCATTTTTTGTAGTCTAAAATAAAACCTTAAATAATTTTAAAATAAAGAACACTTAGTTGAGATCCAGTATATCTCTAAGAACATCTGTTGTCCTCACACATCAATGAAAACATGGATAGTCATAGTTTTTTGGATCCACAAATTTTTGCCCTAAAAATTCATTAAATTTCCTCCATTATCTTTTTTAGACTTACTTCTACTGAGGAAATTAAAAGACCAAACTGTGTCTTGCTGTTTTATTGGCAACATTTTCTTGCTTAGCTCTTGTAGAATTCTTTGTGTAATTTATTTTTAAGATTTTATTTATTTATTTAAGAGACAGAGATCACAAGAGAGCACGAGCAGGGGAAGGGGCAGAGAGAGAAGGAGAAGCAGACTCCCTGCTGAGCAAGAAACCTGATGGCAAACACTTAACCAACTGAGCCACCCAGGCAAGCACCCCTCTTTGTGCATTTCTGAAATTTAAGGACTTCACTGGAATAATCCTAGAGGTGCATGTCTTATCATTTTTTTTTTCCTAAAAAAGGGAACTCTTTAAAAGACTTGGGTCTTTTTTCACCTCAGTAAAATTTTCATATATATTAGTTCACTGCACATGATCTGTTTATCTCATCTTTTTTTTAATTATTTATTTATTTGACAGATAGAGATCACAAGCAGGCAGAGAGGCAGGCAGAGAGAGAGAGGAGAAAGCAGGCTCCCCGCTGAGCAGAGAGCCTGAGTCAGGGCTTGATCCCAGGACCCTGGCATCATGACCAGAGCTGAAGGTGGAGGCTTTAACCCACTGAGCCACCCAGGCACCCCTATCTCATCATCTGCTTTTAAAGGAACATATATTGGTAATACTTGGGCTCTCATCTTTGTCCTCATCTCTCTTTATTTCTCTTTGTCCTTTTTTTTCCTACATTTTGGGAAAGCGTCTCAAATTTGTATTCTGAAACACTGATTTGATTTTCTGCATCAAGAAGTCTGCTCTATACTGCCCCCCCAATGGTTTTTATTTGAGTTGCTGCACTTCTAAATTTGGGGTTCCTTGAAGGCTTTTCTAGCTTGTTTTCTTTTCACAGTCTGTTCTTGTTTCAATTTAGCCTGCTTTCTCTTTTTTAATAGCTTGTATTTCATAGACATGGATTTGAGATATAACATATCTATTAATATGCATAAACCTTAACTGTACCACTCAATAGAGTTGTACATATAAATACACTCATGTGAACGTTGCCCCAATCAATTATAGAATACTTTCAGCACTCCCAAATATTTCCTTATTCTTCCTATCTGTAAATCCCTTACCAAGCTTAATTAATATTCTGATTTCGATCACCATAAGTTGGTTCTATCATGATTAGATTAGGTTATATGTTTTAGAATTTCACAGAAATGGTATCATATAGTATATACTCTTTTGTGACTGACTTCTTTAGTTTTTATAGATTTTTGTGACATTTTTTATTATAGTAAAATATATATAACATAAAATTTACCATTTTAACTATTTTAAGTGTACAGTAAAGTGACATTAAGTATACTCACATTATTGTTCCACCATCCATCCATCTCCAGAACTTTCCATCCTCTCAAACTGAAATTCTGTATCGATTAAATACCTACTTCTCATTCCCTTCTCCCCTCAGCCCCAGGTGACCAATATTCTACTTTTTGTCTCTGTGAATTTGACTATTCTAGGTCCCTCATATAAATGGAATCCTGTAATATCTATTCTTTTGTGTCTGGCTTATTTCTCTTAGCATAATGTCCTCAAGCTCATTTATATTATACCATGTGTAAGAATTTCATTCATTTTTAAGGCTAAATCTTAGCTCATTGTACATATATACTACATTTGTTCATCTACTCATTTGTCAATGGACATGTAGATTATTTTTTTTAAAGATTCTATTTATTTATTTGACAGAGAGAGATCACAAGTAGGCAGAGAGGCAGGCAGAGAGAGAGGAGGAAGCAGGCTCCCGCTGAGCAGAGAGCCTGATGCCATGTGGGGCTCGATTCCAGGACCCTGGGATCATGACCCGAGCTGAAGGCAGAGGCTTTAACCCACCGAGCCACCCAGGTGCCCCGGACATGTAGATTGTTTTTTAAACTTTCTAATGTTTCTTCCTGTTCCTATAATAAATCAGTATTAGATGAGGATAAAGACCCTTCAAAAACAGATTCTTTCCCTTGTGTTTTAGTGCATATAAAAATGTATTTCATACATCCCACTTTTTTCCTCCCGATTTTTTTCAACTTGGAGTTGGGAGAAAAATATTTAGGCCCAGAGTTTGAAAAAAAAGATAAAGTACAGAGTTTTGCTGTTTGGTTCTCTCACCATCTAACTTAGTTACTAACTGACTTGCCTCTAATATTCTGTGATTTGATATACACAGCCTTATGTCAGTTTTTATTGTTTAATAGGCATTTTTCTTGTGTAGTTCCTTTGAAATAGAATCACTTCCCGATTCTCTATTAGAAAGAGGATGTGTAACCTACAGAATGTAACTGTATTTATTCTTTAATGACACTGAGTGGTACATGACAACTTTACCCCTCCCTCAGTTTTCACTACTTTTAATGTTCCTCTACCTCACCTGAAATTCTTTACCTTTGAGAGGACTACATGTACTAAGGTCCCATTCTTTTTATCCTAGCTGATAATGTGCTGGGGATTATAGAAATTGAATTAAGAGACATTGTTATGAAAGGAAGGGACACTCTGATTGTTCAGAAGTCTGTTTCCACACAGTGAAGGCCATGTCTGTCTACCTTTCTCATTTGAGAAGCTCTCTGTTCCCAAATTATGGGTAGCAATGAGGGGAATCATGGGGAAGTTATGATACAGAGTTCCTTCTACCTATTTTCTGGCTGTGCTTTCCTGATTCAAAAGATGCTGCATGCCTAATAGATCAATTCTGTTTCTTGATTTGGCACTATTAAAAACTTAATAGAAATATTTCCAGGAATCTCTCTTATGACTGACTTTTATTCTTTATTTTGGAGTTTGTTGTGCCTTTTCATCTTTTGGTAGTTCTTAGTGAATATTTAGTAGAAATCAGGAGAAGAACTATTAAGTACCTTTATTACTCAGCCGTCATCCTAACCTTAAAGTATGGCTCCAAGATTGTTTAACTTATTTTGTATAATCTAGGTTTTATAAGATACTCAAGGAAGAGCCTCTTCCCCCACTAGCCTGATGCCTTAAATGTAAATATTAAAACAATTTATTTGTGTTAAGTACTTGCCATTGTCAGGAGCCTCATGAAATGCAAAGATTCTCCAAAAGGATAAAATAGGTCAGCATCATTTTGGTTTGATAACTTAAAGTCATCAAGCAAAGCTAGTTTGCTCTGGCAGTGAGGAAGTGAAGCACAAAAGCTCATGACAGCTAGTGTACTCTTGAGGATTCAGACCACCACTTTAAATTAGGCAAGCAGAAACTCTTATACTGCTCTGAACCTTCCCCAGTGCCCCTGGGGCAATCCCTGACAAGTCCTCAGTACCTCCTATACAGAGAATCTCAACTAGTTTATAAGCATCAGAGAAGAGTTGGAAAGCACCATCATATACAGCCAACTGCTGATCAATCCCAGGATCTTTACTGCAAACCAGTGATTCTTTTTGTGTTTTACCAATGTAAATCTTAGTTCTTATGACATGTTATGACATAGTCCATTAGGAAAAACAGATGAAAGTGGACTGCTCTAGGGGCGCCTGGATGGCTCAGTTGGTTAATTGTCTGCCTTTGTTCAGGTCATGATCCTGGGGTCCTAGAATCAATCCCTCCTCCCCCACCTCCGCCAAAATCAGGCTCCCTGCTCAGGGAGCCTACTACTCCCCTTCTGTCCCTCCCCCACCACGCATGTGTGCATGTGCTCTCTCTCTAATAAATACATAAAATCTTAAAAAAAAAACAAAAAAGAAGTGGACGACTCTAATTGAAACAGGAAGTGGTGCCAGAGAGTATACCTTCTCTGCACTACTTTTGGTCCCGAATGGGCTCCATGGAATGCCTAGAGCTCTGAATTGCATAATTCTAAATCACTATTCTAGACATCACTAAAGGATGTTTGCGCAAGCTACCCACTGAAGAAGAGTATGAGAAAGGGCATTGAGATATCTCAGCATAACTAGAATGCTTGAGGTCTGACTTTGGTCAGTTATTTTAAGAATACACTTGATTGGTATTGTCTATACTTAGCACTCTTACCCCCTTCCTACCCCAGGCAACTATGGAGGGAGTTCCACTGGGCTGTATGATCTCAAAGACCTTACTCTTCCATTATGTTAATTTTATATATCTTAACAGACATCCTTGGAAAAATATTTTCCTTACATCTACTCTCAAAATGTGACTTCCAATTCTGATCAAATTAGAGTACATCCAGTATGACTTATCTCTCTGATTACAACTAAAAACTCTGGACAAAATACACAAAAACAATGACCTGTGGACTCTTAAAAGTATATGAAAGCAGGCAGATTGTGGAGTGGAGTCAAAACTTGAAGAAGCAACACATTTGAGAATAGTGTTCTGTTGTTACCCCTCTTTTATTTCTTGGCTTTGCCCCAAGGGCAGGCCCATCCTGCAGAACTGTTCAGCAGCAGTGATATGAGCAGGTAAAACTCTAAAAAGAAACCTCCCCTTTCTGCACAGAAGAATTGGGAAAAGGGACCTCTGTGGGGGGCAGAGAACAGAAGAGGAAACCTGGAAGGAAGTGAGGTTGAGAAGAGAATTCCTTAATACTGTGTAAGAAACTATACCAGTCCCTAGTTTCCTCTTGAGCTGGATATTCACAGGACAGACCCAAAGCTGCCTAGCAAATGCTTTGAGAATTGAACTAAGAATTAAACCTCCCACCAGGTCTCAGAGGGAAATAAAGGGAGTCCACCAACATGGATCACTGCACGGTCAGTCAGAGCTGCTATATATCTTTATTACCTCAAGGGGTAGGTGATGTAGGCATCATAGCCAAAGAGGCATGCAGCAACAAGGCCCAGTGCCCCTGCAATGATTATGGAGCGATTTCCTCTGTCGACAAGGACAACAATGGAGGTGATTAGGTAGAAGGTGATGGCAGTGAAGGACCGGAAGAAATCAGTCCAAGGCCAGTTGATGGATTGTATCTTGGTGGGTAGGTCACACATGTAGACGACAAAGAAGATCTCAGCAAGGATCATCTCAACCACTGACAGAGTGGAGTATCCTGGTGTTGAGATGCTGAACCAGATTCGAATCACCAGGCACAGTATAGTCTCAGCAAATAGGAGAGTTCCCTTTCTGGTGCACAAGAAATTGGTGAAGGCAGTCCAGCAGCCATGGGCTGAGAGGCGCTCAGACTCCACCATGGTGAGACCTGGAGTTCCTGGAGACACGAAGGATCTGCACACTTGAAGGAGGGTTCCAGGATGCTATACACCCAGCTGTTTTGCTTGCTGTCTAAAAAGTGATTTTGAAAACTTGCAGTCTGAAGCTAACTGAGTTGACCACCTGCTAAAACAGTAATGATGATGATTATGATGGTGATAATAATAATAATAATACCCCTTAGAGAATTTTAATAGGATTCATATCTATAAATTTAATGATCAAAAAGTCCAGAATAGGGCGCCTGGGTGGCTCAGTTGGTTAAGCGACTGCCTTCAGCTCAGGTCATGATCCTGGAGTCCCGGGATCGAGTCCCGCATCGGGCTCCCAGCTCCACGGGGAGTCTGCTTCTCCCTCTGACCTTCTCCTCGCTCATGCTCTCTCTCACTGTCTCTCTCTCTCAAATAAATAAATAAAATGTTTAAAAAAAAAAAAAGTCCAGAATACAATTCAAAATTATCTAATGAGCAAATAACTAAGAAATGTGGTTCTTTGGGAATTATTAAGGGAAAAGACAATGAACAGGTACAAACTCTAAGATAACACAGATGCTGAAATTTAAAGACTTTAAAACAATAGGTACTATAATAAGCTCCATGAGATAAAGGTAAACACACACTAAATAAAATGCATAGAAAGATAAAAGTACTCAGCAAAAAATTAAATTATAAAAAAAGAACAAAATAGCTTTAAAACATCCAATCTCTGAAATTTACTGGCTGAACTCAATAGAAGAATGAAGATGACAGAGAAAAGGATCAGTGAACTTGTAGATTAATGAAAATCATTCAGTCTGAAGAACAAAGAGGAAAAAATTGGGAAGAGATGAATAGAACTTCAGGAAGTCATGGGACTATATTAAAAAATCTGACATTTATAACAGTGGAGTCCTATAAAGAAACTGATGCATAAAAAATTTTTAAGGAAACAATGGCTGAAAACTTCCTAAATTTGGTGAGAAACATTAACTTGTATATTTAAGAGGTTGACATAAAACAGAATAAACTCAAAGAAAATCACACTCAGACACATTATAATCAAACTACTGAAAACTAAATGTAAAGAAAAAAATCTTAAAGGCAGCTAAGGAAAAAATGACAAATATAGGAAAACAATGATGTTAATAATGATGGTGGAATTCTCATCAGAACCCATGGAGAACAGAAAATAGTAGAACAACATTTTAAAAATGATAGGAAAGAACTATTAACCCAACATTCTATATCCAGCAAAACTATCTTTCAGGAATGAAGGAGACATAAAGTTCTTAGATGAAGACAAACTAAAAGAACACATGGTAACTAAAATAAATGATAAAGAAAATTCTTCAGACTGAAGGAAAATAATACTAGAAGAAACTTGGAACTTTAGGAATGAAAGAAGAATAAAAACAGTAATATCTGAGTAAATATAAAATACTTTTTTTAAAGTTCCTTAAAATATGTGTAATTATTTTTTTAACATTTTTTGAAGTAGGCTCCACACTCAATGTGGGGCTTTAACTCATGACCCCGAGATCAAGAGTTGCAGACTTTACTGAGCCAGCCAATTACCCCCAAAATATGTGTAATTATTGGAAGAAAAATTTTCACATTGTCTGTAGGGTTTTATTTTTAATTTTTTGCTTATTTGAGAAACAGAGACAGCACAAGCAGTGGGAAAGGTCAGAAGTAGAAGGAGAAGCAGGCTTCCTACTGAGCAGAAAGCCCAACATGGGACTCAATCCCAGGACCCTGAGCTGAAGGCAGACACTCAACCAACTGAGCCACCCAGGTGCCCCTGTCTGATGGGGTTTTAAATGCATGTTAATTTAGGGGCACCTAGGTGACTCAGTCAGTTAAGCATCCAACTCTTGATTTTGGCTCAGGTTGTGCTCTCAGTGTCATGGGATGGAGCCCTGAGTTGAGTTCCATGCCCAGCAGGGAGTCTGCTGGAGATTCTCTGTCCCCTCTCCTGCTGCTGTTCCCCTGCTTGTGTGCTCCCTCCCTCCCTCCCTCCCTCCCTCCTTCCTTCCCTTTCTCCCTCTCTCTTTAATAAACAAATACATTTTTTTAAATAAATTTAAAAAATGAATGCATGTTAATTTAAAACACATGACAACTATAACATAAAGGGAAAAGAGTAAGGGATTTATGTAGTAGAAATGTACAAATGTAGGGGCGCCTGGGTGGCTCAGTGGGTTAAAGCCTCTGCCTTCGGCTCAGGTCATAATCCCAGGGTCCTGGGATCGAGCCCCGCATCAGGCTCTCTGCTCAGCAGGGAGCCTGCTTCCTCCTCTCTCTCTGCCTGCCTCTCTGCCTACTTGTGATCTCTCTGTCAAATAAATAAATCAAATCTTTAAAAAAAAAAAAAAAGAAATGTACAAATGTAGAAATGTAATATTTCTACATATTACTTAAAAATTAAAACATTACTCTAAGTAGACTCTAAAATGTTAAATATTCTACTGTACTATCAAGAGCAGTGTTTAAAATATAAAATAGAATATAAATAGATAAAATATAATAGTAAAACCATTTAACTACCCCAAAACAGGTAGGAAAGAGGAAAAAGGCAAACAAAAAAATATGTAGAAAAATAGTAGGCCTAAAACCAACCACACCAATTATATTATAATTATATTAAATAATTATTTTAAATGTATATGGTAAACACACCAATTAAAAGATAAAAGTAGTCACATTGGATTAAAAAAATCTACATGTTCTTCTCAGGAAACCTAGTTTAAATATTAAAAAAACTTAAAAATGAATGGATGGAAAAGATGTATTATGCAAACAATGATCAAAAGGAATCCAGAGTAGCTAGTTTTTTAAAAGATTTTATTTATTTATTTATTTGAGAGGGAGAGAATCTTTCTCCCACACATGAGTTGGGGGAGGGCAATGTGAGAGGGAGAAGCAGAATCCCCACTGAGTAGGGATCCCTATACGGGGTCTGATCCCAAGACCCTGAGATCATGACCTGAGCTAGCCAAACATGGCCTGTTTAACCAACTGAGGCATCCAGGTGCCCCTGGAGTGGGTATTTTAATATTAGACAAGGTAAACTGCCAAACAAGGAATATTATTAGGATAAAAAAAGGACATTAGAGAATTGTAAGATGGTCACTTACCAAGAAGACATAACAATATTAAGTGGGTACACACCTAGTAATGAGACTTTACATAAAATACCTGGAAGCAAAAATAAATCTTTTTTTTTTTTAAGATTTTATTTATTTATTTGACAAAGAGCAAGAGCGGAAACACAAGCTGAGGGAGTGGGAGAGGGAGAAGCGGGCTTCCCGCTAAGCGGGGAGCCCAGTGTGGGGCTTGATCCCAGGACCCTGGGACCATGACCTGAGCGGAAAGCAGGTGCTTAATGACTGAGCCACCCAGGCACCCCAGCAAGAACACATCTTGACAAATTCAAATAAATTAAAACAATACAAAGTATGTTAATTGAACATAATAAAATATTATAAATCAACAACAGAAAGATAATTCTCTTTTAGTTTTGCATATGGGTGTCAAATTGATCACAGTTGCTGAAAAACTAATTTTTCACCACTGAGTTCTTTGACAAACCTGTAAAACGCCAGTTGACCAATTTGTATGAAACTAAACTCTGTTTTATTCAATGGATCTATATGTTTATCCTTTACTAGTACTATACTGTCCTGATAACCATAGATTTATAGTAAGTTTAAATCAGGTAGTGTGTTTTCCCATTTCAAAATTGTTTTGGCTATTGTAGGTCCTTTATGAAATGTTAGAATCAACTTGCTAATTTCTGCAAAATACTCTGTTGAGATTTCAATGGACACTACGTTAAAATTATAGATCATTTTGGGCAAATTAATATTCTAAAAAGCCTTCCAATCCATTAACATAGTATACTCTCCATTTGTTTGGGTCTTCTTCTATTTCTTACATCAATAATTTACAATTTCTAGCATATATGTTGCTAGATTATACCTAAATATTTCATATGTTATCATAGTTTTTTTTTTTTTTTTTAAGATTTTAGGGGCGCCTGGGTGGCTCAGTGGGTTAAGCCGCTGCCTTCGGCTCAGGTCATGATCTCAGGGTCCTGGGATCGAGTCCCGCATCAGGCTCTCTGCTCAGCAGGGAGCCTGCTTCCCTCTCTCTCTCTGCCTGCCTCTCTGTCTACTTGTGATCTCTCTCTGTCAAATAAATAAATAAAATCTTAAAAAAAAAAAAACTTTAAAAAAGATTTTATTTATTTGAGAGAGAATGTGAGCAAGCATAAGCTGGTGGAGATGCAGAGAGGGAGGGACAAGCAGACTCCCTCTCTGAGTGGGAAGCCCAACATGGGATGGGGCTTGATCCCAGAACCCTGAGATATAAAATGAGCCAAAGTCAATCCTTAACCAACTGAGCCACTCAGGGGCCCCACTAACAGAGTTTTTGAATTTCAATTTCTAATAGTTTTTGCTACTTTATTAAAGTAGAATTGATGTTTGTATATTGACCTTGAATCTTATGACTCTCCTAAATTCACTTACTATCTCCAATAGCTGTCTTATACATTCTTTGGGGTTCTCTATTTGTTGTCAGTCAACAAAAAGAGGTTTCTTTCTTTTCAGTCTGTGTTTATATTTCTTTTTCTTGTCTTTTTGCACTGGGTTGTCCCTCTAGTACAGTGTTAGATAAAAGCAATGAGGGTGGACGTCCTTTCTTTGCCTGATCATAAAGAAAAGCATTCAGTCTTTCACCATTATGTTAGTTACAGATGTTCTCTACTAAAATAGGGGAAGTTTCTTTTTATTCTTGGTTTGATAAGCTTTCTAAAAATTCCACTATAGATGTTTTTTTCTGCACCTCTTGAGATGATTATGTGGTTTTCCTTTTGTATTTTGTTGGTATGGTAAATTACAGATTTACCAAAAGAACAGATTTTTTTTTAAAGATTTTGTTTATTTATTTGACAGACAGAGATCACTAGTAGATAGAGAGGCAGGCAGAGAGAGGGGGGAAGCAGGCTCCCCACCAAGCAGAGAGCCCGATTCGGGGCTCTATCCCAGGACCCTGAGATCATAACCCAAGCTGAAGACAGAGGCTCAATCCACTGAGCCACCCAGGGGCCCCCTGAAAAACAGATTTGTAACCAACATTCCATTTCTTGGATAAACCCAAACTTATCATGATGTTTTATCCTTTCTATTTATTGCTGGATTCAATTTACTAAAATTTTGAAGGTTTGGTTGCGTCTATGTTTATATTACATTTCTTTCTTGCTTTTTCTTTTTTGCTTGTTGTGTTATCATGGCAATGCTAGACTCATATAATAAGTTGGGAAGGGTTCCTTCCCCTACCATTTTCTGGTACAGTTTGTGTGGAATCGATATATTTCTAAATATTTGGTATTAGAGTGTTGTTTGTTGGAAGTTTTAAGCTATAAATTCCATTTCTTTAGTAGATATTTAGGTTATCCATTTCTTCTTGAAGGAGTTTTATTAATCTTTGTTTTTCAAAGAATTGCTCTATTTCATCTAAGTTATTTTGTTTCTGGAAATCAATGTTTTTCATCATATTCCCCTATTGTCCTCATTATGTTTGTAGTATTTGTAGTGATGGACCGTATTTCATTCTTTTTTTTTTTTTTTTTTTTAAATTTTTTTTTTTTTTTTTTTTTTTTTTTTTTTTTTTTTTTTAAAGATTTTATTTATTTGTCAGAGAGAGAGGGAGAGAGAGCGAGCACAGGCAGACAGAATGGCAGGCAGAGGCAGAGGGAGAAGCAGGCTCCCTGCAGAGCAAGGAGCCCGATGTGGGACTCGATCCCAGGACGCTGGGATCATGACCTGAGCCGAAGGCAGCTGCTTAACCAACTGAGCCACCCAGGCGTCCCCCGTATTTCATTCTTAATATCAGGGTAGTTGGTATCTTCTCTTTTTTCTTAGTCAGTTTGGCTAGATGTTTCTAAATTGTATTGATTTTTTTCAAGGTCATTTGGATTTTTTTGTTTTCTCTATTATTTTTCTGTTTTCAAATGTATTGATTTCTATTTTTACCTTTATTATTTCCTTCCTTCCTTTGCATTTAATTTGCTTCCCTTTTTATAGATTCTTCTTCTTCTTCTTCTTCTTTTTTTTTTTTTGAGGAGGGGAGGGGCAAAAGGAGAGGGAGAGAGAGAGAGAATCCCAAGCAACTCTGAGATCATGACTGGAGCCAAAATCAAGAGTCAGCTGCTTAACTGACTAAGCCACCCAGGCAGTCCTCATCCATTTATTCTAGATTCTTAAGCTGCAATCTTAGGCTACTGATTTTAGATCTTTGTCTAATACAAGCATTGTTTCTATAAATTTCCCTTTAAGTACTGGCTACATTCCACAAATTTTTATATGCTATATTTTCATTCAGTTTTAAATATTTTCTGACTCCTCTTGAATTTCCTCTTTGGCACCTGGTTTATTTAGAAATGCATTGTTTAATTTCCAAATATTTGAGGATTTTCCTGATACTTTTCTATTATTTTCTTATTTAATTTTGTTTTGTTAGATAACATAATTTTAATATATTTAATAACAATTTTTTCTCTAAATGATTTTATCCACTGTGGTAAAAGATACATAATATGAAATCTATCATTTTAATCATTTTAAGTGTACAGTTCAATGGCTTTCCACACATTCACAATGCTGTGTAACTATTACCACGATCTACTTCTAGAACTTTTTAATTATTTCTAATAGAAACTCTGCACTTATTAAACAAAAACTCTTCCTTCTCTCCAGCCCCTTGCACCTGTATCCTACTTTCTGTCTCTATGAATTTGCCTATTCTAGTATGATTTTAAGTCTTTAAATTTGTTAAGATTTGCTTTGTGATCCAGACTGTGGTCTATCTTAATAAATGTTCCATGTGCATTTTAAAAAATTTATATTCTGCTGATGGTAGAATATTTTATAAATGATCAAGTTGGTTTAAAGTGTCATTCTTTCATACTCTACTGATTTTTTATTATATTGTTCTATTGATTTCTGAGAAAGAAGTACTAATACCTCCATGTATAACTTTCCCTTTAGTTCTATAAGTTTTTGCTTCATATATTTTGAAACCCTATTTTTAGGTTCATACACGTTTAGGATTGTTACATCTTTTTGATGAGTTCTCCATTTATAGTTATGTAATATCTCTCTTCATCCATGCTAATACTTCTTTCTCCAAATCTTTTTCAATATAAACTCTCCAGATTCACAAACTGGAACTCCTCCCTCTTACACTCTCACATATCTTAATCTACTTTTGTCAGATAACTACGTAGTTTACATGTTTCTAAAAACAGAACTATTTGGCTTTCAGAACAAGTTGAGAGCTGTGTAGTGACTGAAACATATGCCCTCCAAATTCAAGGCGATCTCACATTAGCAAAAGAGAAAAATTTTAGAAAGCATTCTATGTTGGGAGGGAGACAAACCATAAGTGACTCTTAATCTCACAAAACAAACTGAGGGTTGATGGGGGGAGGGGGGTTGGGAGGGGGGGTGGGATTATGGACAATTGGGGAGGGTATGTGCTATGGTGAGTGCTGTGAAGTGTGTAAACCTGGCGATTCACAGACCTGTACCCCTGGGGATAAAAATATATTATATGTTTATAAAAAATAAAATTAAAAAAAAAAGAGAAAGCATTCTATGGAGGTTAGTTGACATAATAGCTTGAAAGAATTGAAATTCTGTATGGAACACTTTATTTTTCTTACATTTTAGGATCTCTGGCCTGTTTCCTTGTCCTGTTTTCCCCGAAACTGTGTTCTAGTAAACATCAGAGGGACTGAGCATCAGAGTGACCCCTAATCCCAAAGTATACACACTCCCACTCCCTAAATGCCAACCTAAATTCCTGAGGGAGCCAGGATTGGCTTGATATCTATTTCTGGATCTCAAAATAGTGGAGAGTTCTGTTGGGTTGTTTTTAGTCCTAACAAGGCAGCATTGGCCATTAAAGCTTGCTGTGTCAATGGTAGAGGAAATAGTAATCCCTTGCCACGTATTCTTGACCATTATTTCCCCAGCATGGGGCTTTAAAAAAAAAATCACTATAAACCAGAAAATAACTCTTACTGCCTAGAGAAAGGGAAAACTATCTTTGCTGTGATTTGGCAGAAAAATTAAATGATGAAAATGAGGAGTATCCTTTCTGAGTCTAAAATTTTTCGCCTGGAATATGAGGATTATGATAATGCCTGCATCAGATGTTTCTGTGAGAAACAAATAAGATAAACGGGGGCACCTGGGTGGCTCAGTGGGTTAAAGCCTCGGCTTTCGGCTCAGGTCGTGATCCCAGGGTTCTGGGATCAAGCCCCGAGTGGGGCTCTCTGCTCGGCAGGGAGCCTGCTTTCCTTCCTCTCTCTCTGCCTGCCTCTCTGCCTACTTGTGATCTCTGTCTGTCAAATAAATAAAAAAAATTAAAAACAAAACAAATAAGATAATCGATAGGAAATAATGTAATGAACTGTAAAACTCTAATATTAGTTATTAATATTGCTTTTTATAGTACCTATAAGACCTATCATCTTAATAATTCAGTTTTAGCTGGGAAAGATGATGCCTTTATTTGGCTTGTATTTCTTTCAGATTCCTTTTTTGCTTTATGGAGAGAAACAATTGGCATTTCAGCAAATTTTTTTCTTTCAGTTTTATTGAAATATAATTGATATACAGCACTGTATGTTTGAGCAAATAGCATAACGATTTGACTTACATATATTGCAAGTAAATTAATATTTTTTAAGATGTATTTATTTATTTGAGAGAGAAAGAGAGAGCATGAGTGGGGGGGCAGAGGGAGAGGGAGAGAGAATCTGAAGCACACTTAGCACTGAGCATGGAACCCAACATGGGGCTCAATCTCAAGACCCACATACTACGACCTGAGCCAAAACAAAGAGTCCCACACTTAACCAGCTGCACCACCCAAGCACCCCACAAGCAAATTGTGTTTAAAAGATTTTATCCTTTATAGCAATTCCTCTGCTTTCTATTTTTAACAAGATGATTCAATCTGTCTGTATTCTTTTCAATGAATCCATGTTCATTTAAAGGTATTTTAAGAAAACAAAATATTTCTATGAATACACATGGTACATCTTATCTTTAAAAGACTAAATTTGAAAAGCTAGAAATCTTTCTTCAGCTATTTCTAAAATATATCACCCCTAAATACCAGTCTTCACGTTCTCAGAATTCATATTCAATCATCACTACAGCTCAAGATATATATATACATAACTTCTGTTTCAGATGAGGTCAGCTGGAATACAGTCTTACTGTGTAATCAGGCTTTTTAGACTCTGCATAGTATTTTTTTTTCTATGGAAGCATAATTGACATACAGTATCCCATTAGTTTCATGTGTACAGCATAATGATTCAATATTTTTATACATTACAAAATTATCCCCATGATAAGTCTAGTTATTATCTGTCACCATACAAAGTTATTGAAATATTATTGACTATATTCCCTATGCTGTATATTATATCCCCTTGACTTCCTTAATTTATTACTGGAAGTTTGTACATCTTAATCCTCTTCACCTATTTTATCCTGCAAAGCACAGTTACTTTTTTTTTTTTTAAGATTTAAGTTTGTTTGTTTGTTTGTTTGAGAAAGGAAGAGAGTGTGAGCAGGGGGCCAGACAGTGGGAGAAGAAGAGAGAATCCTCAAGCAGACTTCCTGCTGAGCATGGAGCCAAAGCCTGGATGTGGGGCTTAATCCCAGGACCCTGAAATCATGATCTGAGCCTAAATCAAGAGTCTGCTGCTTAACCAACTAAGCTACACAGGCGCCCCCTTGCAAAGCATAGTTTTAAAGTCTCTGCACATATAGTATATGTGGGTTTTGAAATATGTGAGGTTGATGAAAAAAATTAAAGTACAAAAAATTACATTTTAAAATAATTTATTGAGCACAAATTATAATGAATTGCTTACATTATTCAGAATTAGTGGGTTCAGCACCATCTTTTTGAACACCATGTATTGACATAAACTCTGTTCATAGAAACTGTAAGAAACAATTGAAAGCATAATCTAAAAAAGTTTTGACTTATGATGAGCACTGGGTGTTATATGTAAGTGATGTATCACTAAATTCTACTCCTGAAACCAATATTACACTATTATATGTTAACTAACTAGAATTTAAATGAAAACTTAAAATAAAATAAAAATTGAAATCAACACAGCCTTAAAGAATATAGTTACAAAGAAATAAAAATATTTTTTTAAAAGTTCTCCAAATTAGGTTGCCTGTTTGGAATTAATTTTGATTGGGATTTACTCTGCAAATTTGGAGTGTAAAATTTCTTCAATTACTTGATTAACTCAACTGCTTGTACTCTAAATTAACTGGAGTTTAATGCATTTTTCAATGAACAGGCAATTGGGAAAGGGAAAATGTATTCATAATGACTAATGACTAAGAATTGGCACTCGTGAAGGGTAAAAAAACAATGATTTATAAGTGGATTGTTCATTTCATTATTCAGTTTCTCACTATTAGTATATAATGATCAGATTTCTAAATAGAAGCATTCCAAAAGATTAAAAATTTTAATTATAAACACTTTTTAACTTTTTTCATAAGGAGGCAAATACAGGTTTTTCACTAAGATATACCATTTATTTTAAAAGTTTATAAATTACATGGAATAAAATATCAGAAAGGTGTTGGGTGAATGTATTAATAGTCAATATTTATAATTTTAATAAATATTTGTTATATTTACCAATGGTTATTAAGCCCTTATTATGTGCCTTGTGTATTTGTAGATTTTTATCTGATTATCATAACCCTCTGACATATCTCCATTTTATAGATAAAGACATTAAGTCTCAGAATATGAATTCACTTATACATGTCAGGAAGCCAGTATAAGATAGAAATATAATTTGAATAAGATGTCTGACTTCATAGTCTGTGAATTTGCATGTGTTTAAATATATTTGTGTATGTGTGTTTGTTTTAATATACAAGTAAAGACTCTGTACTATTTTCAGTTGCATTAAAAAAGGAAGCTAAAAATTTTTTCCTTTTTCTAGTACCTAGTATGAAGGACCAAATATTTATACAATTTTTAAGGTTTTTCAAAAATATGGTGTGTATAGTTACATTGCATATCTCATGAGTACACTTATGTTTTTTATATTCTTTGACCTTGAAGGAATATTCTTATCTGATATTTTAATAGAAGTATGGTATCCTTGGGGCACCTGGATGGCTCAGTTGGTTAAGCATCTGCCTCTGCTCAGGTCATGATCCCAGGCTCCTGGGATGGAGCCCCACATCAGGCTCCCTGTTCAGCAGGGAGTCTGCTTCTCCCTCTCCCTCTGCTCCTCCCCCCCACCCCAGCTTGTTCTCTCTCTCTCAAATAAATAAATAAAATCTTTTTTAAAAAAGGTTTTTTAATATTATAAAGTTCTGACATTATAACATACTTTTAACATTATAAAAATTAAACATTAAACTACTTTTAACATTATAAAAGTATGAAAAAATTTGAAAAACCAAACCATTCGAGTGGCTGAGAAGCCAAGTTTAGATGTGCTGTAAAACATACTAAATAACTTGGGGTGCCTGGTTGGCTCAGTTGGTTGGGTGACTGCTTTCAGCTCAGGTCATGATTCTGGAGTCCCAGGGTCGAATCCCATATCAGGTTCCAAGCTCCATGGGGAGTCTGCTTCTCCCTCTGACCTTCTCCCCTCTCATGCTCTCTCCCTTTCTCTCTCTCTCTCTCTCTCTCTCAAATAAATAAAAAAATCCTTAAAAAAATACTAAATAACTCACAAAGAGGAGTTTTAAATATCTACATTTTTTAAAAAGATTTTATTTATTGATTTGAGAGAGAGAGAGAGAGCGTGTGCTCATGAGGTAGGGAGGGGCTGAGGGAGAGGGAGAAGCAGACTCCCTGCTGAGCAAAGAGCCTGATGCAGGACACTATTTCAGAACCCCGAGATCATGACCTGAGTTGAAGGCAGATGCCTACCCCACTGAGCCACCCAAGGACCCCTAAATATCTCCGTTTTTGAAAAGAATTTTAATAGACTTTATTTTTTAGAACAATTTTGGGTTTAGCAAAGTTGAGTGGGAAGCACAGAAAGTTACCATATATCCCTGCCTCTGAAATGCAAAGGCTCTTCTACTTAACATCCTGTACCTAAGTGACACATTTGTTATAACTGATGACCCAACAATGATGCATCATTTTCATTCAAAGTCCATAGTTTACGTTAGGGTTCAGTCTTAGTGTTTTACATTCTATGGGCATGGACCAATATATAATGACATGTAGTCATCACCATAATAGTGTCATACTGAGTAGTTTCATTGCCCTCCAAATCCTCTGTGCTGTACCTGTTCATGCTTTTCTCCCCACAACCACTGACATCACTAACATTTTGTCTCCATAGTTTTGCCTTTTCCAGGATGTCATATGGCTGGAGTCATGTAGTATGTAACCTTTTCGGATTGGCTTCTTTCACTTAGTAATATGCAATTTAATTTTCCTCTGTATCTTTCCATGGCTTAATAGCACTTTTTAAAAAGATTATATTTATTTATTTGAGAGAGCGATCAAGCGTGTGTGCCTGTGTGGATGCGAGGGGAGGGGCAGAAAGGGAAGGAGAGGAAAAGGGAAAGAGTCCCAAGCGTGGAGCCCCAGGTGGGACTTGATCTCATAACCCTGAGCCAAAACCAAGAGTGGGACGCTTAACTGCCTGAGCCACCCAGGCTCCCCGTATAGCTCTTTTTAAGTGCTGAATAAAATTCCAATGTCTGGATGTACTACAGTTAATCTATTCATCCACTAAAAGACATATTGGCTGCTCCAAGTTTTGACAACAAAAATAAAGCTGCTATAAACACCTATGTGCAGGTTTTTGTGTGGACGTGAGTTTTCAACTCCTTTGGGTAAATACTAAGGAGTGCAATTACTGGATTATATGGTAAGAATATGTTTAATTTTATAGGAAACTGCCAAACTGTCTTCCAAAGTGGCTGTACTATTTTGCATTCGACCAGCAGTGAAGGGAAGCTGCTGTTGATCTATATTCTCTGTCAGCATTTAATGTTGTCAGTGTTTCACATTTTGGCCATTCTCATAGGTGCGTGATGGTACCTCATCATTTCTTCGATTTTCGGTTCCCTACTGACATATGCTGTTGGACATCTTTTCATGTACTTATTTGCCACCTGTACATCTTCTTTGGTGAAGTGTCCACTTAGGTCTTTTGTTCACTTTTAAATTGGATTGTTCACTTTCTTACTGTTGAGTTTGGGGTTTTTTTTTAAAGATTTTATTTATCTATTTGACAGAGATCACAAGTAGGCAGAGAGGCAGGCAGAGAGAGAGGAGGAAGCAGGCTTCCCACTGAGCAGAGAGCCCAATGCGGGGCTCGATCCCATGACCCTGAGATCATGACCTGAGCTGAAGGCAGAGGCTTTAGCCCACTGAGCCACCCAGGCGCCCCTTACTGTTGACTTTTAAGGATTCTCTGTATACTTTGGATAAGAGTCCTTTATCAGATATTGTGCAAAATATTTACAAATATTTCCCCCATTCTGCAACATGTCTGCTCATTCTGTTGTCGTCGTGTTTTTCAGAGTAGAAGTTTTTAATTTCAATGAATCCCAAGTTATCAGTTATTCATTTCATGGATCATGCCTTTCGTGTTATATGTAAAAACTCATCACCATACCAAGATCATGGATTTTCTCTTATGTTCTCTTCCAGGAATTTTATAGTTATTGTTTTACATTTTATATTTACACGAGATTCTTTTTGAGTTCATTTTTGTGAAGACTGTAAGGTGTCCAGATTCATTTTGTGTGTGTGTGTGGATGCCCAGTTGTTCCAGTACCATTTGTTGAAAAGACAATCATTGCTCCATTTTATTACCTTTGCTCCCTTGTCAAAGATCTGTTGACTGTATTGTTGTAAGTCTGTTTCTGGGCTTTCCATTCCATTCCATTGGTCCATTTATCTATTCTTCTACCAATACCAAATGATCTTGATTATATTAGCTCCATAATAAGTTTTGATTGGTGTTTTAGATCATTTACATTCAATGTAATTGTTATTTTAGGACTTAAATGTGCCATTTTATTTTTTTGTTTTGTGTTTATTGTCTTTTTTGCTCTTCTGTGTTCCTTTTTCTGCTTCCTAATAGTTTACGTGATCAATTTTTATAGTTCCATTTTTATGTATATATGGTACATTTGCATTTATCTCTTTGTATAGATTTTTAGTCATCATTCTAGGTATTACATTTCATATATGTACAACCTATCACAGTTTACTGTTGATGACAATTTACCAGTTCAAATAAACCGTGTTTATCTTTATATCCCTTTAACCTCCCATTTTTAATGTAATTGTCTTAAATATTGCCTTTACATACATTTAGAACCACAGCAGGCATTGAGATATCATCCAGGGTGGGCCTGACCAAGTCAGAGAAGACTTTAAAAGAAGATGATGAAACATTATAGAGACCACATTCCCACTACTCTGTTGTCCATGAGGGCCCTCGGGGAGCTGAAAGTGGTCCTGTACCAATACCTAGCAAGAAAGTGGGGATCTCTGTCTTACAACTGCAAGAAAGTGAATTCTGCCAACAACTTGTGGCAGTTTGTTACACAGGTGTAGAAAACTAGCACACAGTTCTTGCTTTTGAGTTGGGGTTGGTGGAGCTAGAGCAGCTTTGAGTCTATGGCCATTTTTGTCCCTCTACTGAGGCAAAACCTTTCTGGCCAACATTGTGAATTAGGAGGATTTCTACTCTAGATAGGGAACAGGTATCATTCCCATCAATGGATTAACTCCAGGGATTATTTCTTTTTATTTCTTTTAAACCTTTTCATTGTTCTTTCCCCCGCCTCAGGTAGTGTCTTACGTGTAAATGTTAATCAGTACTCAGCTGAAGACTCTCTCGAGGGAAATCTCTTCAGTCTCTGGAGTTCTTTCTCTTTGAAGCTCCAGTACTTTTCCTTGTAGACAATAGGCACCCTGGTCACCTAAGAGTCCTGGCTCAGGGAGGTTCCTTTTGCCTGAGCTGTGGCCTGGAAACTCCCTCTGGCTAAGCTGGGACCATCATAGGGCTCATTTTACTTGAGTTCACCCAGGCATCACAGGAGCATTATTTTTCCATCTCAAACCTGAGGACTATGTAGGAATCTATAGACAAAAGGCTAATTAAGAGAAAGTCTACACTGATTTTCATGGGTCAATATACAGGGAGATATGGAGAACATGGTGTGTTTGGATAAATGTGAATAGTTTTAGCATTTGTAAGTGTTTAGAAAAAGTAAACCAAAGCCACTTTATTCTTCAGTATTTATTGAGTGTCTAATCTGTGCCATGCTCTGCTAGACTCTGGGGCTGTAATGATGAGCACAAGGAGGTTCAATCCCTGATCCTATGTAGCTAATGGCCAACATCAAGGGCTGTATTGTCTAATGTGGAATGTATGTGTCGAATAAAATAGCATCCGATTATCTTATCAAGGCATGCCAAGTAATTCTTAAGATGCAAACACATGAAGCAGCAATTCCAGGTTGAATTCTTTTTCAGCACACTATTAACCCACTTCTCATCACTAGGGGCTGAAACATCTGCCCTGTGCTCAGGGAATGCAAACTAATGTTAATATTGGTTTCATCAGACATAGAAGTGAAGGGCAGAAGGAAGAAAAGAGGAAGGAAGGCAAGTCTTGTGCCCCCAGAGGCAATTAAACACATTTTTTTCTATCTCCTATTTTCTATGTATTATCCATGCTACTCTTTTTATTAGTCCATTATGTTTAGCTCTGTTGAATACTGGCCTAGAGTGATGCTGAACAGAGTACGTTTCACATTGCTGACTTTCTCTTCTATCTACAGAGACCTGTATTCATAGAAAATGGGTTTCTCATGGGAAGTTATTTGCAATTTTGGTAAACAACATGGCTTAGTGAATCTAAAACAAACAAATATAGAAGAATAAGGGACTGGGTTGAGGATATTTAGGGAGGGGGAAATCTGTTGAACCCTGTTACTAATGAATTACTCTTTTCTAAGCATTGCACATGTGTTTCAAATAGATCTCAAGAGGAGTTTGTATATCACTGTTTTAAAAGATCTTATTTATTCTTTTGAGACAGAGAGATACAGAGAGAGAGCATGAGCAGGGGGAGAAGCAGACTCCCTGCTGAGCCTGGAGCCGGACGCAGGGCTCGATCCCAGGACCTGGAAATCATGACCTGAGCCAAGGCAGACACTTTAACCATCTGAGCCACGCAAGCGCCCTGTGTATCATTTTTCAGAGGAGGAGGGAAAGAAAAATTTAATACTCTTTCTGCTCTTATCTCATTGAGTGCTTTTTTTTTTTTTTTTTTTTTTTTTTTTTTTGGTTCTAATGTATTCTTCCTCAAAAGGGCAGAATCCAGGCCTGGTGCAGTGTGAGAGAAGAGGTTAGTCTGTTCTATAAACTGTTACAGAGATTTAAAAAATAGGCAATCTAATTGACTCATACATGGCTCACAGCCATATAAATGCTTACAAAATTGCTTCTTGCGCAGCAGTAGTGACCACAGAGAAGCAGAAGTAAAATGGAGGCAAGTGAGATGAGAACTCTTAGGAAATCTTTTAACAGGACTTTAAAACCCTTGTCAAACCTTTTTGTTTAACTTTGTGCAAAAACATCCTTTAGAAAATTAAATGCACTTCAAGGAGCATACTCCAAGTCGAAATTCACATACTTTGCCTCAAAATAGTACCTCTTTGGTGTCTGTCTCTACAAATACGTTGCCTTTTAGAACAAACTGCTGCAGAAAAACAATTTTTTTTTTTCCACAAAGAACTGTGACTCCATTGTTACTAGGAGATTTGTAATCTGTTTTAAACATGTTACTAAAATAGAAGTTGACATAACTACTGAATATGCTGTTTATATTTAATTAAAGGCATTGCTAAAATAAAATATATTTGGGTATTTCTTAAAGCTATTAGCAACATACACATTTATAACTTTCTCTATATTCACTTTTTTTATTGAAGCATATTGGACATATAATATTGTATTAATTTCATTAAATTCACTTTTTTTTCCCTGTATTCACTTTTAACAAAAATGTTCTTGTTGTCTTCTTCAAGACTCTCTGTCTTTATATTGATTGGCTTTATCTGTGATTATTTCCTCCTTTCTCCGTGTGCTCTGCTGAAAGTTGCCTCACACCTTCACTCAGCATTATTTGTTCTTTCCTTATCAACCATACTACAAAAAAGTTCCTTCATCTGTGCTTTCCTTTTACTAATTAATTAAATGTAATTAGGTGAAATATAATATAATTCATGTGTAGTTTTAATCTCTAAATTGGTTGGTTTGTCACCAAGTTGGAAGTAGGAAATTATTTCCCTCGTGTAAGACTTCATTCTAAAAGCCTATGTTGTCATAATGATAACAATATAGTTACTCAACATGTTCTTTGTTACAAAAAATTATTTCCACAGTTACCAAAGACATTTTTCGGGCATCCACTTGATTTTCTAAACTAATTCTCTGATTTGTTTCATTACCCTCCTGTGTTAGTTTTTACCAATTCCTAGAACTTTGTATCATCATTTTAAGTCAAAATGAAAAACTGAACCTCCTTTAGGAATGAAACTAAGACCTGAGATTCATTATTAAAACGATAATTTTTTTTTTGCTTCTGGTGATTTAGTTATGAAAAACTTAAAAATATTTTGTGTATGTGTGTGTATGACTTTCTAGACTATGACACCAACTAATAAAAGTGTCGAACCATTCTAAAGGAATAGAAGTTTTATTTAAATATTTGATTTCTTGGGGCAGCTGGGTGGCTCAGTCAGTAGAGCATCTGACTCTTGATTTCCCTTCAGGTCATAATCCCAGGGACATGAGATCAAGCCTTGCATCAGACTTTGCTCTCAGCACAGATACAAATCCTATCAAGTTTCTGCTCTGGCCTCAGAAAATTCACCCTGTATGCTATACCACAGCTAGTTCCAATCATGTGAAATTTCCTGTGAGTCTCAGAAGTTATTTTGAACATTTTCCAATCAAAGGTCTTAAGTATTCTCATAAAATTTAGGGATTACAATTAAAATATGTGGGAAAATGGAAGCTATAACTTTCAAATCACCACCAGGAGATGTCCTGTCCTCTTTCTCCTACTCCTTGTGGCTACTCATGGAGGCAGAGGTCAACTAAAGTTTTGGGAAAATACTGCACTTCGTAACCCAAAGAAGGCAGCAAGAGCAGAGCCATAGGTCATAACATTAGCTACTTCCACCAAAGTTTTGATCCTTCCTTTAGGAGAGCCAACAGTTAAAGAAACTTACTTCCAGCCCATCTAGAAGAAAAGTAAATGTGAATAAATTTAACTCCTACATTGCTGTTATCTTACCTTCCAAATCACTGATTGCTTAAGAGAATGATCTGTTTTCTCTTTCACTGCCAGGTTTACATATATGGGCCTCGCTTTTCTCTGAAACAGAAAGGCTGTCACTTAAGTGCTTTAGGGAGGCCCTTTACCTGTGTTGATAGAACTCCACAGGGCAGGCCAGGCAAATGAATGGGGTTGTTGCTAGGACACCAGGCTGTTTCCAGGACAGCAGCCCATTGCTGTTTGCTATTCTCTTGACTAACTAACACTACACCTGTTCCTTAAGAAATAGCTTATTTTCCTTCATTGCAAAGCAAACACAGAGTAGGAAATCACACAGCTGCATGTCTGCACCTTCTCTGTAGCTTTCCAGGAGGAATACAATACACCAAATATAATTTGATTTGTGGAAGGGGAATTCATATACCCATACAATATCTAAATCTTCATATATAATAAAATATTTATGAGCTTGTTTGAATCGTTTTTATAATTCTAGTGCACCATGTGCCACACAGGATGTGAGGCAACAATGCATATTCTTTTGCAGCCACCCCAAGATTTATTCTAAAAGTGCATATAGGGTGACTGTTTTTTTAAAATGAGTTTCTCAAAACTACACGTGATGGTTTCCAACAGAACTCACCATTTCCCCCCTTCTACTTGCATCTGATTTTCACCAAAATTACTACCACTGCTGTCTATGATTGCTAACCAGGCCTGCAACTAAGGTGCCTATCCACAAAAACTAGGAAGGCCCCCATTTTCAGGGGCACGTAAGCGCTCTGTTGCCAACATCTACCCAAAGGTGGTAAGTATCTGAGTCAAGTGTGCCAAAATCTACATCAAAAGCAAGTCTCCCAGGTGCCTGGGTAGCTCAGTGGGCTAAGCATCTTCCTTGGGCTTGGGTCATGGTCCCAGGGTTTAGGATTGAGCCCCGAATCAGGCTTCCTACTCAGCAGAAAGGCATGCTTCTCTCTCTCCCACTCCCCCTGCTTGTGTTCCCTCTCTCGTGCATGCTCTCTCTCTGTCAAATAAATAAATGAAATCTTAAAAAAAAAAAAAAAAAAAAAGAGCAAGTCTCCTTCTACTGATGAAATCACTAATTCCAAGGGTTCTTAATCTCTCAACAGTTTTGACGCCCTCCTTTATTATCTTCCTAGTCCCCTAAGACTAAAGCATAAGTCTGGGAAACTGGGCTAGAGAACAATTTAGTTGACAGACACTGCCTTATTCAGAACTATCCGTCTCTTCCAACACAGCCTATCCAAGCAGGAGCCTTGGTTCTTCATGTAAACAGACTTCTACAGCCCAAACACTGTTCCTTAAAACGTGCATACATATTCACTTTGGATTCTAGGTAAATAAATTTCAGGTTTGAGATGGAATTTGAACAGCATGTAATTCCACTCTTTGGAAAGCATGTTCACTTGATATCATATCTTCCTTATGTGGTATTTAAAGCTATTGATTATTAGTGTATCTATTGGATAACCCAGAGTTTGACACAGTTCACAAGGTTATATAACCAAGCCCAATGGATTACAAAGATACGATGATTCACTGTAGCTACAAAACCACTTGATAGAGAAGTGATCATTCTCCTGCTTTCAAAGGGTCTCTGTAGTGCCTGAAAACAGAGTTCAAAGAGCTTCCCTTCTTGCCCAATAAGTTCATCGTTCACAAGTTTCATTCTGAAGGTTCACTCAGCTTTTTTTACTCTGCTTCAATCTGGAGTAAGACTTGCCTAAAGGCATCTGGACTCTTTTCCCACTATAAATAAGAGGTCCCACACATGTCAGGTATAGAAAAGGGAGTAAACCCTTAGGATTAGGGTTTATCCATCAGAGTAGTTAATGCTGCTCCATCTGATTTTGACTTGAACCAAGATTCTTTCTTGCTCCATCCACTTTAGTTGCTTTCCTGAGTATGACCACCCAAGCTCATGGCATTGTAAACTAGGTTCTCATGATCTCTTCTCTACTGCCTTCAGTTTGTCTCATTCTGATGCAACCAACATTGTGATCATTGCCTTCCCTTCTCAAAAACATGAAATGATTCCTTAGTGCAGAGGTCAACAATCTATACCCTGTGCATCGAATCTGGCTGTCTGTAGCTTTGTACAGCTTGTGAACTAAGAATGGTTTTTACATGTGAACGTTTGTAATGCATTTGTTGGGTACACTAATGTTGAACCCCAATTAGGCAAAACGTGATCCCCAAAAGAATTCTGTACTATAGCCCTACATTACAAAAAGTACTCTATTCTTCTTCTTATCATCACTATTATTATATTTGAATTTCACTGTGAGAATTTGTTCTCTCTCTTGTTGTTTAAGTACTTACATAATACCCTTGATTTTGCCTCTTGGCCTGCAAAGACTGAAGTATTTGCTATCTGGATCTTTAGAGAAAAAGGTTGTTGGCCTGTGCCTTAGCACAATTAGAGTATATCTGAATCTTGTAACCTGAGGTTCAAAAACCTTTTTATAATTTCACGCTTGACCCCAACCTGTACTTTCACTGATCTATTTGTTTTATGCTCTCCTGCCTGTTTTCTTTGTCCTTTTCTCTTTCTCTGAAATGTCCTTCTCCTTCCATCTCTTGATACTAAAGCCATCCCCTTTCTATGAAGTCTTTTGAGATTTCCACTGTTTGATTACATTTTCTCCTCATTTCTCTTGTATGTTACAATATACCTTAGGTATAATCAGTCTTCAGCTAATTAGGGTAATAAGACTACATGAGTGTTGGGGGCAAGAGTGGAGGAGGAAATAATATAGGCTGTCAAAGTTAGAATATGTTTTAAAGTGGATATAAGGTAAACTTATTTGCTTGCAATTATGTCTGGTGTATAGTGAACACTTTCTTACCTACCTTTCCAGAAGTCGTTCACCCGTCTTCTAACCACAGCCCAATGTCCAGGCCACATGATCTGAGAGTAGTTCTGCCCTCAGTCTATGGCGAAGTACATGACTTTGGCTTAAGTCAATCAGCGCATTACATCTCCTTTGCCAAAGTGGTCAGGGTGCACATATGACTTGGGCTAATCTGGAGCGAATCTTCGGGGCTTTGCTTGGAATACTTGGAAATACAAAGTGGAAATACGTAGCCCTCTACAACCATCTTGCAACCAGAATGGGGAGAAACCATCCAAGAATAGAATCAGAATAAAGGAAGAGGAGCCGAAATCAGAAAGAGTAAAACAGAAAGTTTAATAACATCATTTGGTTCTTTATATCCACCTGCATCTGAACCTCGACCTAACTATGGACTTCAAGGTTAGCTAGCCATTTAATTTCGTTTTCTGAAAACTAGTTTGGGTGAGGGCTTCTGACCTTTGGAACCATAAGATCCTGATAAAAGAACACATCGATCAGTCTGTAAGTGTCTTTCAGAAGTATGACAAGAATTCAAATCCAGTTGTCTGGAAGAGAACAAGTCAGGAAGAAGTACATGGTGCCCGCTGCTGGTGGTGGTGTTTGGTGCCTCCACTCTTTTGTCGTCATTCTCTTCTTCTCCGCTAAGCAAACATGCTATGTGCTACAAGAAGTTACAGAATAAATTCACTTTTGTAAAAATCCAAAAAGCAAATGAGTCATTTGACCCCCATCCCATATGAAATTCAAGATCACGTTTACCTACACATAATTAGACAGGAAAGTGTTGTTACTAGGTTGACATAATGTAGCAAGGTTTGTAGTTCATAACAATATATCAAAGTTTTCATTGATTCATCATCATTTTATGTTATTGTACTCATTTATTTATTTACTTAAGAGAGAAAGGGGGTCCTAGCAGGGGGTTGTTTTTATTTATTTATTTAAGAGAGAGTGAGGAGGTGCTAGAAGGGGGCAAGCCAGAGGGGAGGGAGAGGGAGAGAGAATCTCAAGCAGACTCCACACTGAGCACGGAGCCGACACCGGGCTCAATCCCACGGCCCTGAGAGCATGAACTGAGCCTAAACCAAGAGGTGGATGCTCATCCAGCCAGGTGCCTCCATTTTAAATATAGACATACACATATAAGTCTGAATATGTTCACCTGTATTCATCATGTTTGATCTTAAAGTGGTTTAGGCCAGTGTTAACTTATTGAAAATTAATCGTAGTGTATAGAACTAGCCAGAAATAGGTGGTACATGGGAATAATAGGAAAATGCCCTTAAAACCAGAACTTGTTCTTCTGGCCATAATGGAATAACAGAAGCTAGATTTACCCTTCTACCTCAAACAGCTTGGATACAGTTGGTGTTCAGACATTGGACAATAAGCAGCACAGGACAGCCCATAAGGGAGATAAGGGGGCAAATGAGGTGAGAGCCCAAGGGATACCACAGCTCACAGGCAGCAATGCAGGCAAGAGGAACACAGGCCAAAGCCAATAGTCTCATTGGATTGAGGAGCCAGAGCTGAGAGTTTCAGGAGGATAAAGCAACTAAAATTTACAGGTAAAACATCAGAGAAGCGAGAGCTACATTGAGAGAGTCATAATTCTCAGAGCTTTGCAGAGAAATCCTCTCACGTTTTAGTCTCGGTGTGGGAAAACTATTGAGGCTGAGGAGAGAATCACAGGAAAGGGGCAGGAGGAAAATCCCTACAGGGTTATTCCCACAGGGCTGAAAATAGTTCAGGTTTCCACTGATACTGGATAAAGTGCTCAGAAGGGCAGTGTTTCAGTAGTGAAGTCACGTAAGCTCTGGACTCAAGGCTGTTCAGACGAAGTAGATCAATGGGTACCTGAGGTTAGGGATAGAAGTGGGAGATTTATTACAAATTGTCTTGCAGGAAATTTTTTGGAGTGACAGAGAGGTACTAAAACTAGATTGTAGCGATGATTGCACAACTGTACAAATTTACCGAACACCATTCTGATGAGCGAGTCTAATGGATGTTTTTTTTTTTAAGATTTTTTTTTTAAGATTTTCTTTATTTATTTGACAAAGAGAGAGACAGTGAGAGAGGGAACACAAGCAGGGGGAGTGGGAGAGGAAAAAGCAGGCTTCCCGCCTAGCAGTGAGCCTGATGTGGGACTTAATCCCAGGACCCGGAACCATGACCTGAGCTGAAGGCAGACGCTTAACAACTGAGCCACCCAGGTGACCCTAATGGGTGTATTTTATCATATATTAATTATATCTCAATAGAGCTATTAACAACCAACCAAACAAAATTACTCTGTGGCTACCACTATATCACTGAAATCATCTTCAAGTATCTTTTACAGTTTGTGCTGTGATTTGACTCTACCATTTGATTAAGTTCATCAAAGATAAGGACTGAAATTTGCACACCTTTGCAACTTCTCCACTTATCAGCTGGGTTTCCTGCTCATAAAAAATGTTCAATACATATTTATTGAGTGTTTTAGGACTTTTTTTTTTTTTTTTTTTTTTGCTTCCTGGATTTTTAGTTTTGGCTCTTCCTAGCCTAACTCTTGCTAGCCTAACTTAACTGCATGCTATATTTTACCACTACAAATACTAAACATACAAAATATACTACTATTTGCCCTTGAATACACCTTTTTTAACACTGTTCTAGTATAAAGGCCTGTTATTGGTCATTGGGCAGCAGGGTCTGAAGAGACAAACAAATTGAGCAAAAGACAAGGACTGATTTGTGTTTCCAGTAGCATCAAAAGTAATGAATATGGTGCAAAAAAAAGGGCAGAGATGAGGACGGTGCTATTTTAACACTTAACTTTTATATTTACTCAAACTATTCCTTCCTTTTCCATCAGATATGTTCACTCTACAAGGGGAAAAATAGTAAAGCTTCCTATTCATCTGACTGAGGAAAGAAAAAAGAAAAAAATGAAATTTTTTCCAGAAACCGGAAAGTCTGCAGAAGAACACACCTTGTCCTAATCAGATATCAAAACAAACATAGAGCAATTCATAGAAACCACTTCAAATAAAGTATTCCTCTTACCCAAAATTCTTGGGGGAAAAAATAAAACCAAGAAAATATGACTGTCCTATGTAAACTGAATAAAAATTGTGGGCAAAAGTCCCTTGAAACAGATGGAATTAGTTCTGCCACTGAAAACAAACAAATCTTGTCCTGAAGTAGTAAACAGATGAATCACAAATACTAGCTAACATGGTCTAAAATTCATACAGAATACCAGTCACTTATCTTGACATCATAGTCATGAAATCCTTGACAGTTCTCTTTCTTCTGTTTTAAGTCATAACAACTTTTGGTGCACCACTCTCTCCCCCATGCCCTTCCACCCAACCAAGGATAAACAAACTCATTTTATTAAGGGGATTATCAGAACTTTAGAAATGATATTAGCTAATAAAACTTGAGAGAAAAATGGAAAGAAAGGTTGATGAAAGAAATTTGAAGATCCATTTTATGGAAACTGGCCCAAATGCATTATGCCTTAGCAATGCTACCGACTGGACCCACATGTGCCAGGAATCCTCCTCTAAGCACTTCCGTGCCACTGTCCGCAGGATTCAGACTCAGCACACATTTATTACCAATCCTTGGTTATCTAGCCGAATAACATGGATGGCACCTGACTCCTTTGCCTTACTCTTACGCATTTCTAGTCTTTTCCTCCCTTAGGTGTTTTGAGGGGAAAATCCATGGTAAAATTGCTTAAGTTTTGGCAGGATCCCAGATTGAGATTCAGGAAAAAATGGGACAATTGGGCTATTTTAGCTTATTTTAATGAAGTTAGTTTGAATTATATTTTCCTTACTAATACTCAAACAATTTTTCCATTTATTTTCAAGAGCTTAATTATGCTATGTACTGTGACTTAAAATATAGAATATATTATAATTCACTTTTATATCAATTTGCCTTTATTCCATTTTTTAGTTTCTCTTTCCATTTAATTAATTAATTAATTTTATTAATATATAATGTATTATTTGCCCCAGGGGTACAGGTACAGGTCTGTGAATCATTCAGGCCTACACTTTTCACAGCACAGTCCATAATCCAACCACCCTCTCCCTAACCCCCCACCCCCCAGGCAATCCTCAGTTTGTTTCATGAGAGTAAGAGTCTCTTATGGTTTGTCACCCTCCTGATTCCATCTTGTTTCATTTTTTTCCCTCCCCACCGCCTGCCCTGCCCTGTCTCTCAAATTCCTCATATCAGAGAGATCATATGATAATTGTCCTTCTCTAATTCACTAATTTCACTTAGCATAATACTCTCTAGTTTCATCCATATTGTTGCAAATGGCAAGATTTCAGGGTTTTTTTTTTATGGCTGCATAGTATCATAGTATCCTGTGGTAATTGTCTTTCTCTGATTGATTTATTTAGCATAGCATAATACCCTCTAGTTCCATCCACATCATTGCAAATGGCAAGATTTCATTTCTTTTGATGTCTGCATAATATTCCATTGTGTATATATGCCCCATCTTCTTTATCCATTCATCTGTTGATGGGCATTTAGGTTCTTTCCATAGTTTGCCTATTGTGGACATTGCTGCTATAAGCATTCAGGTGCACGTGCCCCTTCGGATCACTACATTTATATCTTTAGGGTAAATACCCAGTAGTGCGATTGCTGGGTCGTAGGGTAGCTCTATTTTCAACTTTTTGGGGAACCTCCATGCTGTTTTCCAGAGTGGCTGCACGAGCTTGCATTCCCACCAACAGTGTAGGAGGGTTCCCCTTTCTCTACATCCTCACCAGCATCTGTCATTTCCTGACTTGTTAATTTTAGCCATTCTGGCTGGTGCGAGGTCATATCTCATTGTGGTTTTGATTTGTATTTCCCCGATGCCGAGTGATGTGGAGCACTTTCACATGTGTCTGTTGGCCATTTGGATGTCTTCTTTGCAGAAATGTCTGTTCATGTCCTCTGCCCATTTCTTGATTGGATTATTTGTTCTTTGGGTGTTGAGTTTGATAAGTTCTTTATAGATTTTGGATACTAGCTCTTTATCTGATATGTCATTTGCAGATATCTTCTCCCATTCTGTCAATTGTCTTTTGGTTTTGTTGACTGTTTCTTTTGCTGTGCAAAAGCTTTTGATCTTGATGAAGTCCCAATAGTTCATTTTTGCCCTTGCTTCCCTTCTTTTTGGTGATGTTTCTAGGAAGAAGTTGCTGCAGCTGAGGTCGAAGAGGTTGCTGCCTGTGTTCTCCTCAAGGATTTTGATGGATTCCTGTCTCATATTGAGGTCTTTCATCCATTTGGAGTGTATTTTTGTGTGTGGTGTAAGGAAATGATCTAGTTTCATTCTTCTGCATGTGGCTGTCCAATTTTCCCAACACCATTTGTTGAAGAAACTGTCTTTTTTCTACTGGACATTCTTTCCTGCTTTGTCAAAGATTAGTTGGCCGTAGAGTTGACTGTCCACTTCTGGGCTCTCTATGCTGTTCCATTGATCTATATGTCTGTTTTTGTGCTGGTACCATATTGTCTTAATGATTACAGCTTTTAATAGAACTTGAAGTCTGGAATTGTGATACTGCCAACGCTGGTTTTCTTTTTCAACATTCCTCTGGCTATTTGGGGTCTTTTCTGGTTCCATATAAATTTTAGGATTATTTGTTCCATTTCTTTGAAAAATATTGATGGCATTTTGATAGGGATTGCATTAAATGTGTAGATTGCTTTAGGTAACACAGACACTTCCACAATATTTGTTCTTCCAATCCATGAGCATGCAACATTTTTTCATTTCTTTATGTCTTCCTCAGTTTCGTTCATGATTACTTTATAGTTTTCTGAGTAGAGATTCTTTGCCTCTTTGGTTAGGTTTATTCCTAGGTATTTTATGGTTTTGGGCGCAATTATAAATGGGATTGAGTCCTTAATTTCTCTTTCTTCTGCCTTGCTGTTGGTGTATAGAAATGCAACTGATTTCTGTGCATTGATTTTTATATCTTGACACTTTACTGAATTCCTGTATGAGTTCTAGCAGTTTTGGAGTGGAGTCTTTTGGGTTTTCCACATAAAGTATACTATCATCTGCAAAGAGTGAGAGTTTGACTTCTTTGCTCATTTGGATGCCTTTTATTTCTTTTTGTTTTCTGATTGTTGAGGCTAGGACTTCTAGTACTATGTTGAATAGCAGTGCTGATATTGGACATCCCTGCCATGTTCCTGACCCTAGGGGAAAAGCTCTAGTTTTTCCCCATTGAGAATGATATTTGCTGTGGGTTTTTCATAGATGGTTTTTATGATATTGAGGTGTGTACCCTCCATGCCTACACTGTGAAGAGTTTTGATCAAGAAAGTATGCTGTACTTTGTCAAATGCTTTTTCAGCATCTATTGAGAGTATCATATGGTTCTTGTTCTTTCTTTTATTAATGAATTGTATCACATTGATTGATTTGCAGATGTTGAACCAACCTTGCAGCTCAGGGATAAATCCCACTTAGTCAAGGTGAATAATCCTTTTAATGTCCTGTTGGATCCTATTGGCTAATATTTTGGTGAGAATTCTTGCAGCCATGTTCATCAAGGATATTGGTCTGTAATTCTCCTGTTTGATGGGGTCTTTGTCTGGTTTGGGGATCAAGGTAATGCTGGCCTCATAAAATGAGTTTGGCAGTTTTCTTTCCATTTCTGTTTTTTGGAATGGTTTCAGGATAATAGGTATTAATTCTTCTTTAAATATTTGGTAGAATTTCCCTGGGAAGCCATCTCGCCCTTGACTCTTGTTTGTTGGGAGATTTTTGATGACTGCTTCAATCTCCTTACTGGTTATAGGTCTGTTTAGGTTTTCTGTTTCTTCCTGGTTCAGTTTTGGTAGTTCATATGTCTCTAGGAATGCATCCATTTCTTCCAGATTGTCAAATTTACTGGTGTATAATTGCTGATAATATGTTATTATAATTGTTTGTATTTCTTTGGTGTTGGTTGTGATCTCTCCTCTTTCATTCATGATTTTATTAATTTCTGGTCTTTTCTTTTGGATAAGTCTGGCCAGGTGTTTATCAATCTTATTAATTCTTTCAAAGAACCAGCTCCTAGTTTTGTTGATTTGTTTTACTGTTTTGTTGTTGTTGTTGTTGCTGTTGTTTTCATTTCTATTTCATTGATTTCTGCTTGATCTTTATTATTTCTCTTCTCCTGCTGGATTTGGCTTTCTTTGCTGTTCTTTCTCCAGTTCCTTTAGGTGTAGGGTTAGGTTGTGTTCTTGAGACCTTTCTTGTTTCTTGAGAAAGGCTTGTATTGCTATACAGTTTCCTCTCAGGACCGCCTTTGCTGTGTCCCCAAGATTTTGAACAGTTGTGTTTTCATTTTCATTTGTTTCCATGAATTTTTAAAATTCTTCCATAATTTCCTGGTTGGCCCATTCATTCTTTGGTAGGATGCTCTTTAGTCTCCATGTATTTGAGTTCTTTCCAACTTTCTTCTTGTGATTGAGTTCTAGTTTCAAAGCACTGTGGTCTGAAAATATGCAGGGAATGATCCCAATCTTTTGGTACTGGTTGAGACCTGATTTGTGACCTAGGATGTGATCTATTCTGGAGCATGTTCCATGTGCACTAGAGAAGAATGTGTATTCTGTTGCTTTGGGATGGAATGTTCTAAATATATCTGTGATGACCATCTGGTCCAGTGTGTCATTTAAAGCCTTTATTTCTTTATTGATCTTTTGCTTAGATGATCTGTCCATTTCAGTGAGGGGAGGTTAAATTCTCCTACTATAATTGTATTATTGTTGATGTGTTTCTTTGATTTTGTTATTAATTGGTTTATATAATTGACTGCTCCCATGTTAGGGGTTTAGATATTTAAAATTGTTAGATCTTCTTGTTGGACAGACACTTTATGATATAGTGTCCTTCCTCATATCTTATTATGGTCTTTGGCTTAAAATATAATTTATCTGACATAAGGATTGCTACCCCAGCTTTCTTTTTATGTCCATTAGCATGGTAAATTGTTTTCTACCCCCTCACTTTAAATCTGGAGGTCTCTTTGAGTCTAATGAGTTTTTTGCATACAGCATTTCAATGGGTCTTGTTTTTTTATCCATTCTGATACCTTGTGTATTGGGACATTTAGTCCATTTACATTCAGGGTAACTATTGAAAGGTATGAATTTAGTGCCATTGTATTGCCTGTAAGGTGACTGTTACTGTTATTGTCTCTGTTCCTTTCTGGAGATTGGGAGGCTGCCATTTTCATTCCCATCCTCCAAAGGGTCTGTTACTTTTAGACTCTCTCTTTGCTTAGTGGAACTCTTTCAATATTTCCTGTAGGGCTGGTTTAGTGTTTGCAAATTCTTTTAATTTTTGTTTGTCCTGGAAGGTTTTTTTATTTTTATTTTTTTATTTGACAGACAGAGATCACAAGTAGGCAGAGAGGCAGGCAAAGAGCTTTTTATCTCTCCTTCTATTTTCAATGACAGCCTAGTAATGACTCCAGAAAAACATACACTAACCAAATCTGAAGAGACCTGACACTGGGGAGAGAAGAAAGGAGGAAAAAATATATATATATGTATATATATACACACATATATATGTATGTATATATATCTATATCTACATCTATATCTATATCTGTCTGTATATATATATATTAGACTGGTGAATAGAATAGGGCCACACACTTGATTTGGGGTGTATTTTGTCTGTTAGAAGAAACTGCCTCCCCAAATTTTATTTTATTTTATTTAAAAAAGACTTTGTTTATTTATTTGACAGAGAGAAATCACCAGTAGGCAGAGAGGCAGGCAGAGAGAGGGGGAAGCAGGCTTCCCACTGAGCAGAGAGCCCAACGCAGGGCTCGATCCCAGGATCCTGAGATCATGACCTGAGCCGAAGGCAGAGGCTTAACCCACCAAGCCACCCAGGCACCCCCTAAAATTTTAGAGAAAGAAAAACTTATATATATATACAAAAATAGGGTAAACACGATGAAGGGATGGAATATGATTGTAAAGATGAAAATTTAAAAAGCCTCTAAAAAAGAAATTGATAAGGTAAGAAGTTGGTTGAAAAAAGAAAAGAAAAAAAAAAAGTAAAGAATGTGATCAGGCTGGAGACTAGAACAAAGCTATGCCCTATACTTTGATCTATTAGAAGAAATTGTATCCCAAAATTTTAAAGAAAAAAAACCCCTATATGTATACAAAAAATAAAGTTAAATACAATGAAGGGATAAACTCTGACTATAACAATGAAAATTTAAAAAGATTTAAAAAGGTATTGATAAGATAAAAATAGCTAAAAATGTTAAAAAAGGAAAAAGCCAAGTTTTTAAAAAATAGAATAAGAAAAAATAAAATAAAATAAAGTTAATTTTGAAAGACTAAAGGATCATGGGGAAAAGGCCATGAATTCTATGTGTTGCTTTCCCCTAGCTCTGAAGTTCCACAGTTCTTATTGGTCAGTGAATTGTTCTTGGCTGGATGTTCTTGCTGATCTTCTGAGGGAAGGACCTCTTGCAATGATTCTCAAATGTCTTTGCCTGAGGTGGAATTGCACCGCCCTTGCCAGGGGCCAGGCTAAGGAATCTGTTTGGGTTTGCTCTCAGGAGCTTTTGTTCCCTGAATGATTTCCATAGAGCTTTGGAGGATGGGAATGAAAATGGCGGCCTCCCAATCTCCAGCCTGAGGAGCCAAGAGCTCAGGGCCTCACTCCTCAGTGTGCCTTCAGAGAGAAGCAGTCAATCCCTCCCGTCTCCCTGGTCTCTGGCCACACTCTGAGCTTACATGGCCTGTGACCGACATTTTTATTTCTGACGCACGGCTCTGTTTGGAGTCTCCAAACCCAGCTGATTCCTGCAGCACATTCCTGAGCTGCTCCTCTGGGATGAAGAAGGTGTGTCTCCTCGGATCTGCTGCTTGTTGGGTCCCTGCCCAAAGAGCAGGGACCCAACTCTGCCTCAGATCATGGTTTAAAGTAACCCTGCATTGAGCATCCCTTCCTTGGCTATGTCTCTATAGCCAGCTTCCCTGCTCCAATACCTGGCAACTCTGCCACACTCAGACACCCCTGGTCTTTCTGTGACCCTGCGGGTCCTGAAACCACATTGTCCCTGCAAGGGCTCCAGCCACCACTTAACCTCTGGTGCTATGTCCCTCAGTGGAGCAGACTTCTAAAAGTTCTGATTTTGTGCTCTGCTGCTCTATCACTTGCCGGAAGCTGGCCCCTCTCCAGCTTCCTGAAGTCTACCTTCCCGAATATTGCATCAGATTTACTTTTCTGCACATCCTACCTTCTGGAAAGTGGTCAATTTTCTGTTTCTAGAATTGATGTTCTTCTTTCTCCTGTTGAGTTTGTAGCTGTTCAGAATGGTCTGATTACTATCTAGCTGAGGTCCTGGAACCTGATGATATTTAGATCTCCTACTTCTCCACCATCTTGCTCCTCCACCTCTCTCTCCATAGAATTGTTAAGTAGATTAAGTTTTATGATAAATTTTGCATAATATACATATCAAAATTGAAAAAAAAACTAAAGGCTAATAGTTTTTTTCTAATTTAAAATCAACTAATTAACATTAGTGTATTATTAGTTTAAGAGGTAGAGTTTAGTGATTCATCAGTTGCATATAATACCCAGTGCTCATTCCATCAAGTGCCCTCCTTAATGCCCATCACCCAGTTACCTCATCCCCCCACCCCTCTCCCATCCAGCAATCCTCGGTTTGTCTCTTACAGTTTAGAGTCTTTTATGGTTTGTCTCCCTCTCTGATTTTGTCTTATTCTATTTTTCCTTCCCTTCCCCCGTGTTCATCTTTTTTCTTTTTTAAATTCCACATATGAGTGAAATCATATGATACTTGTCTTTCTCTGACTGAAGAAGAGATGGTACATATATAGTGGAATATTACTCAGTGATCAAAAAGAATGAAATCTTACCATTTGCAACAATATGGCTGGAAGTAGAGCTTTGGGTTTTTATTAAAAATATATTTATTGGGAGGGGCGCCTGGGTGGCTCTGTCATTAAGTGTCTGCCTTTGGCTCAGGTCATGGTCCTAGGGTCATGGGATCGAACCCACATTAGTGGTCCTGCTCCATGGGAAGCCTGTTCTCCCTCTCCTACTCCCCCTGTTTGTGTTCCCTCTCTCACTGTGTCTCTCTCAGTCAAAAACAAAATAAAATAAAATAAAATAAAATCTTAAAAAAAGATTTATTTATTGGGGTGCCTGGGTGGTTCAGTTCATTAAACATTGAACTGCCCCTTAGATCACGATCTCAGGGTCCTGGGATGGAGCCCCATGTAGGGCTCACCTGGAAGTCTGCTTGTCCCTCAGCCTCTCCCCCTGACTCATGCTCTCTCTGTTTCTCTTCTCACAAATAAATCAAATATTTTTTTTAAAGATTTTATTTATTTATTTGACAGAGATCAGAAGTAGGCAGAGAAGCAGGCAGAGAGAGAGAGGAGGAAGCAGGCTCCCTGCTGAGCAGAGAGCCCGATGTGGGGCTCGATCCCAGGACCTTGGGATCATGATCTGAGCTGAAGGCAGAGGCTTTAACCCACTGAGCCACCCAGGCACCCCTAAATCAAATATTTTAAAAATAGATTTATTTATTTATCTGAGAGAGAGACAGAGAGAGAGCATGGGCAAGTGGGGAGAGAGGCAGAAGGAGAGAGAATCCTGAAGCAGACTCCCCACTGAACACTGAGCCCACTGCAGGTCTCAATCCTGGGACCCTGAGATCACGACCTGAGCCAAAAATCAAGAGTCAGCCACATAACTGACTAAGCCACCCAGGCGCCCAAAGCTAACAGTTAAAACAAAACCAAAACCAAAACTAGAACCCAATTAAAATAAAAATGATTTTAATGTTACTCTGTTGATTCCAATGTATGTAACAACCTAGCCTTTTTGCTGAAATATACTATATATTTTGATGTGTCAACTCTCTAATAAACTACAATCACAGAATTCCATAACACATCCATATTCAGACTGTATGGACAGGAATGATCTTATATACAGGTAAGTGATGATGTGTTTGAAGGGTTGCAGGAAAATAAGCCCTTGTTGAGTGCTTTCCTCATATGTTGTTTGATGCCTGAAATTCCACTATATTAATAGTAAGTAATGGTAGTTGCAAAGGCTGTAATAGTGACTCATATTAAGCAACTACTGTATTAGACTTTGACACATGCTTTTTATATGTTACACAACTTAACCTGGAAATTTTGCAAGGCTCAGATGCTTTATTCCCAATTTACAGACAATGAAGTTAAGCTCAATGATATTAAATAACTTGCTCAAGATTATTGAGCCTATGCAAGACAAAACAGATTTCAACAGGTGTGGGGCACTTCAAAGCTCTTTCCACTGGCCCATACAGCCTTCCAATGGTCAGCATGTCTTCCTGTCATCCAAGGATACAGTTGGGTAGCCCACAGATGAATGGAGCTTGCAGGTATGTTTAGTGCTCCAACACTCTGACACTTTAGGAGATTTCTCAGAAAAATATGAGTTGTAAAATAAATGTCAGGAGATCTGGTAATACTGGAGCCCATAAACCCATTTGCCAACAGTCTACAGGAGTTGGGCACCCTCTTTGAGAGAGGCTGGGGCTCTCCTTTGGCTCCACCTCCATCATCTCCCTGCTTTCCTAAGATGCCACCCACTTTGCTCATTTACATCATCTGTCTTGCCCCTGTGCTTTGATTACCACTACTTTAGGTTTAGGCTTTGTTCCTTGTAATGACCTCTAGGAAGGAGCACTTGAAGTCATATTAGTCATTTATATTTTCTTGGGAATATATCTGACATATTCCTGAGAACAGGAAAGAAAAGATGGCTGGAAGTAACTAAACCAAACTAAAAAGGGGGGAAATGAAGACTAATGGAAAGGGAGATTTTTGGTGTCAAATATGATTAGGAATCTTCACAAATTCGCTTGGAGCTGATTTTGCGAGGAACAACATTTCTTTTGCTAGGTAGAGGTGAAAACACTTGTCTATGAAAGCCCATGCATTGGGGCACCTGGGTGGCTCAGTCGGTTAAAATTTCTGCCTTAAGCTCAGGTCATGATCTCAGGATCCTGGTAAAATTTCTGCCTTAAGCTCTCAGGTCATCATCTCAGGATCCTGGGATCGAACTCCACATTAGGCTCCTTGCTGCAGGGAGTCTGTTTCTCTCTCTCTCCCTCCACCCCTCCCCACTGCTTGCACAAGTGAACTCTTGTCTCCTTCTCTCTCTCTCAAATAAATAAACAAAATCTTTAAGAAAAAGAAAGAAAGAAAGCCCACACGTGGAACTCTTGCCTAGACTGCTCCCTCCATATCCTAAATAAGATTTGGCCAGATTATTTCTGGCCTTATGAAAATTCTGCAAGTTTTTTTTACTGCTTAAAAATTTCAAGGTCTGTTTATATTTTTAAAAGCTTGTTTATCTTTCCCAGTAAGACTTTTAGATGCATTCAAATGGGAAAGAGGGAAATATTTTGGCAAAAAGGCATATTATGTCACAGTACATCTGAATATAAGCCACATGAAAGCAGTTTAACATCCTTCTGGTCTTGTCTGGGAGGGCAAGGCAATATACTTTGCTCCTTGGGGCTTTGATTCCATTCCACATGACAGCCTCATCTACACACCAGAAAAATGATCTGAGCTATGTTATCACTGGGAAGAGGTGGCTCTAGCATTAGCAATGGAAGTGTGTAGGCATATGTTAAAGGAAAGAAAACACATTTCTCATGGAACATGAGGTGCATGGAGTATGTAGTAAAAGCATTAAAATAACACTCGACTATATTATCAGGAATTCCATTTTAATTTCTTCAGTTTGGGGTTTTACAAGTTGGGTGGAATAGGGAGAAACTTGAAAGTCTGGAGAAAAAAGTAAAAACTAAACAAATAAAATTTAGAAAGGGGTTGAGGAGATGGGAGGTCAGGGAAGAGCAAAAGGAAACTGAGATGAGTTCAAAATAAAAGAAGAGCCACCATGACCAGGAGCTCTCTCTACAAACGATCCCTCATTGCGATATTTAACCTTTGTGACAATAAATGTGACTGGTTACTTCACATCAAAATAATATTTATATTATTTGTTGTTTCAGAAATTCTTCTGCTAAATCCTAGTCACTGGCCCAACTTAGGATCTGTAACTTAGGGGTACAAAGTGCTTCTCAACTTTCTTTCTTTATTTATTTGACAGACAGATCACAAGTAGGCAGAGAGGCAGGCAGAGAAAGAGGGGGAAGCAGGCTCCCCGCCGAGCAGAGAGCCTGATATGGGGGACCCTGGGATCATGACCTGAGCCCAAGGCAGAGGCTTTAACCCACTGAGCCACCCAGGTGCCCCAGTGCTTCACAACTTTTAAAGCGATAGTTATTTCACTTCTTATACTTGACTCCTGATGAAACACCACCACATTGGGACATCTGGGTGGCTCCGTAAGTAAAGCATCTGCCTTCTGCTCAGGTTGTGGTCCTGGGGTCCTGGGGTCCTGGGATCCAGGACCGCCATTGGGCTCCCTGCTTGGCAGGGAATCTCCTTCTCCCTCTCCCTGCCACTACCCCCCCTACTTGTGCTCTCTCTCTCTCTCTCAAATAAATGAAATCTTAAAAAAAAAAAAAAAAGAAAAAGAAAAGAAAAAGAAAAAGAAACACCACCACTAATTTTTCTAAAAATACCTGTCCTTAGAATCTGAAATAAGAAGCATGTGGTACTTTGAAACTTTATTTCATATAAGATGCAGAGTCCTCCATTTTGGCACATTGGACTGAAAGCCACTTCTACCTTTGCAATTCACCGAGGCTAGTTGCTCTCTGTATATAGGATCACAGTCATCATCAAGCTCTTGTTTTCTTTCCATTGTCTTTCTTGGCTCAGTGGCTGCATACTCACACATAACACATTGGTGGTAAATAACATCTGAGGGTCCAACAGGACATTTTGAAATACCAGCATGGCAGGGCTTGTTTCTTTAACAGGTGTGCATGTGAATCTAGGGCTTGTCCCTGACACAGAAGTCACAATCTTTTAGGACAGGTACTGTTTGAAGCCAAGGTAGCTAATATTGAAGGGCCAGATCTGCTTTAATCACACCAAAACTTAAATATGGCAGAATTTTCTTGAGGAATTAGATCGCTTTCTAAAGAAGGACTGAAGCCTGTAGTTTGGAAATGTAAAGTGGTATCTAACAATTGACACGGCTTTATCAATGATAGAGTTTGTGGTTGTTTTTTAATCTTGCAATATTTGTTTAAAAAAAAACTCTTGAGAGGAGAAAAGTAGTTTGGTTAGTCCAACATTAGATTGTTAGTATCATATTACCACTAACAATGGTGGATTATTATCATGGCTAGAATAAAATTTTGCATCAGGAATTTTATTTTACATATAGGAAAGAAAACTCCAATTTTTATTTTATGAGTCTTCATTTGAACATTTTAATTCCTATATCCTTCAGGAGTTGTGCACAAAAGCATCTGTTGGTGTATTCTTGGGGACCATTATCATTTTTTCAAATTGAAGTACAGTTAACATAGAATGTTATGTTATTTTCAAACAGAGGAGACCACTATCTTGCTAGACTCCATGATTCCCAGTTAACTCATTCTTCAAAATCCAACTCAAAGAAAAGATACATGTACAAGACTGTCCTTCATAGTAATACCTATCACAATAGAAAGTTGGAAATCAACCTAAATATCTTACAGTAAAGGATATTTATGTAAAGGAATACAGGAAAGGAATACTATATAACCAGTTTCTTTCTTTTTTTGATGGTTAATGATATGGGAAAATGCTTAAGACATATGTTGATTGAAAAGAATGAACAACAAAATTATATATACAATATGAACTCAAATCATACACGTACACACAAAACAAGCACTGCAGAATGTCAGCTGTGGTTTTCACTGGGTGGTGGGGTAATAAGTGATTTTAAAATCTTTTAGAGACTTCTCTATATTTTTAAAATTCTCTACAATGGATTTGTTACTTTCACAATTAAAAGAAAGCCAATAGGGGTGCCTGGGTGGCTCAGTGGGTTAAAGCCTCTGCCTTCGGCTCAGGTCATGATCCCAGGGTCCTGGGATCAAGCCCCACATTGGGCTCTCTGCTCAGCAGGGAGTCTGCTTCCTCCTCTCTCTCTCTCTGCCTGCCTCTTTCCCTACTTGTGATCTCTGTCTGTCAAATAAATAAATAAAATCTTAAAAAAAAAAAAGAAAGCCAATAAATGATAATATAACTTTACAAGTCCAGCTGTTTCCTCTCTGAGGCCTTCACCAACAAGTGTTGTTCTTCCTTCATATTCATATAAAACTTAGTATATATCACCCCTACCATTCTCTACTCTGAGCCAGAATGATTGTCTAGAAAGTAAATCTTCTGACCCAGCAGTTCTACTTCTAGATATCTACCTAAGAGAAATGAAAACATATATCCATTCAAACACTTGTACACAAGTGTTTATAACAGCATTATTCATAATAGCCCCAAAGTGGACACAACCCAAATAACCATCAACTGATGAACAGACAAATAAAATGCACATACTTATAATGGCTGGTAGGCAAACCACTGTATGTCTACATCCAAATTCCCAGGATCTGTGAATATATTATATTACACGGCAACAGGGAATTATTAAAGTAGCAGCTAAAATTAAGTTTGCTAGTCAGCTGACCTTGAAATAGGGAGATTATTCTGGGTTATTCATGGGGCCCCAATGTAGTCACAAAGATTCCTAAGAGTGGAAGAGGGAAGCAGGACATTAGGGTTATGTAATGTGAGAGGACTCAGTCTGCTGTTTCTGGCTTTGAAGATGGAAGGGGACCACCCGCCAAGAAACGTGGGCAACTTCCAGAAGCTGAAAAAGGTATGGACACAGATTCTTCTCCAGCACTTCCAGAAAAGTGTGCTTCCCTGACAACACTTTGATTTTAGCCCAGTGACACCAACACCAGACTTCTGACCTATAGAACTGTAAGATAACAAATCTGCATCATTTTAAGCCACTAAGTTTGTACTAAATTGTTACAACAGCAATAGAAAACTAAAACAAATGTTATTTACAATAAAAAGGAACAAATACTGATACATGCTACAACATGGATTAAAAACATTAAGCTAAATAAATGAACCCTGTCACAGTAGCTTGTATATTGCATGGTTCCATGCAATATGTGTCCATGAAATGTCCAGAATAGGCAAATCTGTACACACAGAATGACTTGTGTTTGCCTACAGGTGGAGAGGGGGGTGTGACTGTTAATGGGTACAGAGTTTATTTTTGGAGACATGAAAAGTTCTAAAGTTGATTGTGATGATGGGAGCACAACTCAGGAAATATACTAAAAATCATATGATATGTGCATTATATCTCAATAAAGCATTCATACATATATATGTATGAATATATATGTGTGCACACACATGTATTCTCTACAGGAAAATCTTCAATGGTTTTGCTGCCCTAAAAACGAAAATCTATTAAAATTTTTTTAAATTGAAGGGAGGCTTGGGGCCCTGTGCGACAACTGCAGGATCTAAAGATCCTATCAGAGTCTCTGAAGAAGAGGAGAAAGCATAGGCCTGAAAAAGTACTCAAAGAAGTTATGGCTGAAAACTTCTCAAATCTGGCAAGAGATTAAAAACCTACAGATTCAAGAAGCTGAGTAAAACCCCAATGAGATAAATCCTAAGGAATCCACACCAAGACCATAGCCAAGTATCTGAAAACTAAAGACAATGAAAAAAAAAAATCTTCAAAGCAGAAAGGAACAACACTTTGTCAATAAAGAAATAATAATTCAAAAGACAGTAAAGGTCTTATCAGATACCCTGGAGGCCAACAAAACTGACACAACACCACCACAAACTGGTCTGGATCATGCAGCAAACATAGCCCCTCGTTACCTGGTCCCTATTCATCCTAGCAGCAGCCCTTGCCACTTTCTAGTATGTATCCCAGGACCCAGACATACTAAATGATTTGTAGCTTTCCTCATCTCTGTACCTTTGCAAAAGTTGCTTCTCTGCCTAGAATATCCTTAGCCCTCTTCTTCCTCTTACCTCCTCCTGTTAGCTTTTCTGTACTCAGTTTTAATTTTACCTATGGGAAGATTTTCCTGCATCATTCCTCAGGGTGAGGTGGGTACTCTTTGATAATTTCTTATATTTGTTGGTCTCCTCTATTAGACCATAAACTCTTAAAGTCTTATTCTTAATAGCTAGTATAGGATCTAGCACATGCTGGCACTAAATTTATTAAAAAATATTTACTGATGATTACTATCTCAATTACAATGCCTCCTGTATTGTATTATAAATTGTGTCCTTACTTTTTCAATAGATTGTGACCTTCTCACTCTTAGTCAACTTTGCATTCCTTAGGCAACACAATTCCAAGTTTGTAACAAATACTCTATAATAGAATTGATGGATGGGGTGCTTGGGTGGCTCAGTGAGTTGAGCATTTGACTCTTGATTTCAGCTCAGGTCATGATCTTGGGGTTTTGAGATTGAGCCACTTCTGGGCTTGAAGCCTGCTTGGGGTTCTCTCTCTCCCTTTCCCTCTGCCCCTCTGGCACCCCACTTCCCTCATGGTGCTTACAAGCACACACTCTTTCTCAAAAAAAAAAAAAAAAAAAAAAAGAATAGATGGATTGATGTTATGCATAATAGTTTTTATGTTCCTTAACAAATTTATTAGAAAACACAAGCCTCGGTTTTTTGCTTTTTTAGGACAGTGACATTTCAATGGCTTTGGGAAAGTCCCAGAATGTGCTTTTAAAAGTGACAATTTATGCAGCAAGTGTGATTTAAATATATAGAAATATGTCAATAATTTAGTTTAACGAATTCAGAAAGATTTCATTCTACAGAGAAATACAATTTATAAAGGAGAAGTATGCTCCAGATAATTAAAACTCACATATAGCTAAAGTAATTTAACAATTGAGCATCTTTCCCTGACAGACACTAATTCAAAACAATCTGTCTTTGTTTGTAGGATGTGATTGAAACCTCAGCAGCAAATAGAATTCACTGGTCCATTATACGAACACAAAGGCTGTTAGAATGTGCATGCCTGGTAAGTATTAAACACTGAGATTCATGGGTCCGGTGGAACAGTGTTTTATAAACTCAATCAGTCTTTATTACAGAAGCAATACAAATGCTTTCACAGAAATAGTCATCATACTCATCATATCACAAAGAGTTCATGTAATTCAAATCTGAATGGCCACATTTGAATGATCAAATATACTTTTATATAAAATAATAACAAAATTTTAATTTTAAAATCATTGGAAATGATGGTTGATTCAGGAATACTTATGGAAAATAATCATATTATATACCCATTTACAGATGAAGAAACCAAGGCACAGAAATGGTGAGTGACTTATTCAAGATCACATCAATAAAAAGTGGTAGGTTCGACCCGATGCCAAAGTGTTCTGGCTTTCAATCTGGGATTCTTCCCATTGTAGCATGCAATCTGCATCATTTTAAGACATGTGTTGGAGACCCAACATAATACGAATTGAAAAGTTTATAGAAGAGATGTGGACTTCAAGTCCCACTGATGACCAGCTCACTGATGTGGTCATCAAGTCCAATGACCAGCTAACTTGATGATGTTAGGTGCCAGAGTCAATGGGTTGTCCTCAGATTTGGGCTTCCCAGACATTTCTTCCTGACCTCATGGACTGAATCAGGCTGAATCATTGGTTGGCAATGACACAGCTCTCAGAGGCTCAGAATTGAGTGACAGGGTTTTAAAGAAAGTGAGTTAGTCTTGAAAAAAACTGTTTCCCCTGACTTTTTAGACCGGCTAAATTATAGCCAGCTTCCCTAGGACATAAACTTTAATTTACTTGTACTTATGGGCACCAGTCATTGCAGTAAGTGCTTTACACATTTCATCTCATTTTATCTCCACAAGAATTCAGTGAAACACATACCATTGCTGCCATCTTATTTTACAGATGAGGAAACTATAATTTAAGGGAGGTTAAGTAATTTGCTCAAGATCAGGAAGTAGCAAGAGTTAAAAGAAAGAATTCAATCAAGAGAGTAAGACTCCAGAGCTCAAGCTATTACTCTCTTGTCTTTGAACATGAAAACTGTTGAGGTTGTCCTGTGATGATTTCCCACCCCTGTTGAGCCCAGCAGTGAGGACCACCACAAAGATTTTACATGATTTCAGACTAACAGGTTGCAAAACAAATAGCAGAAGTAAAATATACATTTTAGGTTAACATAAGAATTTGCTAAGCTTTAATGTGATAATAGAATATCATTCAGCAATAAAAAGGAATGAACTATGTACACATGTAACAACACAAATGAATCTAAAAAGCATTGTGCTGGGAAGCCTGGGTGGCTCAGTCGGTTGGGCCTCTGCCTTCAGCTCAGGTCATGATCCCAGGGTCCTGGGATCGAGTCTCGCATCGGGCTCTCTGCTTGCTCAGCAGGGAGTCTGCTTCTCTCCGCCTCTGCCTGCCACTCTGCCTGCTTGTGCACTCTCTCTCTCTCTCTCTCTCTCTGACAAATAAATAAATAAATAAAATCTTTAAAAAGCACTGTGCTAAGGGAAAGAAACCAGATTCAAGAGACTCTATACTATAGGATTTTATTTATATGACATTCTGGAAAAGATAAAACTACAAGAACAACAACAAAAAAAACATTGGTGGTTTACTAGGGGCTCGGGATGGAGAGAGGGGTTAACTACAAAAGAGAACAAGGCGGGGGGCACCTGGGTGGCTCAGTGGGCTAAGCCTCTGCCTTCAGCTCAGGTCATGATCTCAGAGTCCTCAGATCGAGTCCCGCATCGGGCTCTCTGCTTGGCAGGGAGCCTGCTTCCCCCTCTCTCTCTGCCTGCCTCTCTGCCTATTTGTGGTCTGTCAAACAAATAAATAAAAATCTTAAAAAAAAAAGAGAGAGAACAAGGGAACTTTGGGAGATGATGAAAATATTCTGTATATAATTTTCAAACTTCTTATGATGTGTTCCTAAAAAGGTGAATTTTCTGTGTATGAGTCAGTAAACCAGACTTTTAAAAAGTAAAAATAAATATGGTCTCTAAAGCAGTGTTTTTCAAATCTCCATTAGCAAGATACAACCCATCAGCGAGATGTGAATTCCATTTATAGAGTTGTGATTGGCATTTTAAAAAGTGAACTAGAATAGGAGCACCTGGGTGGTTTAGCGATTAAGTATCTGACTCTTGATCTCAGCTCGGGTCTTGATCCCAGGGTCATGAGCTCAAGCCCCATCTTGGGCTCCACATTGGTCATGGAAATTACTTTAAAAAAAAAAAAAAGTGAGATAGAATAGGAAATATCAGAGTCATTGCACACAGTGAAAGGAATATTGTTAAGGAAGCATTTGCTTCTGTTTCATGCATATATATGTGCTATAATGAAATATCAGAAAAATGGAAACCATGGTCAGTGTGTGTTTTTAATGGAAGGAATTTAACTGGAAACTGGTTACACAAATAATGAAAAAGCTGAGAAGCCAAACAAGGGAAGACGATACAACCCAGAGATCAACAATGGCAGAAACCACTAATTCCTTTCGACTGGAGGGACATAGGGATGTGACAGTGTTGTTGGGTCCCAGAGTTGCGGTCATCCAGCAGAAGCTAAAATCGTAGGACATTTTGGCTGGAGCTGGAGCCAGAGGGAAGACACAGCCACTGTCAAAGGTGCACTCAAGGCAGAGAAAGATGGAGGGAATCATCCTCGCTTTTCCATTCCCATCACCCACCAGTGTCAGAGCTGCACATGAGTGGCACCCAGCCAGAAGTCAGTCACCATAACCTGGGAGCCTTGGAAATACAGTCTCTTGGGATCAGCATCCTTGAAACATGGCAGAAAAAGAGAAGAATAAGGAATGGATTTGACAGCAGATAGTCCCAGGGCTGGCACAGCTGTGGAGTAAAATGTATTTCTGATCAAAGGTCAGATTTCAAAAGGTTTAAAAGCCATTGCTCTAGAGGACAAAGCTATTTCTGTGTCATTGTCTCTATATACAGGAAGAATAAAAATCACACTTTGACCGTTTCAGGATGCCACATTTTGCCTTTTTGTATGTGCTTGAAAAGGCAGTTCGAACTAAAGAAGTTGGATTGGAAGACTAACCCACTTCTCTCCTTGGTGTTGGAGTTAGCCATATCAAGATCTTTTAGTAGCAAAGGGAAAACTCCTGGCAGATGTAGATGGAATTTAGGCTAGGGAAAACAGAGCAGGAAGGAAGTACACAAATGGCAAATGTGTGAGCAAAGAAATGAAATGCTTTTCTCCAATGGTGTGGAAGGAAAATTATAGCAGTTAAAAATTGGTATGCTGGGTATCAAATCGCTTCTGTCAGCAAGTATTCATGAAATGGATCCCGAAAACGGCCGGATCCGCAAGGAATAGTTGCCCATAATCCCGCAACACCAACTTGTTCCCCACTCTGATGACTATTCACTTCTTCCCATTCCAAAGCTTTGACCTTGAATTGTTTGCGATTTCTGATCTCAAGAAATAGCTCCCAAGCCTCCCTCTTTAAGTCAAGCCTAATGCTTGATTCCTTGTGTTTAAAAACACTCAGTGCTGCTCTCTCCTCCTGCCTTCTGAGATGCCACAAGGAAAGAAGGCAAAGGGGAGGAAGGCAGCCTGGGCTCCTGCTGTCCTGAAGAAGCAGGAGGCCAAGAAGGTTGTCAATCCTCTGTTGGAGAAAAGGACCAAGAATTTTGGCATCAGACAGGACATCCAGCCCAAAAGGGACCTCACTTGTTTTGTCAAATAGCTACATCTGGCTTCAGTGGCAAAGGGCTATTCCCTATAAATGTCTCGAAGTGCCTCATGTGATTGACCAGTTCACCCAAGCCTTGTACGGCCAAACAGCTACTCAACTGCTTACACTCACCCACAGATACAGACCAGACACAAAGTAATAGAGGAAGCAGGAATTGTTGGCCGGGGTTGAGAAGAAAGCTACTGGCGAAGCAGATATCCCCACTAAGAGGCCGCCTGTCCTTCAAGCTGGGGTTAATATGTCACCACCTTGGTGGAAAACAAGAAGGCTCAGCTGGTAGTGATTGTCCACGATGTGGATCCCATTAAAATGGTTGTCTTCTTGCCTGTCCTGTGTTGTAAGATGGGGGTTCCCTACTGCATTATGAAGGGAAGGCCAGGCTGGAGTGTTTGGTCCCCAGGAAGACATGCACTGTTCTGGCTTTCCCACAGGTTAACTATGAAGACAAAGGAGCTCTGGCTAAGCTGGTAGAATCTATCAGGACAAATTACAAAGACAGATAGGATGAGATCCGCCATCACCAAGGAGGCAAGATTCTGGGTCCTAAATCGGTGGCTTGCATTGCCACGCTGGAAAAGGTAAAAAGGCTAAAGAACTGGCCACCAGACTGGGCTAAGTGTATGCTGTTGAATTTCCTGTACGTAAAAGAGATAAAAAGTTCTCTTCCACAAAAAATAAAAATAAAAACATGCAGTGCTCATTTTTGGACATCTCCATCTACACCAGTCATGCAGGCGGAATGTACTTCAATCTGTTTCTTTCCTGTCTAGTCAACTTCTGTGATTTTAAAATATGGTTTGGGGAATATTGTTTTAAATTCAACTGTATCGTTATAAAGAGTTCTTTTTAAAATCAGTGCGTATTGGGTGGATGGATGGATGGGTGGGTGTAAGGATGGATGGATGGGTGTAAGGATGGATGGATGGGTGGATGGATGGATGGATGGATGGATGGATGGATGGATGGATGGAGGCAAAGTGAGTAAGTCTCCCTTCTAAGTTCCGGTCCACCAGGCTCACGGGGTCTCATCCAGCCAGTTTCCTGGTTCTGACTTGACTTCAGACCACCAGCGCTCCGCTGTGCTGCCATCTAGCGGTAGCACGACTTCCGTGTGAGAAAGGTCCTTGCCGAAAAACAAGCTTGTCTGCAAAATGAAAGTGAATGTTACAGTTCTTTTTCTGGTTCCAGCTGCTTATGGCTCCTCATTCGGCTATCTTTAATAGTAATAGCACTTCACCTTGATGCTTAACACATATAGAAAGAACACTCACAGGATTATATAAATTTGGCACCCTACGGTACAATAGGTCCTTCTCAGTACAATAAATGCCAAAGGTCTCGGCATGTTTTGACGCACAGTCAATAGGCTCGTGATTTCTAAAAACGTGATAACCAACTGTTTTTAGGGGAAAGTATAATAATCACTTTATTGCTTCCAAACTTCAGTTTCAATTTGATGACGCTTAAAAAAAAAAAACACTTTTCCTTTCTATATAAACACTAACATCTTAATTGTAGCAAAACCCACATTTATCCCAGAATATAATCATATAAAAATAAAATAAAATGGTTGCAAAGTTTAGGAAACCAGATGTGTAAAATAGGGACTCCACACCTGGGCATCCTGCCCCCTAGCCAAGTTGACACACAAAATCAACCATCACATGAGTCATGGTGTGAGCCTCTTTTGATCCATTGTACTGTGCTGTCATGGACCCTTTTCATCTGTAGCCTCATGTGCTTCAGTTCTGAGACATTGTATTGATTTTTTGTTTCGAACCCTCTCTTCTACATTTTCTTCTCTATTTCTGGATTCCTATGATTTGGATTTTAGAACTTCTGGCTGGACTGCCAAAGTTTCTATCCACTTTTACCATTTTTTCATCTGCCTGTCTTTTACCTTGTTTACTGGAAAACTTCCTTAATTTTTTCTTTCAACACTTTTGTTGAGTTTTTAGTCTCATTATCATGTTTTTAGTTTTAAGAGATTTTCTTTTTCCTTTGAGGGATCTCTGCACTCTTCTAAAACAGTATGCTATTCTTGTTTCACTGGCGGTATCTTTTCTTATCTCCGGCTATTAACCACAGCATTCCTTTCAAAAAGTGTTTTTTTTCTCTCAAATGGTCCATTTCCTCTGAGTTGCTTTTTTTTCTGCTTATGTCTTTGGTTTCTCTCTTCCATATTGGAGACTTCCCTCGGATGTCTGGTTATTTTCATTTCCTCAAGAATAAGGAACTAAAAATCTGCTTGCTGGGCCTGAGCAGGGAGGGGAAAGGGAACACTTCACAATGGAGTAGTTGGGGATATCTACTGTCAGTCTCTTTAGTCCTGGTTTAGTGGGCTTGGTCAAATTCCTTGAACACTTTTCTGGTCTCCTTTCATACAAACAAGGCTGCCAGTTGCTGATTGGGAGAAGAGGCCAAGGTATCTCAGGACCTGTTTTCAGTACTATGTGCTCCATTCACAGTTATACTTGGTGGCATCTGTGCTCATCTCTCCTGACAATAAACCCCCATTCTCACAAGGGCTCCCCAATGGCCCAAATACGGAGTAGGGAGGAGACCCGGGGTCGAATTACTTAATCGATTCTCAACCAGCTGTCCTATTTCCTGCTCTTTTCTAATTCCACTTCCCGACCTCCACAGGTGCCAGAGGCTGCCACTACTGGACCCCACCAGAGATCCTGTAGGGTAAATTAGAATGAATGTCAGCTTTCTGGGCTGCTGCCTGATGATTCTGTTTTGGGGAACTTGGGGGGGTAAGTCATGTATCACCCCATTTGTTTTGTAGCTTCAAAATCTTGGCTTCTATCATCTCCTTTCTCTCTTCTCTCCATCCTGGTGAGTTTCTGCCTTCCTGACACCCCTTCACTGTTGTTTTAGTAGGGTGGTGAGAAAGAGCAAAAGTAGATGGCTGCCTGTAACTACTGTCTTTACCCGGAAGGCCTTGAGTGGGATCTTTAAAAATAATTTCTGTTGATGAAGTTTCTATTCATTTAAAAATTCTTTAAATGTTTTTAAAGTAGGGAAATTCAGATTTTTTTTTTTTGTAGTCGAACATAATTAACTTTGTGTAGATGATTTCCTCCCTTGTTTCTAAACTTAAGAACTCTTTGTCCTATGTTAAGATTCGGTAAAGATTTACTTGGGTCTGTCTGAAGTAACCATGGGGTTTTTTGGCACCAGCTTCCCATCTTCTAGTGGTGATTTTGTCCTATCCCTCCTTCTGGAGTGTTCCCAGGGCCTTTGAGAATCCCCATGATGCCCTCTGTTCACTAACATTCTCAGCCAAGACCCTTTCCTTCCTTCTGCGTTGGCTCCCAATGCTTCAAGCATCTCCAGTCCCTTCCACCATATCAAAATGTACTTGTCCAGGGTCTTCTTTCATTATACTCTGCTCATTCTTAGCCAACTAAAGGCACCAAGAACTGTTCAGAGGAACTTTACATTCATTATTGATTTAATCCTTATGACAATCTAGTGTGATAGATATTATTAGTCCCATTTCATAGATTAATACCCTGAGGCTTAGAGAAGTTAAGCCTCTCTTATCCAGGATCGCGAGACTGGTAAGTCAAGACAGTACAACAGCTTTAAAGACTGCGTACATTCTCCCTACTTACTGTGCTAACTCACACAGTGAGACATGTAACAAATTTTAATGGCTATTTTTAAGACCGTATTTTAACCTAAACAGCAAGCCTTTGAACATTTCAAATACAGCAAAAGTTTTGGGCAATAGGGCCTCTTATTGCCATGTAGGGTTACCTTTCTTCTCCCATCTACCCCCACAGAATGCAGTGTCGATTTGGCATTTTTAACACTGCAGCTAAAGATTATAAAAATAAAGCCATCTATGGGCGCCTGGGTGGCTCAGTGGGTTAAGCCGCTGCCTTCGGCTCAGGTCATGATCTCAGGGTCCTGGGATCGAGTCCCGCATCGGGCTCTCTGCTCGGCAGAGAGCCTGCTTCTCTCTCTCTCTCTCTCTCTGCCTGCTTCTCTGCCTACTTGTGATCTCTCTCTGTCGAATAAATAAATAAAATCTTAAAAAAAATAAAATAAAGCCATCTACAATCGTGAAAAGCTCTGTGGGAGCTCCGTTATAAACTATAGCACTTGGGCCGAGAAAGACAAGCTTTTAAGCAGTGTATTTAGATGTGTTGGCGTGTTATTAGACACATACTTGGGCCCATTCTCCACTTCACCTCTGCGTTTTCAATTCAAAGAAGGATTTTTATTCTTCACAGAAACAAATGATATCAAAATCACAAGGCATCTTCTCTGATTATTTCCATCTAAGGTTATATAAACACAGAGTATTTATGATTTCGTACACATTTTTTATCCTTACTGGGCTACGTTGGTTTCCAGGAATGAATAGCAGAGTATTCTAGATCTCCTCCAGGGATTCTGCTTTACCCCCTCCTGTAATCCAGAATGCTCAGCTCCTCCACCTCTGACACCAAGTTGATCAGATCCCCTAGTTTCACACACAAATACACACATTAAAGGATGATGGTGTGCATTGCATGGGACATCAGAATAATAAGACAATGACTCTTTCTTCCAAAAGCTCATGTTCTAGAAAAGAGAGACATATAATATGTGATAAAAATGTAAGAAAAAAATTTTAATTTTTTTCCAAGTGAACTCCATGACCAGCATGGGACTTGAGCTCACAACCCTGAGATCAGGATCACATGCTCCACGGACTGAGCCAGCCAGGCGCCCCAAGAAAAAAAAAATATTTTTAAAATCCATTCCTGAATTTCCTTTTTATACTTCCAGACAAAGAATGGAAGTTTTGAACTCTTTTCTTCCTTGCTGCTCCACCCCCACCATCAAAACAAAACAAAACAAAACAAAACAAAACAACCAACAACCCTGAATCTTCTCATACCTCATCTTCTCCTCTCAGTAAATGGCAGAGGGAGAGAGAGAGGGAGAGAGAATTCCAGGCAGACTCCCCGCTGAGCAAGAGCCGGAGGCGAGGCTAGATCTCACCAACCATGAAATCATGACCTGAGCCCAAATCAACTGTCTGACACTTAACTGACTGAGTCACCCAGGCACCCCTGTCACATTGATTTAAGCACCTTCATTTCTTTCTTAGACTGCTACAAATACTTCTCAAATGGTCTCTGCTTTCCTTTCTTCCATGTTTGCTTCATGACAATCTGTTCTTCACACGGCAGACAGAAGCTCCCTTAAAAGTGCACATCAGCTTCTGTTTCAACCATATGGAGTAACTGGGTCTGAAGAAAACTGGACAAAAATGTCTTTAATGCCCGCTTTCACACATTAGACAACCGGCAGCCCAGGCCAGTGGCCTCTGACAGAATGGAAACAATCCAATGAGCCATGAGATTGTCCCAGGTCTCTTTAGGCAGTTTCCAAGTGTGGTGGAGATGTCAGGAATCCAGACAGACCCCAGGAGTCTTACTGGATTGGAGAGACAGGAATGACAGCTGGGAGAGGCCAAAGCAGCTAGAATTCGTGCAGCACCATTTCTAAAAAAGATTTTACTTTCCACTTCAAATTACCTTGGCTACTATGTCGCAAATCAACAGACCCTGTGGGTGTGTGTCTATTTCTTAGCTTCAGTTTCCGTTCCCTTTATCTATTTTTTATCTTTTTATCTTTATTATTTTATCTTTTTATCTTTAATCTTTATCAATCATTACATCATTACCACAGAGTCTAAATTAGCACAGCTTTAAACAGCCCTGTGATGAGGTAGCGTGTAGCTTCCAGCTTTCTTCTTTTTCAAGGCTGTTAGTGTAGGTCTTTTATATTTCCAAAAAATTTTTAGAATCAGCTTGTCAATTCCTAGAAAAAAAGCCTGTTCGGATATTTACTAGAATTGTGTTGAATTCAAAGATCACTTTTGGAAGACTATTAATCTAATTATATTGTATTTTCTAATGTGTGATCATGATATAACCTTCCACTTGTTTAGATTTTCTCTTTTTTTTTAATAAGGGTTTTTTTATTTATTTGTCAGAAAGAGAGAAAGCAAGCATAAGCTGGGGAGTGGCGGGGGGAGAGGGAGAAGCAGGCTCCCCACTGAGCAAGGAGCCCCACACTAGGGCTTGATCTCAGGACCCTGGGATCATGACTTCAGCCAAAGGCAGATGCTTAACCCACTGAGCCACCCAGGTGTCCCTAGATTTTCTTTAATATCTCTTATCAATGTTTGTATTTATCACTGTAGAAGTCTTACACAATTTTTGTAAATTTAATCTTAAGTAGTTCATTTTTCATACTATTATAAATGGTATCTTAAAATTTCATTTTCTAATTATTTGCTGGTAAAAAGAAATATTTTTTATATTAAGCTTATAGTCTATGAACTTGTTAAATTCACATATTAAATCTTCTAGTTTTTTGTACATTCACTTTGATGTTTCTGTATAAACCATCCTATCATTTGTAAATAAACAGTGTTACTTCCTCCTTTAATTCCATTGTGGCCAGGAAACATACTCTGTAAAATTTCAATTTTTTTGACATTTCACGAGACTTGTTTTATGGTTTAGCATGTGCCCATATTCAAAACTTTTCCAGATGCACTTTAAAAATGTTTTTCCAATAGGGCGCCTGGGTGCTGTGGTCAGTTAGCCTTCTGACTCTTGGTTTTGGCTCAGGTTGTGATCTCAGGGTCATGGGTTGAGTCCCACATTGGGCTCCCACATTGGGCTCCCTCATCTGTCTTCACACTCGACATGGAGTCTGATTAACTTTCTCCCTCTTCCTCTGCCCCTCCCTGCTGCATGCTCTCTCTCTCTCAAGTAAATAAATAAATCCTTAAAAATGTTTTTCCATGTCTTCTGGAATCTATTGTTTCTTGTGAAATATCATTTCCATGATGAAATACCTCTACACAAAATGTTTTTTCTTTTTGGTATCTCCTTTAGTTTTTGGTAGTTGGACTATGATGTACTTAGTTGTGACTTTCTTGTATTTTTCTATTTATCTTGGTGGAATGTGTTGAGCTTCTTGAGTAGGTAAGTAATTTATTTTCACAGATTTGTGGAAATTTCAACTGTTTTTTCTTTAGCTCTTTTTTTGGTCCATTCTCTTTCTTTTCTCATTCTGAGACTCAATTTGCACTTGTATCAGATCACTTCAAATGTCCCATTATTATTTTTTTTTATTTGTAATGTTCATGATTTGCAATCTTATTTCCCTTCCTTTTCCAGGATGTATAATTTCTAATGATCTCTTTTCAAATTCATGACTGTAGTGGTCATGAGAATATCCTCCCGGGCCACCAGCTACCAGGAGCATACTTGAGTGAGGACCTGAGCTATTATATTGTGAAATATTGTAAAATTCATTCCTGTTTGTGCTTAGGCCACACTTCTCATGGGTTGCTGCTGTACAAACACTGAGGGACCCTGTGAGGGCTCCCGTTGTTCTGAGGACTCCCCATGACATCTAAAGTTCCTTCCTTCTCTCCTTCCCTCCAGGTCAGACTTATAGTGTGATAGGACAGCTGTCACAGCCTCCCCGAGTCCCCTTCCCATTTTCTATATGAAGCATTTCCCCCACACCCATTCTTAATGTCTGCTTTGAGGGGCACCTGGAGTAACACAGGTGAAATCAGGAGTGGTCTGAGAAAGCACGAGGTAAGATGAGGGTTTAAGACAGGCTTGACTGCCACCTGGCAGACAAATAGAATGTGACCCTTGGCAGGTGGAACAAGGAAAGTCTCTAGCAGAAGGCAGCAGCTCAGCTCCTGAAAGCCTTAGTGGTGGTGAACCAGGAAAATCCATCAATGGAGAGCAATGTGAAAGGTAAGGTAATACGGACATACATGCACACTGTGTTCTGGGACCTACTGCTGCATCTGCATTGAGGGTACACTTGCCATGAATGTGTGGCAGGGAAAAAGGCAAACCTGGTCCTGGGAAACACAGGATACTTCCGATGGCTGACGTTGGTTCAAGGATTCTCTACTGTCCTTTCCAAGCCTCCATTAGACTGCACAGACTGTCCATCTAGCAAATCTTCCTTTGGTCTCTCCTTCACTTGGAATCACACTTGAATCCAGGCTGAACCCTGATCTTGGGGTCATGAGCATGCAACCCTTGATCTCAGGGTCATGAGTTTGAGCCCTGCATGGGGTATAGAGATCACTTAAATAAATAATTAAATAAAAACTTAAAAAGAAAAAGAAATTATACTTTCCAATTATTGAATATATGTTTGGCTCTTTTTCATAATTTCCACGTCTCTGTCGACATTCCTCATCTATTAGTCCGTCATTGTCCCACTACTTTTCATCAATTTCCTAATGGAGAAAAAACATCCCAATTTATTATCTAAACAAACTAACTTTTGATCTAAAATATAATTGTGAAGGGACAAATCTGTCAGAGGTTTTTGATTTTTTTTTTTAAGATTTTTATTTATTTTTTGATAGACAGCGAGAGAGGGAACACAAGCAGGGAAAGTGAGAGAGAGAGAAGCAGCCTTTCTGCCAAGTAGGGAGCCCAATGCAGGCCTCGATCCCAGAACCCCAGGATCACGACCTGAGCCTAAGGCAGATGCTTAACACCTGAGCCACTCAGGTGCCCCAAGATGTTTTTGATTTTGAACTTCAAGATTTTAATCTAGTGATTCCACTTCTGAGTATATATCTGAAGGAAATAAAATCACTATTTTGATAAGATACATGCATCCCATGTTCACTGCAGCATTACTTAAAATAGCCATGACCTGGGAACCACCCATCAGTGGATGAATGGTAAAGAAAGTAGTGTGTATATATATATGTGTAATACATTATATATATATATATCTATACCTATATCTATATATAATGGACTATTTTTCAGACATTAAAGTAAGAAAAGGAAATCCTGCTACACAGATGAAGCTTGAGGGCATTATGCAAGTGAAATAAGTCAGACAGAGAAAGATAAATGTATCATCTCATTTGTATGTGGAATCTAAAAAACACAGCAACCAAAGTCATGGAAACAGGAATCCTGTAGGTGGTTGCCAAAGATAGGGGTTGGAGTTGGGGTGGAAAAAATAGGTGAAGGTGATCAGAAGGTAGAAATTTCCAATTACAAGATAAATGAATTCTGAAGATACAATGTACAGCATGGTGACTGTAGTTAACAATACTGTATTGTATATTTGAAAGTTGCTAAGAGTAGATCTTAAAAGTTCTCATCATAAGAAAAAACATTGTAACTATGTGAGGGGATAGTGTTAACTAAACTTATTGTGGTAATAGTTTTAATGACTAAAGTATGAGTTTCTAGAGGAAACGATTTCCTATGTGATTCTGAGAGGGCTGTCTAATCATATAGGACTTTGTCTTTACTATTATTGGGATGTGCCATAATTCAGAATGTATCAGAATGTATCCTCCCTCTAGACACCATGACTGGTTCAAGTGATAGGCACACGATTGAAGTCAAGCCAATTAGAACTCTTTGGGGAAGGTCAGTATGAAATGATGGTGGGAAAGAAGGTTTTGTTCGTTTCTCTGTTGTCATTAGTTTTATATTCAAATTAATTCTACAATGATTTCTTTTGTCTCTGCATGGAAATGAAGTCAATACAGAATAAACTATCTTAAGACATAAAGAGAGCCCAGGGACTTGTGGGTGGTTCAGTTGGTTAAGCATCTGCCTTTGGCTCAGGTCATGATCCTGGGGTCCTGGGACCAAGTCCTGCATCAGGCTCCTTGCTTGGCAGGGAGCCTGCTTCTCCCACTGCCTGCAGCTCCCTCTGCTTGTGCTTTGTTTCTCTCTCTCTCTCTCTTTCTCTCTCGATCTCTCTCTCTCAAATAAATAAATAAAATCTTGAAAAAAAAAAAGAGAGAGAGAGAAAGAGAGCCCACTGAAGACATGGCATTTGGATCCAGCCGTGCCTAGAGCCAGTCCATCCCAGAGACATCAGGTTACATGGTAATGAAATCTTTTCCTTACATTAGTTTAGATAAAGTTCCTATTTCTTGCGAAAGAATCCTGGTTAATATAATTAATAAATATAACAATAAATATAATATGTATTCATTTGGTACTACAGTAGTATTTGTAAAATACATAGAATACAATCTCTAAAATACTGATCCTTTCTGTGAATTACATTTCGATCTTGAAGAAATTGTATCTTTTCTTTCTAATATATTTTAGACAAATCCAACTCCAAATAATTTTTTTTTCCACTAATGATGTCTTTTCCATCCATGCTCCTGATTTATACTGGATACCCTTCCTGGGTAATCTTATTCACAGCCATTGTTTCAGCAACCACCTCTATGCTGATAAACCTAATTTCACATGTCTTGTTTGAATCTCTCCTTAAAGCATTAAGAACCAGATACTCAACTGCCTTTGGCAAGAATGCTATTTCCCATGCACCTCAAAGTTAACTTATCAAAATGAAATCAATCATCTTTCTCACTAACCATGGTTTTTCTTATAATTTATAATTATTAATTAGGGGCACATGGATGGCTCAGTCAGTTAAGAGTCTGCCTTCAGCTCAGGTCATGATCCCAGGGTCCTGGGATCGAGTCCTGCTTTGGTCTCCCTGCTCAGTGGGGAGTCTGCTTCTCTCTCTCCTCCTCCCCTGCTCGTGCTCTCTTTCTCTCTCTCCTCCTCCCCCTGCTCGTGCTCTCTTTCTCTCTCTCCTCCTCCCCCTGCTCGTGCTCTCTTTCTCTCTCTCTCTCTCAAATAAGCAAATAAATAAATCTTTAATAAATAAATAAAAATAGTAATTAATGAACATAGAATCTACATGACCTCAGAAAGAAGATGATATCATTGACTCTTTGCCCTTCACCTTTTATATACAATCAAGCCAGCAAGTCCATTATTGATTTGGTCTCAGTGATTTAATAAATAATTACTAATTATTTATTATTTATTAAATCAAATAATTAGTAATTATTAAATCATCTTCTCTTTGCTACTACCATCATCTACTATAGTAACATCTAATTTTAGTCTTAGCCCTTCGTCCCTAGACATCTTCCATTTATGCCACAGCTCCATCTGAACTGAAAGGCTGTCTCTAAGGTGGCTTCCCATTATGCAGAAATTACAAACTCTTCTTGTAATTTTGCCTCCCTCTCCTGCTTCCCTTCCAGATGCTCAGTGTCCCCTGCTTTACACTGGAGCCATTGAGCTTGTCCCACAATATTATTCTGTAACTTGATTTTCTACCTTGACTCATACTGCTGTCTTTTGAGCTCTTCCCATGCTGTTGTCACTGTGACTTTCCCCCTTTCTTTATGTATCAGTCCAGGCAGGAGCTACTACAGGAGGCCATTCCTGAATCTCTGAAACCACATTAGAGACTCAAGGCTCTCAGAAATTATGCGCCTATTCTTGATGATGATGATGATTGCTGCAGTAACCTTTTTTATTTGTCTCCTTCTCATTCATGCTTATGCTGTATTCAATATCTTGTAGGCGGGTAAAATGACAAAAATACAGTCACACCTTGGAGATATTGCCCCCTTGGCCCCAAACTATCACAATAAAGCAGAAAATCATGATAAAGTGAGTCAAATGAAATGTTTGGTTTCCCAGCACATGAAAGTTATGTTTACATTATGCTTTATATATATATATATATATATATATATATATACAAATATACAAAGTCTATTCAGTATGTCATAGCATTATGTCTAAAAAAAAGTACAAAGCTTAATTAAATAATACTTTGTTGCTGAAAAGTACTAACCATCATCTGAGCTTTCAGGGAGCCATACTCTTCCTGCTGTGGAGGGTCTTGCCTCCATGTTGATGGCTCCTGACTGATCAGGGTGGGGATCGTTGAAGGCTGGGTGGCTGTGGTAAAATCTTAACATGACAATGAAATTTGTCCCATCGAGTGATTTTTTTTTTTAGATTTTATTTATTTATTTGACAGACAGAGATCACAAGTATGCAGAGAGGCAGGCAGAGAGAGATGAGGAGGAAGGCTCCCTGCTGAGCAGAGAGCCCGATGGGATGGCGGGGCTCAATCCCAGGACCCTGAGATCATGACCTGAGCTGAAGGCAGAGGCTTTAATCCACTGAGCCACCCAAGTGCCCCCGAGTGATTTTTCATGAGTGAATCCCCTCATGAGTGATTTCTCTGTGACATGTGATGCTGTTTGATAGCACTTTGCCCACAGTAGAACTTCTTTCAAAATTGGAGTCAGTCTCTTCAAACCCTGCTGCTACTTGATCCACCCAGTTTATGGAATATTCTAAATCCTTTTTTGTCATTTCAACAGTCTTCACGGAATCTTCACCAGGAGTAGGTTCCTTCTCCAGAAATCACTGTCTGTGCTCATCCATAAGAAACACCTTCTCACCTTGTGAATATTCTATCCTGGGCTTGCAGCAATTCAGTCACATCTTCAGGCTCCACTTCTAATGCTGCTTCTCTTGCTGTTTCCCTCATCTCTGCTGTGACTTCCTCCACTGAAGTCTTGCACCCCTGAAAGTCATCTATGAGGGTTGGAATCAACTTTTCCCAAACTCCTGGTAATGGTGATATTTTGACCTCTTCCCACGAATCATCAATGTTCTTAATGGCATCTAGGATGGTGAATCCTTTCCAGAAGGTTTTCATCTGACTTTGCCCAAGATCCATCAGAGGAACCACTGTCTAGGGCAGCTATAGCCTTGGGAAATAAATTTCTTCAATATTAAGATTGAAAGTCAATATTAATCCTTGATCCATGGGCTGCAGAATGGATGTTGAGTTAGAAGGTATGACAACCACATTCATCTCATTGTACATCTCCATCAGAGCTCTTGGGTGACCAGGAGCATTGTCAGTGAGCAGTAATATTTTGAAAGGAACCTTCTTTTCTCAGCAGTAGGTCTAAACAGTGACCTTAAAATACCCAGTAAACCATGTTTTAACCAGATGTGCTGTCATCCAGGCTTTGTTGTTCATTTCTAGAACACAGGCAGAGGAGATTTAGCATAGTTCTTCAGGGCCCTAGGATTATCAGAATGCCAGAGGAGCTTTGGCCTCAATTTAAAGTCCCCAGCTGCAGTAGCCCCTAACAAGACAGTCAGCTTGTCCTTTCAAGCTTTGAAGTCGGGCATTGACTTCTCCTCTCCAACTGTGAGAGGCCAAGACGGCATCTTGTTCCAATAGAAGGTTGTTTCTTCTACATTGAAAATCTGTTGGTCAGTGTAGTCACCTTCAGCAATGACTTTAGTTAGAGCTTCTGGGTCACTTGCTGTGGCTTCTCCATCAGCACTTGCTGCTTCACCTTGCACGTGGATGTCATGGAGGTGGTTTCTTGCCTTAAACTTCATGATCTACACTCTGCCAGCTTCAGACTTCTCTCCTGCAGCTGCCTCACCTCTCTCAGCCTTCCCAGAATACCAAAGAGTCAGGGCCTTGCTCTGGATTAGGCTTCGGCTTAAAGGAATGTTGTGGTTCATCTGATCTTCTATCCAGACCACTCAAACTTTCTCCATCTCAGCAATCAGGCTATTTTGCTTTCTTATCACTGCTGTGTTCACTGGGTTCATGATTTTAACTCCTTCAAGAACTTTTCCTTTGCATTCACAGCATGGCTTACTATTTAGCACAGGAGGCCTAGCTTGCAGCCTAGCATGGTTTTTAACATGCCTTCCTCACTAAGCTTAATTATTTCTAGCTTTTGATTTAAAGTGTGAGACATGCGCCTCTTCCTTTCACTTGAACACTTCAAGGCCATTGTAGATTAGTAATTGGCTTAATTTCAATATTGTTGAGTTTGTTGAATTGTCGGGGACTACGGAGGCCCGAGGGGAGGGAGAGAGACAGGAAATGACAGGTAGGTTAAGTGGTCAGAGCACACACAACGTTTGTCAATTAACGTTCTATGTCTCATATAGGCAGATGCCCTAAAACAATTACGACGGTAACATCAAAGATCACTGATTACAGAACGTCATAACAAATATAAAGATAATGAAAAAACTTTGAAGTATTATGAGAATTACCCAAAGATAGAAAGAAAGCGAGCAAATACTGTTGGAAACATGGCGCTTAGAGACGTGTTGACGAAGAGTTCCCGCAGTAGTCAGTTGCAGATTCTCCCATTGAACACTAGATGGCGCTCTGATCTTTTGTTTGGAAAAATGAACACCGGCTTCTACCGCTAAACCCTGGTTTTAAAAAATTATCCTTTGCCTTGTTGAATCTTAGGGTTTAAAAAACAAGCTATCTGTCAGCCTAAAGTTTTCCTCTAAACCAACTTTTTAGACTGATGCAGATTCAACAATGGTTAAATGTCAAAACGAAAGCTATTCAAATTTATTTTAAAAAATCTGCTAAGCGATTTCTTATGAGTTAGCTTACTGCGGCCCACTAGCTGGTATTTGCTGATTATCAGAAGAAATTTATTAATTTTTAAAAATATGTAATTAATTTTATCTTTGAAAACATGGAACTTGGGAAAAGGGCTGAAAGTTGTCTTTACATTTTTTTCTTACCTTCACAAAATATAAACTCTCTCACCTTTTGCAATAAGAATAGTAAATATTTTATGATTTACTATGATTATGCACAGAAACTTCAAAGTATTCAATAACCTAAAGGTGGTCTGAAATATACCAAAACAATACTGTATCAAGGGGAAAATATTTAGAACACGCTTTAAAAACCAAAGTATTGATAGTGATTTGATTGTTTTTTTAAAAAGTATTTTTTTAATATTTCTTATACAGAGGAAGACTCCATTATATTAACTTTTTAAAAAAGTATTTCATTTATTTCTTTTGAGAGAGAGAGAGCAGAGAGAGAGGGAGACAGCATGAGTAGGGGAGGGGCAGAGGGAGAAGGACAAGAAGACTCCCCACTGAGCAGTGAGCCTGATGTGGGGCTCAACATTTGATCCCAGGACCCTGAGATCATGACCTGGCCCAAGACAGATGCTTAACCAACTAAGCCACCCAGGCATCCCTATATTAACTTTTATTTCCTTCTCAAACAAATCTCCCAGTTTACCAGCTTTGTAAATGGTCTCATGTAATTATTCTAACCTAAAATTTGGTGATCATTCTTGATTTTTTCCTTTTCTCCTCTCTTCTAAATGCAAATCATTAACAAAGCCTATTGGTTCTGCCACCAAAATATATCTCTAATCTCCGTCTCCTCTGCCACCACCCTGGTCCAAGCTACTGCCTGTCACCAACAGGCAGCTTTCTTTCTGCTCTCTTTGCCCAAGCAGCTAAGTCACTAAGAGCCTTCAACTCTGTTTGGGAAAAGACTTATTCCATTTTAAATGTATTCTACATGAAGCCCTTAAGGAGCAACCTCAGGTAAAAACTCCTTACAAATTTGAACTAATCTAAAAAAGTTCACATACTGAAAAGAACCACGACCCACTGTGATCCCAGGAACATCACATAACCCTCCAAATCAGTACTTCAAGGGAAGAGAATTCAACATCACTGTCTTTCTATTACAGCAGATGTCACTGACAATGTTCTTCTCTTTGTTGGATTCTAAATGATCAGAACTGCCAAAATGGGGTTATTTGTATTAGTGAAAGAACACTGAGTCTTGAAAGTATTTCTTTTGTGGCAATAATGCTTTTTGTTACACCTTGAATGGAGCTTCTGCAAATAATTGAAAATTTCGTATTTTAATCAAACAGTTCAGTCTCTGCAATTCATTTTTTGAACATCTAACAAGCCTCTGCTCTATGGTGATTGAGATAGAGACAGCAAATTTTATTCCTTTCCTTAAAAAGGGGTAATTTCTCCCATAAAATTTACTGAATACACTATAGGGTAGGTCAATCTATTAAATTTTCCTGGAAATTTATTTTTAGCTTTATTTAGCAGATCAACCTTCAGCCTAGAACTAAATAACATGTGTATTTCATTGCCTGATAGAACAGAGAGACTGAGAATCATATTTTAAGGGATTGGAATGAAGTGTCCCTATCATCTTCAATTTTCATTTGTCTCTCAGGATCTTCTGATTCTACTTATTTTTCATCAAGTTCTTTGATTCAAGTTTAGCACAGAGAAGAAATATTAAATACATCTATAATTATCTGAAAATAATGCTTAAGCATCATGGTTAATGCATAGAGGTTTTTTTTTCCTCCAAATTTAAAGTGCTTTCTAGTATTTGTATAAAATCATAAAGGGAAAAAAAAGCTTTCATTTTTATTCAAAAAATTTTTCTCGCAGCATTGGATAAAGGAAGTAGGGAACAACTTGTCCAGATTATGGTAGTCTACATTATAAATAGGAGTCCTGCCTTAGATATTTCCTCCCTATTTTAATGTTTTTCATTATATTGGCTACCATTTGTTTAACATATTCTCTGTGTCAGTTGCTAAACTGGGTACTTTCTGTGTATCCTCATCTAATTCATTTAGTGTTCACATCAACCCTATGAATAAGGTATTACTATCCTGCCTTACAGTTGAGAGAACTGAAATCAGTAATGTTAAGTAACTACCTAAAGTCACAGAGCCAGTATTACAGTACATGTACTAACCCAGTTTGTTTGTTTGTTTTTAACCTATTTTCTTTTATGCCTTTTCCCCCAAATCTTGAAAAACTTACAAGATTTGGGATGCCTGGGTGGCTCAGTCGGTTAAGCATCTGCCTTTGGCTCTGAGCCCATCAGGCTCCTTGCTCAGCAAGGAGCCTGCTTCTTCCTCGGCCTGCCACTCCCCCTGCTTGTGCTCTTTCTTTCTGACAAATAAACAAATACAAATCCTAAAAGAACAAAAACAAAACCTACAGGCTTCAAGTGTTTGGGAGATTTCGACTCTTTGGCATTTTCTGTCCCCTTCAATAAACTAGTTTAAAAAGAAACATGAGGGGCACCTGGTAGCTCAGTTGGTTGAGCCTCTGCCTTCAGCTCAGGTCATGATCTCAGGGTCCTGGTATTGGGCCCCACATTGGGTTCTCTGCTAAGCAGGGAGCCTGCTTCCCCCTCTGCTCCCTGCTTATGCTCTCTCTTGCTATGTCTCTCTCTTTCTCAAATATATAAATAAATAAATAAAATCTTAAAGAAAAAAGAGTAGCACCTCAAGATCCCAACATGACCAAATGCCAAAGGGCAGATGAGAACATGTAAGATAAGGCGACCGTGTGTTGGGCCCATAGAGGGGTTGTGCAATGGATGATCAGGTCAGTTTATGACTGTAGTTATTACCATACAGATATATAATTAGCAATAATTAATTCATTGTTGTATTTGCAGAGCTTTCCTCTTAAATTCTGTTATTTTCCAGGAGGCTTGTTTTATTTATTTAGGAAATGTTGGCCACTAGATTGAAGTGTCCCTGAAAACTGAAATATTATCCATTTAAATTGTAGCCATAATTATAGACATGTATACCTTAATTTTTTATCCCTTACTTTACTCCCAGGGAAAATGTTTAAATTAAACTTAGGTTTGATCACCAAATACAGCTTTTCTTCCTCACTATCTTAGTTGTGATATTTAGTCTCACCAAAGCCAAACATACTTGGAAACTAGGTGCCACAGATATTAAAGGGAAATTCATTTTGTCTTGATTATAAGACAACTTAAATTTAGAATTTTGACTTATGCATTCTCTAGGCAAGATCTAAAGAACTTCTAATAACTGTTAGGTGTTTCTAATAATAGATAAGTTAAAAAAAATACTCCATCTAAATAAGAAGGAAAAAAAATCTTTGTGAAACTTGGGCCTTTAAGAAGTTAGAGGACTTTAGAGGAAAAAACATATAGGCTTAAAAATAATACTCGGAACAATATTAAAGCTATTGAATGAGGATTTAGGTTTCCCTTCTTCCTCCCGCCAAACACAACAGTGCTATTAAGGGAAGTAACACCTATTTAAAGGATGTTAAGAAAGTAAAATTTTGTTTTGTTTCACACCCATAGTCTAACATTGTAGCTTCAGGTCTGTCAGATAACACCTTTTGCAATTACGGTGGCAGATGCTGGTCTGTATGGAGTCCCAAGAGAATTCCAGGCTCTGGGCTTAAAGTATTGGTTTCTCTTTGATATGGAAGGCTAGAGAATCCTCCTCCCTGCCTTTCCCAAAACCTTTATTTCCCTGCTTCCCTTCCCAAACTCAGGTTCTGCAAAAACCTTTCATTAAACGTTCTGTTTATTCTCTTTTAAAAATCCATCTTATTTCTGCTAATTGCCTGAGGAGAGAGCGGGGCGGGAGATTCTGACAACATCTGAAGAGAATAGAAATAAAATAGTGTTTGCTTCTATAATGGTGGGTAAATACAAAAGCTAAATTCTTGTCAGTTTTTATAACTAGGTCATTATGACTTATCACTAAATTTGTTTTCTTTTGGAATTCTTTACCATATGAATGTCTGTATTCTTGAAGCTGGTCAGTGTCTAACAAAGGGCACAGGAAACAAGAACAAAGTGCTAGGATTAATTAAGATGCTTATAAGGGCATTAACAGCCCCTTTCAAATCTGCCATAGTCAAAGACGGAAGAGGATTCGTTTGGTGATATTACTTTATCGCAAGGTATTCTTGCCTTGTTTCCAGTGTTTACATAAGGAGAATGAAAGGAGGACTCTCCAGTCTTCAGGACGCCCACCCCCGTCTTTACTGCAGTATGTCAAAAATAAAATACAATTTGGCAGTTCAAGAAAGTTTATTTTTTTGAAGATTTTATTTTTATTTTTTTGAGAGAGCGCGCCCACATGGGTGGGTGGGGGAGGGGCAGGCATAGGGAGAAGCAGACTCCCCACTAAGCAAGGAGCCCCATGGGGAAACTTGATCCCAGGACCCTGAGATCAGGGCCCCAGCGCAGTGCAGAGGACCAACCGACTGAGCCACCCAGGCGCCCCAAGAAATTTGATGTTTTTTGAGTATTTGAAAGAGATTTTTAGAATGTTCTAAATGACATGGGAGATGGAATGTGTATGGCAGACACTGGCTATTTTTGCCTGCCCAGAATCATTTCCCCTTCTTCAGGTAATGATATCTGGATTTTCCTATAGGAAAAGCTTCCCAGCGCCATTCTCAGTAGGTGTGTTCTCTGACTACCAGAGACCAGCTCCCTGGTTCAAGACTTGATCCTGTGACCCAGACCTAATTAATAAGAGTTGCTGTAACTGGTTCAGCAGTGAGTATGTGTGACTCTATAATGACAGTCAGCCTTGGCTCTCTTCCTAGAGCAATGGAGAATAATATGCATTCTTAGCTTACTAAGTTGTTCAGATACAAGTTCCAAGTTTTTAGGGGCCACCTTTGCTAATACTTGGGAAGAAGCTGTCTGACCTCATTCTCTCAGAGAAAATCAGGGTCAAGAGATGGTGAGAAACCGGGGCGCCTGGGTGGCTCAGTGGGTTAAGCCTCTGCCTTCGGCTGGGGTCGTGATCCTGGCGTGCTGGGATCGAGTCCTGCGTCGGGTTCTCTGCTCGCCAGGGAGCCTGCTTCCCCCTCCCTCTCTTTGCCTGCCTCTCTGCCTGCTTGTGATCTCTGTCTGTCAAATACATAAAATCCTTAAAAAAAAAAAAAAAGAGAGAGAGATGTTGAGAAACCGATTTGTGATGATGTTGTTTAAACACCCAGGTTCAAATGTACTTCTAAATCCTACTTTACCCATAGATTCTTTATTTATATTAGGCAAAATAATCTCTTTTTTGTTTAGCTAATTTGAATTGGGGTTCTGTCACTTGCAACCAAAATAATTATAACTAATGCAGAAAGTAAAAGTAGAGGGGATCTGGAGGAGTGCATGGTAGAGTTAACCTGTTCTCCAGAAAGTGAGAGTCTGCTTGGAAAGGAGTCACAGCCAGCATATAAAAAAATAAAGCAAATAACAAAATGCCAAGTTATATGACCACAAATCCCAAAACTTTAACAAATGCAAAGGCCAACTTTCTCTGATGTATCTGGGAGAGAAGATAATAGAGAAGGTAGACTCTCAGCCTTAAAGGACAAGTAGGAATTTAAATAAGAGAAAATGTCAAGGAAGGGAATTCCAGCCAGGAAAAGCCTGAAAAGCAAAACACTGAGATGCAAAGGTGCATGTTGAGAGTAGGGTATAATAAAGAAATCCCCTAGATTGGAGTACAAGTGTAGTGGTAGAGGTCACTGAAAGTCAAACTGCAGAGGTGAATGGGACCAGGTCTTGTAGACCTTGAATGTCAAACAGAAAATTTATAGTTTTTTAGGGCAGGCATTAAAGAACCCCCACATAAGTTTGAAGCAGTGATTACGTATTAAGGAGAGACATTTGTCTGACAGTGTTGTGAATGAGGGGTAGTTTGGGAATATGAGAGAGACTAAGATCAGTGTTCCTAGTGATGTAGCCACTATCATAGTTAAACAATTGATTTATTATTTTATAAGACTGTGTTCCGGGGCGCCTGGGTGGCTCAGTGGGTTAAAGCCTCTGCCTTCGGCTCAGGTCATGATCCCAGGGTTCTGGGATCGAGCCCCACATCGGGCTCTCTGCTCAGCAGGGAGCCTGCTTCCTCCTCTCTCACTCCCTTTGCTTATGTTCCTCTCTCGCTGTCTCTCTCTCTGTCAAATAAAGAATAAATAAATAATCTTAAAAAAATTTTTAAATCCCTTTCTTTTCTTTTCTTTTTTAAAAATATTTTATTTATTTATTTGAGAGAGAGTGAATGAGAGGGAGAGACCATCCGAAACTGACTCTGCACTGAACACTGAGCCTGATGCTGGGCTTAATCCCACAACCATGAGATGGTGACCAGAGCCTAAACCAAGAATAGGACGCTCAACTGACAGCCACTCAGTGGGCCACCTCCTTTATTATTTTCTTAATAGGGTTTTAATAGGATGCAAAAATAAATGAATGAGTTGAATTTGTCATTTTTGCCCATAAATTGACTTTAATTGAAATGTTCTATTCTAAGTCTAAAACTATATTATTTTTGTTTTGTTTCTGTACATGACTAAATGTTGAATTTGGGATTACTTCCCAGCAGTGACCATACTTAAGTTTATACGATGGTATAAACCCTTTATCTAACTATGCCTTTTAGTTTTGGTTGAGTTAGGAATTTGGGGAGTGAACTGCAATATAGAGGGGGGACACATATCTGGCCCTGGCCCTAAGCATATCTTTCGAGATTTCCTTAACCTCTAAACTCTAGGGTGCTTCTAAGAAAATAGGTAACAAATCCAGGAATTACTCTAGCTGTTGCAAATAAGAAGCTGGTTGTCTGGACATCATTGCTTTAGTGAAAATCTCATGGATCAGTCAATATAGCTATAGAGTGGGATTAGGGAATGAGAAAATATTTACTTGGCATTTCCCATCCTTATATGCTTTTTCTGGGAGGGTGAGGTTATGAACATATATTGCATTTATAAAAAGAAATTCCACCTCCTCCAGAACATTTATTCATTCACAAATATTTTTCAGAGCCATCTGTGTGCCATGAATTTGGCAAAAAAAAAAAAAGACAAAATCTCTATTACTCTATGTTTAAACTGTCTGAAAAACTACCAGACTGTTTTTCTCAAAGTGGCTGTACCATTTTACATTCCCACCAGCAGAGTATGAAGGTTTTAATTTCTCCACAGTCTCACTAAGATTTATTATTATTTATCTTTTTTATTATAGCCATGTTAGTGGATGTGAAGTAGTATCTTATTTGATTTGCATTTTACTGATGGCTAATGATGTCAAACTTCTTTTCATGTGCTTACTGGATATTTGTATCTCTTCTCTGGAGAAATTCTTGTTCAGATCATTAGCCCATTAGTGCCCCACCCCTTTTTTTTGAAGATCTAGTTATTCACTTTAGACAGAGAGAGAGAAAGAACACACACACAGGGCGGTAGGGGGAGAGGGGTGGGCAGAGGGAGAAGGAGAGAGAGAGTCCCAAACAGATTCCACCCTAAGAGCAAAGCCCAGCACAGGGCTCAGTCTCACAACCCCAAGATCACAACTCAAACCAAAGCCCAGAGTTGGACGCTTTAACTGACTGTGCTGCTCAAGCACCCTCAGCCCATTTTTCAATGGGTTATGTATAATTTTATTACTGAATTTTAAGAATTTTTTGTATATTCTAATACAAGTCTCTTATCAGGTATATAATTTATACATACTTTTTCCTATTATGTAGGTTGTCTTTTCACTTCCTTGATTTTGTCTTTTATTTATTTTTTTCATTATCTTTTTTTTTCAGTGTTCCAAGATTCATTGTTTATGCACCACACCCAATGCTCCATGCAATATGTGCCCTCCTTAATACCCACCACCAGGCTCACCTAACCCCCTACTCCCTTCCCCTCCAAAACCTTCAGTTTGTTTCTCAGTGTTCACAGTCTCTCAAGGTTTGTCTCCCCCTCTTGATTTCTCCCAACTTACTTCTCCTCTCCATCTCCCAATGTCTTCTGTGTTATTCCTTATGCTCCACAAGTAAGTGAAACCATATGATTATTGACTCTCTCTGCTTGATTTATTTCACTCAACATAATCTCTTCCAGTACTGTCCATGTTGCTACAAAAGTTAGGTATTCATCCTTTCTGATGGAAGAATAATTCTCAATTGTATATATGGACCATATCTTCTTTATCCATTCTTCTGTTGAAGGGCATCTTGGTTCTTTCCACAGTTTGGTGACTGTGGCAGTTGTTGCTATGAACATTGGGGTACAGATGGCCTTTTTTCACTACATCTGTATCTTTGGGATAAATACCCAGTAGTGCAATTACAGGGTCATAGGGTAGCTCTATTTTTAATTTCTTAAGGAATCTCCACACTGTTTTCCAAAATGCCTGCACCAACTTGGATTCCCACCAACAGTGTAAGAGGGTTCCCCTTTCTCCACATCCTCTCCAATACTTATTGTTTCCTGTCTTATTGATTTTGGCCATTCTAACTAGTGTAAGGTGGTATCTCAATGCTGTTTTGATTTGAATCTCCCTGATGGCTAATGATGTTGAACATTTTTTCATGTGTCTGTAGCCATTTGTATGTCTTCTTTGGAGAAGTGTCTGTTCATGTCTTCTGCCCATTTTTTGACATGATTATCTGTTTTGTGTGTGTTGAGTTTGAGGAGTTCTTTATAGATCTTGGATATCAACCTTTTTTTTTTTTAGATTTTTTTTTTTTTAATTTATTTGACAGACAGAGATCACAGGTAGGCAGAGGGGCAAGGCAGAGAGATGAAGGGAAGCAGGCTCCCCGCCGAGCAGAGAGCCCGATGCGGGGCCCGATCCCAGGACCCTGGGATCATGACCCGAGCCGAAGGCAGAGGCTTTAACCCACTGAGCCACCCAGGCGCCCTGGATATCAACCTTTTGTCTATAGTGTCATTTGTGAATATCTTCTCCCATTCCCTGGGTTGCCTCTTTGCTTTGTTGACTGTTTCCTTTGCTGTGCAGAAGCTTTTGATCTTGATGAAGTCCGAAAAGTTCATTTTCACTTTTGTTATCTTTGCCTTTGGAGACGTGTCTTGAAAGAAGTTGCTGATGTTGAAGTGATTTTGTCTTTTAAAACATGAAACTTTTTAATTTTGATGAATTTCAATATATGTGTTTCTTTTGTTACTTATGTTTTTGTTGTAATTCACTCCTACTTTATTTTTTTGAAGATTTTATTTATTTATTTGAGAGGTGGAGAGAGCGAGTGAGATGGCATGAGCAGGTGGGAGGGGCAGAGGGAGAAGCAGACTCCCCACTGAGCAAGGAATCCACATGGGGCTCTATCCTAGGACCCTGTGATTATGACCTGAACTGAAGGCAGATATTAACTGACTGAGCCACCCAGGTACCCCCTCCACCCCCATTTTAAAGACAGGAACACTGAGGTTCAATTTGCCCAATGTCATAGAATGAGTAAGTAGAAGAGCTGGGATTCAAACCCAAAAGTTTAGTTTCAATTTCATGCACCTAACTGCTTCATTATGTTACTTCCTGGGGGTCTGATTTTTCTCAATCTATACTGTAATTTTAGAGATAATCACTTTAACTAGAATTCTAAAGTTCTATTTGTATCTTGTAGAGAGCTACCAAATGGAAGGCAACATGGATGTAATAACAAGGCATTCTTGCTTTATGTTTATCTTTTCAAATTGTTTTTACCATAAGAGGAACTCAATTCTCATCATAGTTTGTAATAAGGGTAAAATTAAATGTCACCACTACTGAATATTTCAACTTGCTGTAATTTATAAATTGTTTATAATGCAGCTAGGTAAACATGACCTAGCTCTACTTATTTGTCCAGCCTTATCTCTCTCTACCCTCTAACCACATTAATTGTTTCTCCATTACTAGACTACTTGGTTCCTATTACTCTTATTTCTAACTCCTACATACCTCAGATCTCACTTTAAATTATCAATTTTTCAAGAAATTTGTCACTGCTTCTCTAATCTAAATTAACTTCCTGATAAATGCTTTCATAGCTCTCTATATTTTTTCTTTGATGACATATACTATAATTGTAATCATGTTGTTCTTTATATGTCTGCCTTCACCAACACATTTAAACTTGGTAGCCATCTTGATTACTTATGCACCATCTTATTTCCAACACCCAAAAAGAGCCTAGCATCTAGTGATCACTTTGTTTTATTTTTTTAATAAACTATATGCATCTCACTGATAACTTTAGAAATAATAAACCAAATTATTGGCCTGATTCTGCTAATGGAGAAATGGAAAATTGAACAAACTTATTTATAGACCACTAAACTAATAGTATATTATTAAATTTTAATTTTTTTTAAAAAAGGTAATTTTTAGAAAAAGTAATAGCTTAATGATTGAAAGTGTGCTTGTTTATTCATATTCTGGACAGCCTACTTTCTTTGCCTACAGTTCTGTCTCTCCTGCAATGTTCACCTCTGTCCCATTTTCTTCACGAAGTCTTCTTTTATGTTGGAAATTCCCAGTGACTCTTACCCTTTCACCGAATTTCGGTGGCAATTAAAGTCCAAGGCCTCCAGGTCAGCTCTGGATCATATATATCACTTTGTATTGTTCACAGTTGTTTCCAATGTTAGTCTTATCTTACCTTATTAAATTGTAAATCCCTCAAGGGGAGGAACCGTATCTTTACACATCTTCTATAACCTTCAGAATGCCTACAGCAGTGCTGAAAACATGGTACCTACACAATCCACATGCATCCATTTGTTTGTGGCAGAAACAACGAATTAATCTGACGGTGTTGGTCTGTATCAATCAAAGATGTATGTGTAACAAAAATTGGAATTCCTAGGAGGAGTGGAAGATCCCACTTTATGGGTACTGGGTCTGTTTAAACCTTTTTAGTACAGGGCTTGTCCTCTAACCAAAACTGGCCTGGATTGTCAGCGATAGGGAGGGATAGAAGTTTCCTTTCTTCCTTTTCAGCATCTCTCAGGTCTTGCCATTGAATAGGCTAAAACATAATTTAAACTATCCATACTCTGGGATCAGCTTTTCTTTGAGAAAGATTTTTTTTTAAAGATTTTATTTATTTATTTGACAGACAGAGATCTCAAGTAGGCAGAGAGGCGGGCAGAGAGGGAGAAATGAGGAAGCAGGCTCCCCGCCAAGCAGAGAGGCCGACGGGGCCAGGACCCTCCCAGAACCATCCCAGGACCCTGGGAACAGGACCTGAGCCAAAGGCAGAGGCTTTAACCGACTGAGCCATCCAGGCACCCCGAGAAAGACAATTTCACTTGAGTGTTAAAAAGCAGCTGCTTTGTATTTTGGGGGCATATACCTAATTAATCTGAGGCCAAACAAGTAGAATAAAACCAGGATTCCACTTTATTACTGAGTAAGCCCATCTGATCTCCGAACAGATTGGGAGCATGACATGTACTTGTCTTGCTGCTTTGATGAGCTTCTCAATGATCCACTGGAATGCTGACAGTTTCAAGCAGTATCCCTTGGGCAAAGGCAGCCCAGCTTACTGTGGACCCCTAGCCACGACTGCCAAAGGGTATTGAGAGCCATACAAGCTGAGAGGAATTCTGCACTAAAGGTAGAAGATGGAAGGTGGGGCTGCTTTCCTATCTCCCCTGTTGTATTCAACTGGTCATTTGTGAGGCATTCAAAAGTATTTCTTGAGACTCTAGGATGTGTCCAAAGTGACTGGTAAGAAAAGTAAGAATCGGTTTTAACAGTCTAGGAGCTTGCAATCTGTTTAGGGAGATAAGATATACACACAGGGCATGTAAGTAACAATGGAAGACAGAGTTTGATTACATATTGATTGGAGAAGGGCATCATCACTGTGAAGGGGGGTTGTCAGGCAAGACTCTAGGGTAGTGGAGACCCTGCTGAACCTTGAAAGAGCTGTTTCCAGTGATATTTTCAGAGTCTAGTGCACTAACCACTACACAATCAAACAGTGAGATTTTCATAGCTTGGTGATTAACAGGTAACTTACCCTCCCCAATAATTTAATTTACATCAGACGCCTAGTTACTTGATTTACATAAACCGGTTTAAGTCAGGTAAGACTGAGTGTGTAGTATTTTTCACTATGAGTCTAGCTGTAGAAATGAAGGTAAGGCTAGATTGTTTTTGCCTATGATCACTGAGAGTTCAAAGCAAAGTTTCAATAGGAACAAATAATTGAAGTTGATTTAAAAAAACACCACGTAGCTTACCTACCTGAAAGTGTCTCTAAGTAAATAAAGAACTGTTTCTGTAAGCAAATCACTTTATCTCTGGGCTCCCCCTTTCTATAAAAATGAGGACATTAGTCTGGAGCAGTGTTTTAAAGAGGTTCAACAAAATGTTAATAAATATTATGCAAACAAACAAACAAACAAATAAGGCTCCATGATCATTTAAATTTTAGAAACATTAGGTTAAACAAAGTTATACTGGATTCTTACCATAGCATTTCTTACAGCCTTTACTATGACTATTTGAATTTGAGTTTTCAAGATGAGGATAGAGCATATGCCATTTACCAAACTTATTTTACCATTGAATAGCTTCTTTATGAAACATCATATAAGACTGTATTCTGGGGGCACCTGGGTGGCTCAGTGGGTTAAGGCCTCTGCCTTCGGCTCAGGTCATGATCCCAGGGTCCTGGGATCAAGCCCCGCATCCCTGGGATCGAGCCCCGCATCGGACTCTCTGCTCGGCAGGGAGCCTGCTTCCTCCTCTCTCTCTGCCTGCCTCTCTGTCTACTTGTGATCTCTCTCTGTCAAATAAATAAATAAAATCTTAAAAAAAAAAAAAAGACTGTATTCTGAAAACTAAGTTCAGGAAATAACAATGCCTTTTATGGTTTAAAAATGCTGTAATTCCACATTTGTACATTAAATGTATATTTAGATCTATAAAACACCTACATATTTTGCTAGTACTAATTTCACTTTGAATTGATAAGAATTATATGATTTTTATGCATTGCAAACTTAAAAAACATGTTCAGTTTTTTCCCTCAGGTAACTGAAACCAAATTGCCATTATGGGTAAATCTGTATTATACTAAAACACTGAAATGGTGCCAGGTACATAATTGAAGATCAATAATTGTTTTTGGTATTAATTTTAGAATCTCTTGATTCTCTACTGTTTTCTCTAAGGATAGACACTTATAGACTAGTTTTTGTGCTTAAGTTTTTCCATTAAATGGGCTCCGTTTGATATATGTTGAGAATTACCTGATTAAAATAATAGTTAAGTCTAAGAAAAGTTATCTTGTTATTACATAAGACCTGGAGCTTTATTTATGATTTTGCAATTTGATAACTGCTAGAAAGATTTTTTTAAGAGACAAAAAAAAAAAAAAAAAAAAGTTACCAGGTTACCTTTGTTTGTTTGTTTGTTCAATTTACATGAGAAAAAACTTACCCTGCATTGAGGTGTCACAGCCTCTGAGGTTTTGTAAGACTCCTGCTGATTGACCCTACCCTTGACCTTAGCTCCAAAGCCCAGCTCCCTTCTGACATGCTGGTGTAGAGAATTTATTTATTTTAACACTAGGGAGCCAGAATTCCAGAAATATTCTTACAAAAAGCCCCAAGATGTATTTACCAAATCTTCAACTCCACATGACTGAGAGGCTTCCACTAACACACAAAGTGAATAATAGTGAATTGTTGCTATCCTGGGCTCCATGGATGTGGGTCAGTTTTGAGAAGTAGAATCTAGAAGGGTGCGAAAGAGCTCCAGTAGAAAATGGCCTTTTGATCATGAAGGAAAAATGAAAATAAGCATATTTTAATAGTGGAGACCTTGTAGTAAAAGGAGTCAGGGCTGTAGTCTCGTAAGTAATTTAGGTAATATTTGCCAAAGCACGGAAGCAGTTTCAGGGACAATTCTCTGTTTGATCTGCCTGCCTCTCCCTGTTGATTCACATTCTCTCCCACAAATCCTACTAATTTTACCATAGGATTATAAAGTGCAACTTTGTATGCATTTTTTACTTAAAAAAAAAAAACTTTTTTAAATTTGATTGGATAATGCTCATTAAACATTTGTAAAATGTACAAAAAGCACACAAAAAAAGTAAAAATTATCTAGATGATGTTATCCAAATACTGATACTATTAATAATTTAATAAATTGGGGAGCTGAGGTGACTCAGCCAGTTAGGCATCCAACTCTTAGTTTCAGCTCACATCCTGATCTTGGGGTTGTGAGATGGAGTGCCCATGTTGGGTTCCTTGCTCAGCAGGGTGTCTGCTTAAGATTCTCTCTCTCTCTGCCCCTCCGCCCTGCATGCTCTCATGCTCCTGCTCTCTCTCTCTAAAGTAAAAAAATAAAAAATAATAATTTAGTAAATTTCTGTTAGCTTTTTTTTTGTAAGGGGCAGTCTCTTTTTATTCATTTGTAAATAGTTTTTTATTTTTTTATTATTTTTTAAAAAGATTTATTTTTATTTATTTATTTGACACACACAGAGAGAGAGCACAAGGAGGGGCAACAGAGAGGAAGTGAGAAGCAGACTTCCTGCTGAGCAGGGAGCCTGATGTGGGACTCAATCCCAGGATCCTGGGATCATGACCTGAGCCAAAGGCAGACGCTTAACCATCTGAGCCACCCAGGCGCCCCTCTAATTATTATTATTTATTTATTTATTTATTTGACAGACAGAGATCACAAGTAGGCAGAGAGGCAGGCAGAGAGAGAGAGTGGGGGGAGAATCAGGCTCCCTGCTGAGCAGAGAGCCTGATGTGGGGCTCGATCCCAGGACCCTGAGATCATGACCTGAGCTGAAGGCAGAGGCTTTAACCCACTGAGCCAGCCAGGTGCCCCTGTAATTATTTTTTTTAAAGGAAGATTATTTATTTGAGAGCGAGAAAGAGAGAGCATGAGTGGGGGTAGGGACAAAGGGAGAGGGAGAAGCAGGCTTTCCACTGAGTGGGGAGCCTGATGCGGAGCTCGATCCCAGGACCCTGAGATCACGACCTGAGCCAAAGGCAGATGCTTAACCAACTGAGCCACCCAAGTGCTCCATTTGTAATGATTTTTATATACAACTTCCTATGTTTTGAAATATATTACTTTATGATTAAAATTATTAAAATTATAAATTAAAATTATAAACATTTCATTATTTTGTTATAAAAATTTCTCCTAGTATTACATAAATTATCCTAAGATTTTATTATAAAAATTTTAAAGCATGAAAAGAGTTGAAAACATTTTGCTATGAACACCTTATTCTCATGGCTTAGATTTTTAGATATAGTTAACATTTTACTTTACATGCCTTGTCTCTATCTCTCTCCATTTATCAATCCAACTTAGTCTTTATGCATTTTAAGGTAAGCTTATAGATATTAATTTCATGGATAGTCCTTGGAGTGAAATATGAGTTTTTAAAAATTATTTTCCTACTATTGACTTATTGCTCACTTTTCATCTTTCACTATTTTACACAAAGTTTCATAAGAAGGATACTCTTGTAAGATTTAATTGTAGTTTCTGCCATAATGGAGAAGCAATACTGAAAAAAATAGAGACCATACTCTGGAAGGCTTTGAATACCAGGGAAATTATAGCAAAATGTACCATGAATAGCCACATCCTTGGAATCAGGTAGATCAGACAATTAGTAAGTAACTGACCTGGAAATAATATTAAACCTCTCTGAGGCTCTGTTTCCTCACCTGTCAAGTGAAGAGAGTATTACTTGTCTTATAGGATAATTGTGAGGATTAAGTAACACGTATGTAATCTATCTGTCTTTTATAAATAAGATTTCCAAAAACAATAGTTTCATTAAAAATTCAGGAAAAAAATTCCCTTCAAGGGTTAATGGTAGGGAAGAGACTTGTTCTGACCTGGACTTTAGGTGACTTAATCTTGTAGAATTATGTGTGATGAATAAGAGTGAGGGAGAAAAAGTTGTAAATAGGTTGGTTTGATTCAGTTTAACAAACATTTACTGAGTATATACGAAATGCAAAGCACTAGCTAGATGCTTAGGGAATATAGAGCAGAGTGACATCGTGACAGTACCACAAAGACTTGTTATGGCTAAAACAATGGTCAAAGAGCTTTGCAACAGAGCAGAATCCATCCATCCATCCATCCAATGAATATTTACTTTGCTCTTGCCCTATGTCAGGGCAGTCACGGTTCTAGGTGCAGAAGATAAAGCATGGTAAAAACAAAGCAAAAACAAACTGGGGTGCCTGGGTGGCTCAGTTAGTTATGCTTTTGCCTTTGGCTCAGGTCGTGATCCTAGGGTTCTGGGATTGATCCCACTTTTGACTCCTTGCTCAGTGGGAATCCTGCTTCTCCCTCTGCCTGCTGCTCCCCCTTCTTGCGCCCTCTCTCTCTCTGACAAATGAATATATAAAATCTAAAAAAAAAAACCAACTAGGCAAAAATCTTTATCCTTGTGTAGCACACAGTCTAGGAGAGAAAACAGATAAATATACAAATAAATGAATAATAAAATATAATTAGTAATGAGTACCTTGAAAAAAAATAAAACAATGTAAAGGAATAAAGCAGTGTAGAGCAGTGACAAGGGTGTTATTTTACATAGTCTCTCTGAGAAGGTACTGTTTAAGCAGAGAACTGAAAAAGACTAAGAATTAAAGTGTGTTATAGGGCACCTGGGTGGCTCGGTCAGTTAAGCATCTACCTTTGGCTCAGATTATGATCTCAGGGTCCTGGGATTGAGCCCTACATTGGGCTCTCTGCTCAGTGGGGAGTCCACGTCTCTCTCTCACTCTCCCTTTGTGCTCTCCCCCCACCTCTCAAATACATAAATAAAATCTTAAAAAAAATAAGTAAAGTATGTTACTTTCTGAATAAACAGATTTCAAGGCAGAAATAACTGAACTGGCAAAGACTCTTAGGCTGGAGGGGCTTGAAGGAACACTAGAAAGAGTAATGAAAGTGAGTGCAGCTTGTGCAGAGAGAACATGGCAGGAAATCAGGTTGGAAAGATAGTCTGGGCTCAGGAAGGATCATTTAGACCTTGATAAGGAGATTGACTTTTATTCTCAGTAAAACGGGTATGCCTGTACAGACAGGGGGCTGGGGGCATGGGTAGGGCAAGTGACTAGAGACTAGGAGTCCATTGCAAACATCCAGGAGTTTCAGACCAAGATGGTAACAGGATAGGGAAGTGAGAAGTGGTCATATGGGGGATATTATTAAGGCAGAGTCAAAAAGCTTTCTTAACAGATTGAATGTGGGGTTTGCATGAATGCAAGGATCAAGGATGACTCCAGATTTTGACATGGAGTGACAGGATTGCTTTAAGTTCATAGGAAAATAAGCAAAGTGTTATGACAGCACATAGGACAAGTAATTACTTACGACTGGGATTATCAAGGAAAGTTGGTGAGCATTGAAGGGTGAAAAACCTTCAATTCAACAGGCACCTCTGGTGCAAAATTTAGAGAGCCCCTCACTCTCAGGGTGGTAGAAATGCAGGGCTGGCGCCTGGGAGGGAGTGTTTTCCTTATCTTTTGCACCCTCGGGGGCCTTGTTTGTCTCACCCTAGTCCCAGCTCTGGTACTCAAAGAAGAGGTAAGTGTTCGTTCAGGCTGGAGAAATGGCAGAAGCAAAGACAGGAAATATAAGAGGCTGGTGAAAAGATTGCTGCAATTCTCTGGACAAGAGAAGTTAAAAGTGTTGGAATTCCAGAGAAGCTTCTAGGCTCTTAGGCCCAAGCAGCTTCCTATTACCCCCCCCCCCATTCCCCCACCCCCCCCACCCCCGCTTTTTTGGCAGGCCCTAAGGGTAGCCTATTTGTCTTTCCTTTTTTATGTTGCTATTGCCTCTGCATCCTTTTGTCATTTTCTTTCACAAGACTGGCTGTAGAGATAAGTATGCCTTCCATAAATTCCTTCTTCCTCAGATATCCAGAGGCAAACAACCTGGTCCTTATGGGTTTTTTGAATTTATCATTAATCACTAAAGAACCTTAATAAACATAGAGAAGCTTCAAAGTTAAGAAATTCGTAATATCCGGGGCTCCTGGGCAGCTCAGTCAGTTAAGCGTCTGCCTTCCGATCCAGTCATGATGATCCTGGGGTCCTGGGTTGGAGCCCGCATTGGTCTCCCTGCTTAGTGGGAAGCCTGCTTCTCCCTCTCCCACTGCCTGCCCCTCCCCCTCCTTGTGCTCATTCTCTCTCTCTGTCAAATAAATAAAATCTTAAAAGAAAGAAATTCTTAATATTCAAAATATATAAAGTGTTCATACAACTTCATAGCAAACAAAAACAAAAACAAAACCCAAACAATCTGATTAAAAAGTGGGTAGAGGGTCTGAACGGACATTTTTCCAAAGAAGACATGCAGATGGCCAACAGGTACATTAAAAAATGGTTAACATCACTAATCATCAGGAAAGTGCAAATCAAAACCACAATAAGATATCACCTCACACCTGTCAGAATGGCTGTTATCAAAAAGACAAGAGATAACAAATGCTGGGATAGATGTAGAGAAAAGGGAGCCCTCTCACACTCTTGGTGGGAATTTAAGTTGGTGTGGCCACCATGGAGAATAGTATGGAGGTTCTTCAAAAAATTAAAAATAGGAATACCATATTATCTAGCGATTCCACTTCTGGAAATTGGTCTAATTTGTTTTTAAAAATGAAAACACTAACTCAAAAAGATATATGCACTTTCATGTTTTTTTGTATCATTATTTACAATAGCCAAGGTATGGAAACAATTCAAGTGTCCACTGACAGATGAATGGATAAAGAAAAGGTGGTGTATATAAACCATGGAATATTATTTAGTTATGAGAAGTATGAAATCTTGCCATTTGTGACAGATGAATGGATCTTGAGGGCATCCTGCTAGGTAAGTAAGTCAGACATAGAAACACAAATACTGTATGGCCTCACTTATATGTGGAGTTTAACCTCTACCCCCCCCACCCCAAGAAAACAAGCTCTAGATGCAGAGAACAAATTGGTGGTTGCCAGACAGAGGTGGGGTCGGGGGCAAGGACAAAATAGGTGAAAGGAATCAAAAGCTACAATTTTCCGGTTATAAAATAAGTAAGTCATGAGGATGTAATGTACAGCATAGCAACTAGAGTTAATAATAACGTATTCCATATTTGAAAGTTGCTGGGATGCCTGGGTGGCTTAGTCAGCTAAGCATCTCCCTTTGGCTCAGATCATAATCCCAGGGTCGTGGGATCGAGTCCTGCCCTTCTTCCTCAGTGGAGAGGTGCTTCTCCCTCTGCCTGCCACTCCCTCTGCTTGTTCCTTCTCTTTCTCTCTCTCTCTCATTCTCTCTCTTTGACAAATAAGTAAATAAAAAAATAAAAAGAGCTTTATTTTAAAAAATTTTGATAAGAGACTAGATTTTGAAAGTTCTCATCATAAGAAAAAAGTCTGTAATAATACATAGTGATAGATGTTAACTAGACTTCTTGTGGTGATCATTTTGCAATACATACAAATATTGAGTCATTATGTTGTACATCTGAAACAAGTGTAAGGTATATCAATTATACCTCAATTAACCTCAACTTAAAAAGTTGTACTGGTAAAAGAAAAAGAGAATTCTTTTTCTCTTAACTTTAAATTCTTAAAGTTTGTAACAGTCTTAGTTATGACTCCGTGCCTAAGATGGTCATGAAACATCTGGCAAAATCTTTGTATTAACTTGCTCAGGCTGCCATACCAAAGTACCACAAATTGGGTGGTGTAAACAACAGAAATTTACTGTCTTACACTTCGGCTGGAAATCCAAGATCGAAGTGTCAGCAAGGCTGATTCCTTCTAAAAGTTGTTAAGAAAAGTCTGTTCCATGCCTTTCTCCCAGCTTCTGGTGGATGGCTGGCAATTTTGATGTTTTATTTGGTTTGTAGATGTATTACCCAATCTCTGTCTTTATCTTCATATAGTGTTCTTCCTGTGTGAATGTCTGTGTCCAAATTTGTCTTTTTTATAAGGACTTCAGTCATTGAATTAGAAGCCTACCCTACTCCAGTCTGAACTCATTCTAACTTAACTAATTACATCTGCAATGATCCTATTTCAAAATAAGGTCACATGCTGAGGTATTGGGGTTTAGGACTTCAACTTATGAATTTTGGGAGGGCATAATTGAACCTGTAACAACTTTCCTCTGCAATTTTTTAATCCCTGAAGATAGAGCATCAAATAGCCTCTTCTTTAACATACAAGCCTTAAGATCCTGTCAGGCTAGTTTTACACCCTTTCTTAAGGATAAAGAGAAGGCATTGAAACGTGCTTGGAGGGAGAGTAGACTCTGGAGGCACTGCCAGGTTCACGTATCTTGACTATACCACATACTAACAGTAGCATCAGGAAAAACAAAATCGTTTAACTTGTGTCTTAATTTTCTTTAATGTAAAATGAGGATAATAATAGTACTTACCACATAAGGTTATAAGAAGGAAACTAGTTAAAACATGTAAAGAGCTTAAGACTGCCTGGAATGTCAAGAGCACTATATAAAATTGCAATAAAAATGGGGGAGGGGATGTGATCAGAGTTCTATTTTTTAAAAGATTTTATTTGAGGGAGAGAGAGTGAGCAAGTAAGAGAGAAAGAGAGAGAGAGCATGAACAGGGAAAGAGGGAGAAGCAGGCTCCATGCTAAAGAGGGAACCCAACATGGCCTTCAATCCCAGGACTCTGGGATCATGACCTGAGCTGAAGGCAGACACCTAACCCACTGAGCCACCATGGTGCCCCCAGAGTTCTGTTTTAAAAGACCACTCTGATTAATGTGGGGGAAGACAGGATTGCAGCCAGGCCTAGTCCATGCAAAACCAGACAAGTAACTAATAGAATGTTCGAGGAGAAGGATGCTGCTGACTACTAGATTGAAAGGGTTCCTGTGGATAGAGAGCAATAAACTGATTCAAAACTTATTTCATAGTAAAACAGAAAAAGTTTTAAAAATCCTATCATGGTAGAATATTAGGGTTCCAATTTCTCCACATCCTTGCCAACACTTGTTTTTTCCTGTGTTTTTTTATAGTAACCATCCTAAATGTGTGTGAGGTGATTTCTCATTGAGGTACTGATTTGCTTTTCTCTGACTTCTGGTGATGTTGAGGTGCTTGTTGCCCATTTGTTTATCTACTGTGAGAAATGTCTATTCAAGTTCTTTGTTTGCTTTTTAAATTGGGTTTAGAGTTTTGTTTTTGTTGAGTTGTAGGAGTTCTTTATATATTATGTATATTAACCCCTTATCAGTTATATGATTTGCAGATATTTTCCCTCGTCCCAGAGGCTGGCTTTTCACTTTGCTGTTTGTGTTCTTTGATGCACAGAAGTTTTAAATTTTGATGTATTTCACTGTATCTATTTTTACTTTTGTTGTCTGTGCTTTTGGTCATACCCAAGTTATTGCCAAATCAAATATCATGAACTCCTGGGTTTTTAATAAGTGTATTCTTGTTGTTCATAATGTCTAGCTAATCTAGAATAGCAAATTAAATTTATCTTTAGTCAGAAAGATTTTTAAAACATCAAGTAGATTTATGTTAGTTATCTTTTTATAATTTATAGTTTTCTAAGTTAGGGTAAAAAATTATGGCTCAGGACTAAGATTTCCATTCTTCAGAATTTGTTAAGATTTTCTTTGTGGCTTAGAACATTTTAGTATTTTAAGTATTTTGGGACTTTAGAGAAGAATGTATGCTATGGTTTTAGAGTTCAAAGTTATCTATATGTATCATATCTGTGTTTTGTTGTGTTACCAAATCCTCTCCTTTCTATTTATTTTTGGTCCATGAGATCTGTCAAATTCTTAGAGAAAGGGATTTAAATGTTTAAAATAAATTCTTTTATTCCCATTAGTACTTTATTTAGATATTTTGATATTACATATTTGTACTTTGGAATTAGCAGATTGAGGTTTGAATTCCATACCCATCTACACTGTGTGACATTGAGGATACCTCATCTCTCTAAAGGCTATGATCAGCATCTGCAAAATATAAGTGTTAATTATAGTCACTCCATAGCTTGTAAGAATTCCTTGAGAAAATCCTTAGTTAAGTGCCTGGCATTTAGTGAGTGTTCAATAAATATTCACCATTCTTCTTATTGTTCCTTTTATCAAAGTAAACTAGTCTTATTGTCCTACTTGGTGCTTACTTTTTAATCATGCATTTCACTTTGATTTTATTTTGCTGCCTTTGTTTCTTTTTGTCTGCATTTTCTTGTAACTTTATTTGCCATCCACTTATTTTCAATTTTTCTGTGTTGTTTTATTTCCGGTATTATTCATAAGGAGAATAGAAATACATTTTCTCTTGAATTTTCACTCTGATTTTTTGTCTTTCTATAGGAAGATTTAGCTTGTGTGATTTATTGTTATTAATGCTAAGAATATATTCAGACATCTTGTTTTCTGTTTATTATGCTTTATTGTTTTTTCCTCTTTTCCTGACTTTTGTCATTTTGGTTAAGTTTTCTTTGTATGTTTTCCCTCCTCAAATAATTTGAAAGTTTCACAACCAAATATGGTCATTATCATTAAATTTTAAAAAATCGAACCAATATGTGCTTATGAATATAAAGAAAAAAGGGTACATATTCTTGCCTTATTCTCCTCCCCAAACACATTGAGACAGTTAGAATTCTCCTTCCAGGGATCCATACCTCCCACATTTGTTCAAATAAACTGGAACTTTAAATCTAGACTATTTTTAATATTTAAATTTTTGCTTTCCTATGCTATGAACCCTATGTTAATATGTACATTAGATTTTATGAAAACTATCAATAATTATTTATTTAAAAAATAAAATAAAATAAAATAATTTTTATACTTTACTGGGTTTTTACTCTCCCGTGTTTTTTAATTGCAAGCAACGTCACATGCATTGCAAAGAAACTTAATAGCAAGTAGAATTTTTGTTCCTTTTTTTTTTTTTTTAAAGATTTTATTTATTTTTTTGACAGACACAGATCACAAGTAGTCAGGGAGGCAAGCAGAGAGAGAGGAGGAAGCCGACTCCTTGCTGAGCAGAGAGCCCCACATGGGGCTTGATCCCAGGATCCTGAGATCATGACCTGAGCTGAAGGCAGAGGCTTTAACTCACTGAGCCACCCTGGCACCCCAGAATTTTTGTTCTTTTAACAGAACTCTGAGGCAAGTTTGAAACACAGCTTGATGAAGGCTTTAACTCTAGTTTTGATTTTCTCATGTCTGCCTTCTTCCTTATGTTATCTTCCTTTGTGGTATTGGGGTGGTTATAGCAATTTAGGCTTTGCAAAAGCACATCACACAGTGAGAATGGTAGAATATTTTCCTGAACCTTTAAATAAAGCATCGCCCTTTACTTTAATTGGAGTAGTCCAAAACAAACTTTGTGACAAGAAAATGCCATGTGTACTCATTGGTTTAGACCTATATTATTGTCCATTCTTGATCCAATCACAAGACCAAGGCAAAGGAAATTATAGTGTGCACCAAAGTGTTACCCAATGGGAAAAGTATGGTGTGGGAGGCAACTAACTATACTACAGTTTTGTCTGGAATTCTGACTGATACGGTTTTCCTTCATAGTCCTTCCTTCACAGTCCTATAAATATTTTCCTTATAATGTTGCAGATTAGATGTCAGAAGACGATCTAATTATTTTTAAGGGGAGGTCTGAAATATCACATAATTTTATTTTTATTTACTTATTTTTAAGATTTTATTTATTTACTTGACAGACAGAGATCACAAGTAGGCAGAGAGGTAGGCAGAGAGAGAGGGGGAAGCAGGCTCCCCGCCAAGCAGAGAGCCCAATGCAGGGCTCGATCCCAGGACCCTGGGATCACGACCTGAGCTGAAGGCGGAGGCTTTAACCCACTGAGCCATCCAGGCGCACCCACATAATTTTATTTTTTAACCCTAAAGCAGAAATTTCACAAGGATATGTGTAAGTGTATCAAATAATCTTGCCCTTTCAAGCTGAATACAGAAATTTACATTTATCTCCAGATAATTTTCTTCTAGTATCTGTTTAAATACTGCCTCTCCATTTTAACTCACATATAATAAAACTTAACCTTTTTTAAAAAGATTTTATTTATTTATTTGTCAGAGAGAGAGAAAGCTCAGGCACAAGTAGGGGGAGTGGCAGGCAGATGGAGAAGCAGACTCCCCACTGAGCAGGGAGCTTGATGCGGGACTCAATCCCAGGACCCTGGGATCATGACCTGAGCCGAAAGCAGACACTTAACCATCTGAGTCACCCAGGTGTTCCAAAATTTACCCTTTTAAAATGTACAACCCGGTGGTTTTTAGTATGTATATTCAGAGTTGTGCAACCATCACCACAATCAGTTTTAAAACATTTTCATCACCCCAAAAAGAAACCCAGACCCATTAGCACTTATTCTCCATTTCTCCCCAAACCTCCTAGCCTCAGGTAGCCCCTAACTTACTCCCTATCTCTGTGGATTTTCCTACTCTAGACATTTTGTATAATTGGAATCATAGAATATGTGGTCATTTATGTTTGACCTTTTTCACTTAGCATAATCTTCTCAAGGTTCATCCATTTTGGAGTATGCATCACTACTTCCTCTTTTATTTTTTATTTTTTTTTTTTAAGATTTTATTTATTTATTTGTCAGAGAGAGAGAGAGCGAGCAAGCACAGGCAGACAGAATGGCAGGCAGAGGGAGAAGCAGGCTCCCCACAGAACAAGGAGCCCGATGCGGGACTCGATCCCAGGACGCTGGGATCATGACCTGAGCTGAAGGCAGCTGCTTAACCAGCTGAGCCACCCAGGCGTCCCACTACTTCCTCTTTTAAAAACAATGACTGAGGGGCGCCTGGGTGGCTCAGTGGGTTAAAGCCTCTGCCTTCAGCTCGGGTCGCGATCCCAGGGTCCTGGGATCAAGCCCCACATCGGGCTCTCTGCTCAGCAGGGAGCCTGCCTCCCCCTCTCTCTCTGTCTGCCTCTCTACCTACTTGTGATCTCTGGCTGTCAAATAAATAAATAAAATCTTAAAAAAAACAAAACAAAACAAAAAAACAATGACTGAACAATAGTCCATTGTATAGATGTAACATCTTGTTTATCCTTTCATGGGTTGGTGCACATTTTGGTTGTGTTCACTTTTTGGCTACTATGGATAATGCTGTTATAAACATTTGTGTAAAAAGTTTTTGTGTGAATATTTTAAATTCTCTTGGGTGTATATCTAGGAGTGGGATTGCTGGGTCACATTATAATTCTACTTAACTTTTTGAGGAACTGGTGAATCATTTTCCACAGTGGTTCTGCCATTTTACATTCCTACAAGCAATGTATAAGGGTTCCAATTTCTCCATGTCTTTGCTCACATTTGTTATTGTATTTTTTTTAAAGATTTTATTAATTTATTTGAGAGAGAGAGTGTGAGAGAGAGAGCATGAGAGGGGAGAAGGTCAGAGGGAGAAACAGACTCCCTGCAGAGCTGGGAGCCCGATGCAGGACTTGATCCGGGGACTCCAGGAATGTGACCTGAGCCAAAGGCAGTTGCTTAACCAACTGAGCCACCCAGTTGCCCTTGTTATTGTATTTTTAAAAACAAATTTTAAAACTTCTTTCTTATTATGGTGAACTATAAATAACATAAAATTTATAATTTTAACCATTTTTAAGGATATAGTTTTGTATAGTCTTGTGACACTAAATACCTTCACATTTTTGGGCATCCATCACCATCATCCATCTGCAGGACTTTCTTCATGTCTTACTCTAACCTTAACCTTAACTGTACCCATTACACAATACCTCCACATCACTTCTCCCACCTTGGCCCCAGCCCAACCACCATTCTACTTTCTGTCCCTATGAATCTGGCTACTCTAGGTACCTCAGAGAAGTCGAATCATACTCTATTTGTCCTTTGTGACTGGTTTATTTCGCTTAGCATGATGTCTTCAAGGTTCATCCATGCTGTTGTATGTCAGAATTTCCTTCCTTTTTAAAGATGAATAGCATTCTATTGTTATTTTCTGTTTTTTTTTCTGTTTTGCTAATGGCTGTTCTAATGGGTATAAAGTGATATTTCATTGTGGTTTTGATTTATATTTCCCTAGTGGCTAATTATGTTGAGTGCCTTTTTGTATACTTATTAGCCATTTGACAATCTTCTCTGGAGAAATGTCTGTTCAAATCTTTTGTCTATTTTTCATTTGGATTAGTTGCCTTTTTATTGTTGAGTTGTAAGAGTTCTTTATATATTTTGGATAATAGATTTTTATCATATCTATAATTTACAAATATTTTCTCCCACACTGTGGGTTATCTTTTCACTTTCTTAATACTAGCCTTGGTGTACAAAAGGCTTTTTAAAAAATTATTTATTTATTTGAGAGAGTATGCATGAGTGGGGGGAAGAAGAGGGAGAGGGAAAGGGAAAAGCAGACTCCCTGCTGAGCTCAGAGCCCAATTTGGTGCTCTATCCCAGGACCTTGAGATCATAACCTGAACCGAAGTCAGACCCTCAACCAACTGAGCCACCTAGGTGCCCCTGATACATAAAAGCATTTGATTTTATGAATCAATTTATCTAGTTTTCCCTTGTTGCTTGTGCTTTTGGTGTCATGTTAGGAAACCGTTGCCTAATGCAAAGTCAAAGAACTCTGTAAATAGAGTTTTAGACTTTCAGCTTTTACATTATATTTAAGATCCATTTTGAATAAATTTTTATATCTGTTGGAAGGCAGATTACTTTGATACCCTTGTTGAAAGTCAATTAACCATAGATTCATGGGTTCATTTCTGGACTCTCAATTCTATTCCATTGATTTATATGTCTATCTTTATGTCAGTTCCACTGTCTTTTTTTTTTTTTCTTAAATTTTATTTATTTATTTGTTAGCGTGAGAGAGAGAGAGAGAGCACAGTCAGGCAGAGTTGAAGGCAGAGGCAGAAGGAGAAGCCTGATGGAGCAAGGAGCCTGATGCGGGACTTGATTCCAGAATACTGGGATCATGACCTGAGCCGAAGGCAGATGCTCAACCGACTGAGTCACCTAGGCATCCCAGTTCCACTGTCTTATTGTAACTTTGTAATGAGGTTTAAAATTGGGAAGTTCATTCTTCTGACCTTCTTAATTTTTATTTTTTTATTTTATTTTTTCAAAGACTTTATTTATTTGAGGGAGAGAGTGTGCACATGAGCATCGGGGAGAGGCAGAGGAAGAAGCAGACTCCCTGCTGAGCAGGGAGCACCACGTGGGACTCCATCCCAGGACCCTGGGATCATGACCTGAGCCGATGGCAGATGCTTAACTGACTGAGCCACCCAGGTGCTCCTGGCCTTCTTAATTTAAAAAAAAAAGTTGTTTTGACAATTCTGAGTCTCTTGAATTCCACTACAAATTGTAGGGTCAGCCTGTCGTTTTCTGCAAAAATAAAACAAGACAAAACATAACCAGCTGGAATTTTGATAGAGCTTGTGTTGAATCTAGATCAGTTTGGAGTTTATAGATACCTTAAGAATATTAACTCCAACAACACATGATATGTTTCCATTTATTTAGGTCTTTAGTTTCTTTTAAGGATGTTTTGTTGTATACTACGAAATAGATATTATATATCATAATTATATTAATATATAACATTTATTCCATCTTTTTAAAAAAAGATTTATTTATTTGAGTGAGAGAGAGAGAAGGGGGAGGGGCAGAGGAGAGGGAGAGAGAGAATTTTCAAGCAGACTCCTTGCTGAGTGTGGAGTTCAAGACAGGACTGGATCTCAGGATGCCAAGATCATGACCTGAGCTGAAATCAAGAGTCAGATGCTTAACCAACTGAGCCCCTCAGGTGCCCCATATCATCTATTCCATCTTGCTTCTAAAACTTCCAACATATGAATTTGGATCTCCCGGATCTTTTAAAAATATTTATCTTTTCTTCCATATTTTCTATTTTTTTTGTTGTTGTTTTGTTCTGCATACTGGAAGGACTCTTTGAGATGGTCTTATAATTAATTAATTCAGTTTTCAGCATGATCTTTTCTTCTATTAACTGCTTCTGTAGTCTTCTCAACTTAAAATATTCATGTACTTTTTAATTTCTGAGGATATTCTGGTTCTCAGATTGCTCTATTTTCAACCTGTCTTTACCACTCTTTAAATTTCACTAAGAACATGAACAGGTTCTTTAAAAATGTTTTCTCCTATTTCCTACATGAACTCCATTTTAGTGAGTGATATCTGCTTTAATTTGGCCTCTTCTTTCAAACAATAGATTTCCTCTTAATGATTAGTGATATTTTTTATCTGCTTATATTTATAAAGGAAGATCTAGATCACTCATGGCTGGTAACTGGCATCCCATCTGAAATTAGAGAGACCACTTTTCAATTCCCCACAATGAGTCTTTTTTTTTTTCCTTAAGATTTTATTTATTTATTTGACAGAGATCACAAGTAGGCAGAGAGGCAGGCAGAGAGAGGGGGGGAGGCAGGCTCCCTGCTGAGCAAAGAGTCCGACGTGGGACTCAATCTCAGGACCCTGGTATCATGACCTGAGCCAAAGGCAGAGGCTTAACCCACTGAGCTACCCAGGCGCACCCCCACAATGAGTCTTATCCTCTGAGGATGGTGGTACTAGGTTGGAATTTGGTTTCCCTCAATGAACTGGTCCCCAGTAGGAAAGTAGTGCCCATCTTCCTCCTCAGAGATAATGGTTGATGGTACACAGGATGCTGAGTCACCAAGCTTCAAACCTTAAGTTGAGAGAAAAAGGTACAGAGAGAGGAAGCAAGGGAATAAAGTATTGGAAACTACGTCCAGGAAAGAACTTTGGGTGTGACTGTTGGCACATGGAACTCGATAGAAGCAAATAAATATGAAGTCTACTATGTGTCTGAGGGAACTGCATTGGCAGATAAGCCACAAGCTTGGCCTTAAAAACCTTTAACTGTAAAAGAACTCTCAGGACCTCAAACTTGTACTGCCAGGAAATGAGCTAGGAAAACTGTGAAGTCTCCAAGGGGGGAGTACATCCCCATGCCCACTTCAGATGTGGCCATGAAGGATATTGAACAAGAAAGAGTCTTCCAGAGTGTGGAACAAGGGCTACAGAAATTAATGCAGAAGGGTGTACATCCTTGAAAGCAGAACCAGGACATAATCATAGAACTTCTCCCATTGCCGAGACAGAGGATCATCACAATAACAACTTGGAAGGATTCTATTATTTATAAGGACCCTAACTGTTGTGAATCTCATATTTTTCACTGAATTTGAATTCTGATGCAGAATATCTATGGAGAAGCATTTGGGAATCATTGTCACAGAGAACAGTGGAGGGATTTGCAGCAGTTAACATTTTATAGTTTGCCAGGTACTGTGCATTGTCAAAATCCACATAGCTCCTCTCTGAGGTATGTACTATTGTGATGTTATTCTACAGATGGGGACACTAAGCTGGAGTCAAGTAACTTGGTCAAGCTTACATAACAGGTAGGTCCAGGATCCAGAGTGCTCACTCAGCCCTATCATATTTTATAATCACAGAAATCTATCGGGCATGGTAGGGGATATATAAACCCAGGAGAGATTTATATACAAACAAATAAATTCAGGGAAAGGGAATGTATTATCTAATAAAGGAGACATTAAAATGTTTTCAATCCAGAAATAGATTAGTATCACTAACTTTTAACCTTGTTAGAGACTTTTGTTTTTTGATGAACCTTAGTTCCCACTATACCATCTAGCTCACAATACGGGTTCAATAAATATGTATCGAATGAATGAAGAATGAATACCAGAGCTCTAATGTTAATCTAAGGTCCTTGAATAATTCTGTCAAATTTGCTTTTACATCTCCAGAGCCTAGCGTGCTTGGCACTCCACAATGGTCCTTCAACTAAACTGAAAGAAAATTGCACTGTGGTTTTGCTTTAAGGCTGCTCATTGTTAAGAGTTTCCTTATTTTTAAAGTGGATGGTGTCCCTCTCCCCAACTCTACAGAGCTTGTGAGGGATTGAGTTTTTCAAAAGTTTCTCTCACCTGCTTTAACCTCTTGTGAGCTTAGTTTGTATTCGCAAGGTTAACTTGAAATCTCAGGTTTCTACTAACTCATTTCCACATGTATGTCTAGTTCTCACGGTGAGTGTGGATTCCTTTTTGAGATGTTGAGCTATACTGTTATCATCTGCATCTCTCTATGCTGTAGGTGTTTAAAAACCATATTAGGGGCACCTGGGTGGCTCAGTGGGTTAAAGCCTCTGCCTTCGGCTCAGGTCATGATCCCAGGGTCCTGGGATCGAGCCCCACGTCGGGCTCTCTGCTCAGCAGGGAGCCTGCTTCCCTTCCTCTCTCTCTGCCTGCTTCTCTGCCTCCTTGTGATCTCTGTCTGTCAAATAAATAAATAAAATCTTAAAAAAAAAACCATATTGATTTCATTTACTAAGCCTGTATTGTGTGCTAGATCCAGAACTGTGGGAATACAGCAGTGATTGAAAGCCATGTTTCCTGCCCCTGTGGCACATTAAAAGTGATTCTATGTGATTTTAAAGACCTGACAATAGGGATTCGATTGTAAAACAAACCAAAAAACAATTTCTGCTTCTTATCACCACAAGGAACAAAATGATTTTAAAGAAAATGGCAGTTGAGCGTCTCTTCCCAGTGGAGGAGGGAGGAACACAAATGAAACCACCAACAAATCGCTTGCTTTTGCTAGTCATAATTGAACTATGCCTTAAGTTATTTTGTGGTGATTCCACACTTCTGGTCAATTCCCTTTGGATCGACCAAAAGAGAAGTGCGGGGGGAGGGGAGTATTACATTTCGGTTCTTTAAAAAAAAAAAAAAAAATACAAGACAAGCAAACGAATGGTACCGACTTAGAGATCATATGAGATCTACTTTAATTGAAGTTGTCTTTAAACTATAATTGACAAGGATACCGTAACAATAGACTGATAAGCAACCCGCCCAAGACTGGGTGCAGCTGTAGCTTCCTTATTTCCACCAACTGGCTGAGCTACCCGGGGCTATACTTGCCCCCAAGACACTAAAAGTAGATCAACTTCTCTTTACCTAGACTCTTCTACCACATCCAGCATGGAGCTGTTTCTTCCAGAGGGTGGGCAGTTCAGTAAAGGAGTCTAGCAGCCTATCTCTGGCAACAATGACAGTTTTTAAAATGGAACTACATCTCTACTAACAGATACCACCAGCTGTGAAAAGTGGAGCTCAGTCTGTCACTATAGGCCAGCCGAGCATCTCTTGAGAACGTTTGTTCCCGGCGCACCCGTCATGGTCCAGGGCCTGCTGGAACTGGCTGCGGGTGGGGCGGACGATCCCTCCTGATTCCGGAGGCTCGGGACAAGCCACCGCGAGCAGGCAGCCTACCCCAGCGCCCGGCCGGGGTCCGCTGGCGGTGGTGGGGGGGGGGGGGGTCGTGCTCATCCAGGAGGTGCAAATTTTGGCTCTGGCCCGGAGCTCCCGGGTTTGTTTAGTTTTGTCCGCGTCCTGCCCCCCGCCCTATCCCCCTTCGTGCAAAAGGCCAAGGGTTTTTGACCCACCATTGCCCAGGCCGAGTTCACACTTAAGGCCCTTTAGCCGTCGTCCTGCGGACAGAGAAAGCAATCGCGCAATGAAGCGAGAGCACTCTGTGAATGAACGCGGAATCCGCCAGAAAATAATTTTTCTTCCTGGCTGAGCGCGTCAGCCGCACTCTGGGGGGCAATCCTCTTTCCCAGAACACCCCATCCACACCACCACCCTCCACACTCCACAGTGGCCACACACATCATTTGGGTCGTAGAGTTTGGAAATGGAGGCGTGAGCACAGGGGACTGAGGAGCGGAGGGGGCGTCGTTGGAGAGGGTGGGGGCGAATGTCCTCAAGGAGGTCCCCCATCGCGCCCACTGTCCTCAAGGAGGGCAAAGGAGTCCTAAAGGCCACTCGCGGGCGCTAGGGCTGCGGGAGGCCGAGAGGCGGGGCGGGGGAGGGGGCGCGGGGGTCCCCGCCGCGGAGATCTGGGGAAGCGGGAGGGGCAGCACCTGAGGAATCCGCCTCCGGCCGCGGCCGCCGCTGCCTCGCTCCGCCCCGGGGAACTGAGCGCGCGGCGAGCGCGCCTGCCAGAGAGACGCCAGCCACCGGCGGCGCTAGCACCTCGAAGAGGGCGGCCGGAGCGAGCGCAGCGCAGCCCTGGGACCCGGACTGGGGGTGGGGAGACGAGCCCCGGCCGAGGCGAGGGCCACCCCCTGGTCCTCTGCCCTAGCGCCCCGCCAGGGCCAGGTGAGCGGCTGCGGGGACTCCGGGGCGCGGGCGCGGGGAGGCGGGGAGGTGTGAGGTGGCGAGCCGGACGCGAGCGCACGACTCTGCCGGGCAGGAGCTGCCCTTTGGCGGGCTGTGGACACCCTGCCTGCGCGGGGAAGCGCTGCGGCTGACTTTTTCTGGAGGACTGGGAAGGCGGAGCGGGTGTGTGAGCGCCCCTGTGTTTGCGTGGCGAGGGCAGGCGCCAGTGGCAGCCTTGGATCCGAACCCCTTCTCCCCGCTGCCTTGCGTCAGCCCTCTGAGGGGACCGAGCCCGTGCGGTCCGCGCCCGGAGGCCAGAGGCCTGTCACCGCGGGCTCTTCTCTCCGCCTTTGTGGCGGGAGCGAGGAAGCCCGAGCGTGGGATGGGAGAGGCTCCCGCGCGGCGAGGAGCGCCAAGGCGGAGGCGACGGGGGGCGCGCCGCGGACCAGTCTCTCCAAGCCTAAGGGGCTTGTGAGGGGGTCGCCCGGCGGGTGGAGGGCAGGCAGGGAGGCGCGGAGGTGACGGGGGGTGGGGGGAAGGATGGAGAGAGCTCAGCTTGGGAAAGTTGAGAGCGTCCAGCGGTGGCTGGGCGGTCGCTCAGTGTCCATGGGTTTCTTTTCTCCACATCCAATGTCACTTCGTCACCAGCGCGCGCGCGTCTCCAGCCATCATTTCCATTTTTCTGTGAGTGGTGGAGGACCACTCTTAATCTGAATGAGACACAAAGGGTTGTGTTGACAGCTGACCCTGACACAAGTAGACAGCGAGGTGAGGTGTGTGCTCTGGCCTGGCAAGGGTGATGATGAGGCAGTTTGTTAAAGTAAATCAATTCCCTTAGTCCCTCTTCCGAGCTCTCCATTAAAATAAATTATCTGTATAGATTCAGATCATGGGGCTTCTCCGTTAAATCGAGCCCAAGTAAGGTCCAGAACGATTCATCTGCACGAGAACAGCTGCTGCCTCCAACTGAGGTGGACGGATCCTGGAGAAACTCATTCAGTCATACTCCTTTCCTGTATGAACGTGACTGTCACAAGGTCCTTATCCACCCTACCCTAAGTACTCAGTCTCCAGTTCAAAAGACAGAAACCAAAATTTCATTTCAATTTTCCCTACTTTAGAGCCCCCCCCCCGAAATCCCACTTAAATCTCATATTAAAACTTAGCTATTTGAATATGGGGAAGAGGTTTTCTGCAAAAATTTTTTAAATTAAATGACCCCTTAAAAACCTCTCATCCCTCCGAACATTTTCTTATACTTTAGATCCTGGAATTCTGCTTTGAGTTTTGTGACCATGTTCTTTTTCTTTCTGAAAATTTCTACGTGATTTTACAAGTTGCAATACTGGAAAGTTTTTAAAAGAGAAAAAACGTTGAAATAGTTGTTTCATTGAAAATGTTTATGATAGAATTATATGAATATAGGCATGTGTTTAAAGGGACATTTAATTTTTTTTTTAAGAAATAAGTATTTATTTATTTATTTATTTATGACAGACAGAAAGAAAGAGAGAGAGGCAGAGGGAGAATCAGGCTGCCTGAGGAGCAGGGAGCCCAATATGGGACTCTATCCCAGGACCCTGGGATCATGACCTGAGGTGAAGGTAGATGTTTAACCATTTAACCGACTAAGCCACCCAGGTGCCCTAAAGGACATTTTAAATTAATATTGAAAAGTAATGTGCATAGGGTTAAGAGTTTCACAGTGTAAAGTAAGTTTTCCCCCACTCCATAGCCCCAATGCCCTCCTTCCCAGAGGCAATTCTTGTATATTCTTCCATACATCTTCTATTTAAATGGAATTAAATTATGAAAATAAAGGAATGAAAGGAATGGAGTATAAGACTGAACTACATATCAATGGTGATGACTATGTGATACCCACTCATGATGACTTCAGAACCTCTTATTTGGCCTAAGGCACTTATTGCAGTAGAAGATCAGTTAGAATGCTAAAAATCTTGAAACAAATATACTGTGGAAAGCCGAACTGTTAAAGGATGATCTCTGCCTCTGCCCCCACCATCACTAGTTTCTCTACACTGTGGTTTTTTTTTTTTTAAGATTTTAATTTTTTATTTGACAGAGATCACAAGTAGGCAGAGAGGCAGGCGGGGGTGGGGGGACGGGAAGCAGGCTCCCTGCTGAGCAGAGAGCCCATGGGATGGGATGGCATGGCGGGGCTCCACCCCAGGACCCTGGGACCATGACCTGAGCAGAAGGCAGAGCCACTGAGTGGCACTGAGGCACTCAGTGGCACTGAGCCACCCAGGTGCCCCTCTACACTGTTTTTAATAATCTTTTTTTTTTTTAATTTTCCTCCATTTTGGAGCTCTTTATGAAGTAAATAAAGGACGAGCACTGTAACTAACTATGTCCAGGGAAGTATATTATCGGAATACATTGAAAAGACATATGTATACACTCCCATTGACATAACATAATACAGGAATTTAATGGTAAGGGAGAAATATGAAAACCAAGTTTAAGATATTTGAGCACATCTAGTTCCAGGTTTGTACTTATCATAAACTAGCTAAATGAAGTAACTTTCTTAGAAATGCTTTTCCCCCCCTCAGTTAAATAAACAAATTGAACTACTTGGTTTCTAAGGGTCCTTTTAAATCCAAAATTTTATTATTAAAATAGCACTTCTGTAGATGTTCTATGATTGACTAAGGATAACCAGTTGGACCTGTGTGTACTAAAGAGTAGAGTGACAAAAAATTTCCTGATTTGTAGATTCATAACAAGGAAATTAGAGGGGTTTAAACTACATTCCTGTTCTTATGAGATTGATATCATTGAAGAACAGCTACTTCACGTTCCCACAAAATGTCTGCTTATGTTATTGATAGAGGCCAAACCCTAAGCTGAATGGGCCTCTCCCTGTGTATCACCTTGTATGGCTAAGGAGAGTGAATTTTCTTCATAGCTCATGGTGCCATTTTTAGGGAAATTACTCTTACCAAACTCTTACTTTTCTTTTTGGTACTCTTAATGTTTTTCTTTTCACTTGTGTACTTCAAAAGAAGTTGACATAATTTACTTAGTAATTCTCACAAGCATTTAGAATGTGAATATCCCTATAGCTGGTTTATTTACTTTATAAGTATTCACTTAGAGATCATGTTCTTAGTAGGAAACTTTTCTGATCTCTAAAACACCTGCAAACTCTGGACTGATGATCCCTGGATGGGTTTCAGGGAGCTGAGGAGTGATTGCAAGGTTATGAATGTAAAAAAGAATTAGTTGCTTTTGGTCACTGTATATGATCTCAAATAAGGTTTTTTGAAAGTACCCTGTAATAAGTCAGAGAAAGACAAATACCATGATTTCTCTTTTATGTGAAATTTAAGAAACAAAACAGATGAACATATGGGGGAGAAGAGGGAAACAAACCATAATAGACTTAAATATAGAGAACAAACTGAAGGTTGTTGAAGGGAGGCAGGTGGGGGATGGGCTAGATGGGTGATGGGTACTAAAGAGGATACTTGTTATGATGAGCATTGGGTGTTGTAAGTAAGTAATGAATCGCTGAATTTTACTCCTGAAGCCAATATTGCATTGTTTGTTAACTAACTAGAATTTAAATAAAAATTTGAAAAGGAAAAATATGTATATACCGTAAATGGTGATTGCAAAAATCATTGATGTTAAGAAGTCACATACTTTAGAGCTTCAGAATCACCAATAAAGAATATTGTGTAATTACTTTGAATAAGTCTTTAATATGAATAAATTATTAGTGAAGTTTTAGGAATGTTTGACTGGGATGATAAGAATATAAACTAGGAGGATGAGTTTGTAAGGTAAGGTGCTTAGAGTAATCTTGATTGACAAGACTGACAAAAGTAAAAGAAAATTAAGTTCTAGCAGAAAGTTCTAAAATGGTAATAGTTTTTATTTCTTCCAGCTCCATTCTCAGTCTTGCCATATGAATATATATTTTTATAAATGTCTTATCATATTACAGATAAATTTCTGTCCTGATTTTTTATCAATACTTTTAATAATTTACTCCCCATTATTTGTAGTAATTTTATAATAGTTTATCCTATTAATGTACCATAATTTACTTAGCCCTTCCTCTACTTGGGAATTTTCCAGTATTTAAAAATAATATGATGGGGGCACCTGGGTGGCTCAGTGGGTGAAAGCCTCTGCCTTCGGCTCAGATCATGATCTCAGGGTCCTGGGATCGAGCCCCGCATCGGGCTCTCTGCTCTGCGGGGAGTCTGCTTCCTCCTCTCTCTCTGCCTGCCTCTCTGCCTGCTTGTGATCTGTCTGTCAAATAAATAAATAAATCTTAAAAAAAAATATGAGGACTGTCCTCATGAATGTAACTTCTCCTTCCTTCCTTCCTTCCTTCCTTCCTTCGGACTATTTCTTCAGAGAGGCAGTATGGTGTAATTGTAATTATAAAAGGGTGGACTCTAAAATTAAAGATTCAGAGTTCAGAACCTCACTCCATCACTTACTGGCAAAATTATTTATAAATTTTTTTCTCAGAACTTTTGCTTCTTGACTTATAAAATGGGTATACTAATAGTTCTCTACAAGGTTAAGATAGAAAGCAATAGCATGATAAAAACACAAGTAAATGTTAGCTCTTATTTTTAATAGAACATTTCCAGATTCCTGGTAATTTCCAAATTACTTTCCAAAAGGATTATATAATTTATACTGCCATTATCAATCTATGTGCACGCTTATATCGTTTTAAAACATTTATGTTATTGTGACTAATTTGATCAATGTAAAATTGTATCCCTTTGTTTTGATTTGTATTTCTTTGGTCTTGTGCAAAGTGAGAGGTGTTTTTTTCAGCAGTATTGCTACATTTTTCTAAATGGAGTGGTAGACATTTCACCGCCTCAGTCATTTTGAGCTGGACTATGAGATGGGCATATAGAAAAGGTCAGTTACACTGCTAATGAAGACTGAATCAAATGTTCCAATAGTTTCTTTCAAATTAATTGTAGTTTTTTTGTTTGTTTGTTTTGTTTTTTCTATTTTCAGTCTACGGTAACTGTTATTAGTTATTATTATTTTAAATCTTAGGAAATTAGCTGCTGAAGTTAATAATATATCAATTCTACCTAAGTGAAAAAGTAGTCTTCTCTTTTTTCCCCTATAGGGGCTGATTTATAATTAGCATTATTGTGATCACAATTTGGTGAATTTTTACTAGGAATGCTTTTCAAAACTTGAGGGGAAAGCCAGAGAGAAAGTTTCATGAGCCCTAATCATGGTATCTTTTGGCTACAAATGGATAATGAAGTTATTCCCTCTGACTTGAGTTCTTATATAGTCGAGGTAATTTAGACTACACAAAAGCATGCCCTTGTAAGTTCTGGAGTTCCGCAGCCCTGATATTTCTGGCAAACACACACCCAATGTGGATAACAGCAGCTCTTTGTGCTGCTGAGCCCCAGGAGGGCTCCCTATTGTGTACTCTTCCTTCCCTCCCATTCTTGACTGACTGGTGATAGCAACTCCTCCAAGTCCAGATGTGAAGCTCCCACAGACACTCCTCTCTTCTACCCAACTCTGTATTTACCCCTATTACCTACCCCTTTAGCATATTTGCTTTCACTCTATGATGTGGAGATTCAGTATCTTTTCAAGGTTGTGGTTTCAGATTTTATTTTTTTAAATTTTCTATGCTTTATGAGTGTTTTCAACCGTCCAGAGGGTAGAGACTATAGGCATGATTAACATAGATTAACATATAATCAGCACTTGATACGTGTTTGTTGCTGTGAACCATATCTTAAATGGTCTTTTTTCTTCCTGGGCATGGTTCTATTTTTATGGTGCCAGTTGTGTCCTGCATTGCTACGTTTGCCTATATTACCCAGTTTGGGAGTTAGGAAACCTGCTTGTTTTAGCTCTTTTAATTTCTTATGTATTTGGGTAAATTCTTAACTCCTGCGCCTTATTTTTCTTATATAAAATGGAACTATTAGTTACTGCTCTAATTATCAACTTTCTGCACAGTATTGTTATAAATATAAAAAGAAATAATAAATGTGGACATGTTTTGGGAAGAAAGGATATACAAATTCATTAACAAAAAAAGAAGGTTGTTAATATTACACATTATCAGTATGCTTCAGGAGTGTCCGTACCTTTGAGAAAACTTCACCTCAATGTAGAGCTGCACTTGGAGCTTGAAGTTAGATGAAAATTCTTGGGGTCCAACCCAAACTATTCAATCAGAAACTCTGGGGACAGGGCCCACTGATCTGTATTTTAAGAACCATTCTGGTGCTGAACCACTGCTTTAGGGAGTAGGAAATGTCAACAACCACTAGAAAAATATTTTTCTGTTAAATATTAGTTATAAAATAACCTAGAAATTTCATAACATCACTTTAGCATGCCAAGTATGAAATGAAATTTAGCCATTATTATTAGCTGCTGTTTGCCTTTTAATCGCTCAGAATTTAACTCAGAGTAGTTGTAAACTCAGGTGCCTCTAAGGGTCAAGTAGGTAATCTGAGTGAATGAAGCAAACATCTGTAAAATCATATGGGCTAACAGGTTCTGGTGGACAAGGAAGTCGGAAGGCAGTAGATTTCTAAGACTTTACTGATTTTTTGTCCCATGGGACTGCGTGTCACTGTTGCCAGATGATTTCATTTTTCAAATGGAGCTGAAAATTCATATTTTTAAATGAATTTAAATATTGCCAAGAAATTGTAAGAAAACAGAGGCCCAACAAAACAAATTTGGAAAGCAAGATAATTTCCAACTTCTCAGTTAATTAACATGGGTGAAAATATTTGCATTTGAATGAGTATGATGACAGAAGAAACATCTCTGTTCAACATTATTAGTAAAGAAATACTTATGAAAACCACACACTTTTAAACTTTCAGATTATGAAGATTCAATAGATAAACAAAATCTAGTGTTGGCATTGGGGTAAAGAATGGTCACTGTTACACAGTAAGAGTGAAGGGAAATACTTATAGCTTTTCTGGAGAGCAATTTGGCATCATGGATGAGACCTAAATGTCTCTTTTTACCCTGTCCAATATGGTTGTTCCTTGCCACATGTGTCTATTTAAGTTTAAATTAATATTATATAAAACTAAAGATTCAGTTTCTCAGTTGTGCCAATCATATTTCAAGTGCTTAATACATGTGGCTAGTGGTTACCACATTGGACTGTGAAGATATAGATTTCCATCGCTGGAGGAAGTTCTATTGGACAGCTTTGGTTCAAACTCTTTGTCTCAAATTTCCCTTCTAGGAATTTGCTAGAAAGAAATAATCAGACAAATGAGCAAAGGAATATGACAAAAATATCACCAGAATCATTATTTATAGAGCAAAAAAATTAGAAACAAACTAAATCTCATGTTTTTATTAAAAATTAAGTTGCAATAAATATCCATGATATATAGATAAATAAAAAAATTCTTATTGTAGAATCATTTCATTTTATTTGGGTAGATAGCTTAAGCACACAGAGATTAGAGGAACGACTTTTCTCTTCTGACATGCATGAGTACAATGAAGCTTTCCCTCTTCTAGCCTGCAGCTCTTATACATAGAACAGGCTGGCTTTCACTAAAACGTGGGCAGAGGCACTTGGTAACTACTCTAGGCTCTCTCAGTATCACGTGGGTTCCTCTTAGAAATTCGGGATCTCAGGCCTCCCTCCAAGCCCATTGAATCATCAGAGTCTCTGGCAGGACCCAGGAATCTGTATTAACAAGCTGTCCACCTTCTGTCCGTATTTGCCTCCTATTGCTGAATGTTTCAGGCTTCATTTGTTTTGTCTTGGGCAAGTGAAACCTCTTTGAACTCTGTTCAGGTGCCATTCTAGATTCTGAGGATACCACAGTGATGAAAACTAACAAATTCTCCTGCTCTTATGGGAATCAAACAATAAGCGAGAGAAAATGAGCAAACCGTTGTATTTTAGATCTCAAGAAGTGCTAGAGAGGAAGATGAAGCAGCAAAGGGAATTAGAAGGTGAGATAGGAGCTGTGATTCTCTGTAAGGTATAACTGAGAGGTGACACCTGAGTGAGTCCTGAAGTCTGTGTGAATCATTGGAAAGTTGAGAGGAAGAGTTTTCTCACCTGTTGTGGGAGGGGTAGCAAGGAGGCCACAGCCACTGAAGGGAAGAGGCAAGTGAGGGAGGGAGTGGGGGATTAGGTCAGAGAGGTAGTCTAGATCTTCTGACTTCAAAATTCCTTGTTCTCTCTAATGTACCACACTTCTCAAATTCTTTGGTTAATCAGTTTGTAAAGAGATCAGACATCCTTAAATTCGCTGTTCTTCAGTGCGATTTGTCAACACCTGCCTTACTTGTCCAGGGTGCTTGTTAAATGAGGATTATTGGTCTCTTAACCTATTGAATGAGAGTTTCTGGGGTGGGACCCTGGATTGTGCATTTTAACAATCTTCCCACGTGGTTTTATGGACATAAGAATCTTAGAACCACTTCTCACAATTATCATCCTGTGCATTCAGTTTTTATAGAGGAGGAATGCCTAAAATTGTCACCACTGTAGAGGTCATAAAGAGAAGATGTAATTGGTGTAATATCTCATTTATTTCTTATTTTTAAACCAATACCACTTACAGTAAGTTTATGTCTATATCTCTATTGGAATATTCAGGGAACTTGGAGACCATTACTCTCATTCTTACCCACCATAGAGGGTGGGTGAATCTTTTCACTTCAGAATTGTATCTCCCCCTCATCCCATCTGTTCTGTTTTTTTTTTTTTCAAAAGGGTCAATTCAAATGTATTTGATTTTTTCATCCTGTCTGTTCTCTATCTTTTTCCCTCTCTCTCTTTCTTACCTCTTGTTTTTCTTCCCTTCTTAAAATCTAACCACCCTAAATTAAATACCATTAATGTTTTGGTGGTAATTCTTTTACGCACTTATTCAGTATATTTATATATATTCACCAAAACAAATAATTTTACATCATGGGGTCATATTCTGTTTTTCAAAAAACTATAGTCACATCTTTTAAAAAATTCAGGGAGCCTAAATTCCCTCTTTTCCCTCCCCTTTAGCCCAACAGTGTGGCAAATCTGCTGTTTCTTTTGTTATAACTTTTTCCATGATCATGTAACCTTATATTGTATGTTTTGAGCATCTTATATATGCTTGTCATACTTTATATATGTAATCTATCATTACATACATATTAAAAATCATGTTTCTTTTTTTACTTAATAAAACAGAGGGATATATTTCTAAGTCAACTGGCATAGCTTTTATTTATTCTTTTAATGACTACATGATATTCTGTAGTATATATATATTTTCCACAGTTAAACACCTATTACTTTATTGAAGGACATTTTTTTAACTAAACAGAAGACTCAGATTCTTTAGGTCATTCTCTGCCATGCTTAGCTTGATGGCATTTGTCTTCCATCTTGTCTCTTCATTACCCCAAGGTGTCAGTGGCACACCCAAACCTCACACAGTTTTAACTAGAGTCTGTAAAATGTTCTTTTACTAAGGCTAAACTCTTTTTGAAAGAGTTTACCCACATACATAGATGTCCCAAATTGCATTGGCCAGAATATACCACATGCTCATGTGTAAACCAGTCACTGATAAGGAAAAGGGAAATACCATGACTGGTACAGAATAACCAAGATTCACCCCAGAGCCTGGGGAAAGGTCCACTCTCTTAAGTAACCATGTAAAACCTCTGGGGTTGTTCATATTGAAGATTAGGAATGGCTCAATTAGGCAACTAGCAATGTGTACCATGAAATCCAATTTCCTTCAAGGTTCTTCATAATGTGACCTCATGATAATATAATATAAAACCTCTGTTTTAGACAAGCCAATCAATTGTCTCTCCTGCTTATATATCCTACTCATGTACATTCCTACCTATGGCATGGCTCATGTTTCTCTTAAAAATCTCTTCTAGGGCACCTGGGTGGCTCAGATGGTTAAGCCTCTGCCTTTGGCTCAGGTCATGATCCCAGGGTCCTGGGATCGAGTTCTGTATCGGGTTCCCTGCTCAACAGGGAGCCTGCTTCTCCCTCTCCCTCTGCTGGTCCCCCTGCTTGTGCATTCTCTCTCTCTCACTGTCAAATAAATAAATAAAATCTTAAAAAAAAAAAATCTCTTCTAGTTCTCCAGAGCTGGCTGTGGCTATTTAAATTAAAATTAATTAAAGTTAAATAAAATAAAAAGTTTAGTTTCTCAGACACACTAATCACATTTCAGGAGCTTAATGGCCACATGTGGATAGTAGCTATTATTTTGGACAACACAGATGTTGAATACTTCTGTTGTTGCCACAAGTTCTGTTGGACAGCACTGTTTTAGAGATTCTTGCAGATCATACCTATTATTTAACGCAGTGTTTGCCAAACTATGGCCACCTATATGAGAATCAAGTGGAGATGCTGTTTAAATGCAGATTTTAAGCCTTTGGGGTAGGTCCCAGGCCACTTTCATGCCCAGGAATGTTGAAGAACCACAGCCTTGAGGTCTAAACTTTATTTTATTTCTTTTATGGAGATATACTAAATATGGGAATTTTCATTTTCTCCTACTCTAAACTTCAATAACATTCATAATTTATATATCACAGTTTTGGAATTACTATAGATATTTATATGCTATATATAGCATATATAGAATATAGTATATACATACATATATAATTACTATAGATATTTATATTCTCTAATTATTTCAGAAAGCATTTTTTTCTGATAATTAGAGGATAGGTCCCTTTAAAGAAGGTACTATGGCTTTTTATAGTCTGATTTTCCAAAGTGACTAATATAGTATTGGATACATGGTAAACACAAAGTATTCACTGATTAATTACACTCTACAGAACTGATAGTCTACATTCCATATGTAACTGGTAATTCTTTGAAAGATCATAACAGTGTCTGGCATATTGGAGATGAAAGATAAATGATGGTAAGAATGTTTCCATAATATTCTTCCTCAGTTTCACTTGTTGGGAATACACCTGAAAATTCGGCATGGATTTCTGACACATGTTATATGAAGATATTCCTTATAAAGTTTAGATCTGCAGCATTTTTGTAAATAGTTACTTTGAAAAGTGCTCTGATCCCTAGTGAATCATAAATTAAACCTCTGGAGCCATGGTTGGCTCCAACAACAGGTAGTTGTTCTACTCTGATGACGTAGTAATCACTTCAAAATTGTTGGAGCAAGAGGTTAAGGTCTCAGCATATTAAAGAATGACTAGACCTGTATCTTCACAAGTTGGGGCACAGTGAAAGATCAAGGTAGACCAGTAATATTACTACTAGTAATAGTAAGAGAGCAGCAGCATTTCACTTTTTTTTTTTTTTTTTTTTTTGACAGACAGAGATCACAAGTAGGCAAAGAGGCAGGCAGTGGGGGGTGGGAAGCAGGCTCCCCACTGAGCAGAGAGCCCAATGTGGGGCTCCATCCCAGGACCTTGGGATCATGACCTGAGCTGAAGGCAGAGGCTTTAACCCACTGAACCACCCAGGCCCCCCAGCATTTCACTTTTAAGACTAATATACGGAATGTTTCTTTTACATTCTCTTGTACATAATTTTACTGGTTGTATTATTCCATGGGTTGATACCAAAACAAACAACTACGTTTTCTGATAGGCTTATCACCTTAAAATGTAAAACTAATCTAATTTCTAATTTAAGAAATAAAATTTCAGGGTGTGTGAGTGGCGCAATCAGTTAAGCTCTGACTTTGGCTCAGGTCATGATCTCAGGGTTCTAGGATTGAGCCCCATGTCTGTTGGGCTCCTTTGCATAGCAGGGAGCCTGCTTCTCCCACTTCTTTTCCCTCTGCCCCTTCCCCTGTTTGTGCTCTCTCTCTCTTAAATAAATAAATAATGTTAAAAAAAAAAAAAGGAAGTAAAATCTCTACTGAAAATAACAATTTTCCTCTTAAACTCTTTTTTTTTTAAAGATTTTATTTATTTATTTGACAGACAGAGATCACAAGTGGACAGAGAGGCAGGCAGAGAGAGAGAGGAGGAAGCAGGCTCCCTGCTGAGCAGAGAGCCCAATGTGGGGCCCGATCACAGGACCCTGGGATCATGACCTGAGCTGAAGGCAGAGGCTTTAACCCACTGAGCCACCCAGGCGTCCCTCCTCTTAAACTCTTGATATATTTTGACTCTAAGACAGTTGATTGATAATTTGATTCCAAAAGTCACATTTCCGAGATAATCGATCAACTCACTAAGCATGATTCCTGATATAAAATAGACCCTCAGGAAACGTTAGGCTTTTTTCCTCATCAGACTTGCTGAATTGCAGTCCTCTGACTTCATCAGAGAGTACCAATTTGTATTAAATGTTTTGCCTCTCAACTAATATTCCCAAGTTCTTTATTTTCTAGAAAAGTTGAACCATATAAATACCAACTTTTCTCCCCCATATTCATATAAATGGAATGATTACTATGAGGTGTGATATTTTCATAGTATTCTTGGTCAAAAGATGGAAGAAGTTGTTTGATATGGACAGGTATTAAAGGGACCAAGTTGGAGTCTGGAAGCATAGTGTCTGGGTCATGGTATTTCAGATATTCTAACTGTTTGAGGTTTTTCTGCCATCATAAAGCCTCATGAGTCAGTGGTATGCCTTATCTCAGCCTCTCCCTCCAGAGCAGTAACTGTGACTGAACAGGGTAATACATGGTGTGGTTGCATAGCTGGCATTTCAGAGAATGTGTATATATGTCAGAGAATGTCTGCATGTACAAAACATAACCTTTAATAAAAAAACAACCATAAAGGTCTTTAAGACCCATATATTGTTCTCTTCTTAGTCCTTTCCTACTATTTAATCACTGAATTTATAGCAGAAATGAAGAATTTAACCCAAAAATTTAATAAAAATTAATGTATATTACTTCGGGCATTGTGCACATATCGTTTCTAATCCTCACAACAGTCTTGTAAAGTAGGCATCGTGAGTCTTATTTTTACAGCTAAGAAAACTCAGCCTTTCTCAGCAAAGAAGGCTCAGAAAGGTTTAAGTAAATTTCACCAGAGCCTATAGGTAGTAGGTGGAAAAGTCAGAATTCAAACCTAGGGCTGGCTGGTTTCCTAGCCTTTGTTCTTTCCTTACAAATCATATTCTTGGTTACATGTCTCATTACTCAACTAGACGATTGTAAGAGCTGGATGTCAGGAATTGTATCTCATGTTTTGTATTATCCAGAAAGGTAGCTTTTGGCAAATGTTGCTCCTTTTGCTGAAGATAGTGTAAATAGGTGCTAATGAACATATTAACTCTTTCAGAACACCAGAGGACCAGCTAGCACCTTATTTTGGAGAAACAGACTGTACCAAGGCTATAGCTTGGTTAGTAAGGAATGTAGTTGGGGTCAAATCTTGGATGTACTCACCAAATGTGAATGAACACTCCATGAGTACAAGTACTTTGTCCTTTTTGCTCACTACTCTGTCTCTATACCTAAAATCATCATGTATTTGTTCCTTAATGAATATTTGGTAATGAATGACTAAAGGGCTTCTGTAGGGCCATGTTCCCTTTTTTCCATGGCTGTGGAATGCATCTTTAACCTGGGCCAAACTTCTTTCATTAAGGCACAGACTCCAAGGAAGCTGGGAGGAGGGATGGTAGATGGAACAACATAAGCTTACTACCTCAACCGGAAATACTGAAATGAGGCCCATGCCCCATGGAAGCTAGGTCAGTAGCATTAGCTTTTGAATAAAGGATGCTAACAAGGAAAGATAAATCCAAAGCAGTTCTGTGGCAGAGATGAATAGAGATGCATTTCATTTTCTCTTCTTTCTGAATTTTACAAAATGATGATGTCTTTGTATTCCTCCATATGTGATCAGTTTATCGTCAAATTTACATATTTCCAAGTTAACCTGCATATTTTAGGTGATACAGACTTCATATTTGTCAATAAATATTCTAGTTAATAAAAAGTAATTGGAAGTCAGGACTCCTGGCTGGTGCAATCTGTAGAACATCCGGCTCTCGGTTTTGGCTCTGGGTGTGAGATGGAAGGGCTCAGCTCAGAGTCTGCTTGAGACTCTCTCTCTCCATATCCTTCTGTGCATACCCCCCTGCCTCCACACTCTTTCTTACTCTCTAAAATAAATAAATAGATTTTAAAAAAATAACTGAAAGTCATTTATTTTCAGGATAATAATGCATGATGGAAGAGAGCCGTGCAATGGAAATTCTGGAAAAAATCTTTTGAAACATGTGACAAATCTCTTGTACTGTATAAGTGTTACAATTCCTTTTGCTTATTAGATTTCAAATTGATAAGACTTCCAAAATCAAACAGCGTGGGCTTACTTTAGATACAGTTACATGGGAGATTACCAGATATCTGTATACTGTTTACACTTGGGAAGCTAAAGTTCATGAATTGCAAACAGGCACCATAATTCTATCTTAAAGTTTGTGTTTAACCTCTACTGATTTTTTTTAAGGCTTTGAAGTAATAATTGGCAATAGCAATTATAATATCAAACTTCCTCTCATTTCATTTGCATAAAAAGTACTGCCTCAAATACATTTGTCAGTTCCTTAAAAATAATTTTTCTCTTCATAATTTTCCTACTGAGCAAGATATTTTTATCCAGTGGGGATAATAGAATTCTCTATTGGGCAGGAAATTAACAATGAAAGTCAACTTAATAAGTCTTTATCAAGTACCTGTAATTGGAGTTGTGCTGTGGAGAAAGAGAAAGGAGAATAAAGAACTACCTCTGACGTTAGAGAAGCCTACAGTCTAGTTAAAATGCATTTATGAAGCTTTTGGTTTTGTAGATTCAGATCTAGTTTTGTTTTAACCATGTTCTTGAAACTGTTACTAATGTAGTAGATTTATATAACATAATACGTTAGGGTGTATCATTTGTTCTGTTACCAAAATTATAAAAGAATTCAAATGCACTGATATCTAATGGGGATTTAATGTCCACTCATTTTTTTAAACTAGAAGACATTTTTAACTTTGTTCATGAAGCCTTGAATGTAAAATGTGAAGCAGTGTTGGTAAGGTTAAAGAAATCAGGGTACGAGTCTTAAGCTTGGTAATGGCACTTCATGGACATTAAGGTATCTATAAATAAAAGCAGAACTGCGACATATATTTTGTATATATGAGTTTGGTGACTATTCAACTCATATTTTTTTTTGTTGCTTATATAGCAGAAACTAATTTTAGTAAATAAGCTCATTTTGAGATGTTATTTTGTGGTAAATTTAAGTTATAAGAAATTATCATTTAGAGAGACAATGAGTAAAAGCTTACTTTGACCTCAGTCTATGTTTAAAGCACATTTACAGTTATATGAGATTACCTACTTAATTGATATATTACTATTCACTAAAGCATATAGATTATATTCAGAAATAAACATTAAGAGCACATATAAAAAATATTTTCTTAAAAATGCAATTCACTCTTTAGAAATTTGGATTCTCATCCATTTTTCATCAGTGAAAGTATGCACACTCTAATTTGACCCTTGATATATGTTTCTGATTATGTACAGTAATAAAAAATAATAAGACTAATTAGCACCATTTTACCATAAATATGTTGCCTCTTTACAAATTTTCTTTGACTTGAATGGAATCAAAATTTCTGCCTGATGTTGTGGACCACCAGAGAAAGGAAGATAAATGTTAAGGAAAGAAAAAAAAATAAATAAAATAAAAGACTTAAATAATTAGAACTCAGTGCTATTTACAATGATATTTTGGTTTCAAACTCTGTTATTTTATGTTAGGGCTTATTAAAGAACAAGACCATAATTTAGTCTGCTAAATTCTAACTCATTACATTAATTATTGTTTTACAATAATTAATTATTGTTTTACACTTATTATTCTTACTATAGTGTTTGTTTTTCTCTTATTTAAAGCTGATTTTCCAGAAACTTACATGCATGAGAACTCTGTTTTGAGTTGACTTTTTTGTTAGTAGAATTCTATTTTGATCTGGTCAGAGATACTTTTCCCTTAACTCTTACATTAAGTTAGAGTGTTAACATATAAATCCTATTGCAATGATATGTAAATAAAGTAGACTAAAAATAGTTGTGTAGTCACAATTTTCTCTCCCTAAGAATTAGAGATTTAAATCTCTGAAAACACTAATGTGTGTGGGATGGTTATGATAGTCCAGCTGCCTTTGTGTGTGTTTCATTTAAATGTAAATTTATCTTAGAGACTCTAAAGATGAGCTCAGAAAGTAGAGAATTTTAATTTGAATAGTCATTTTCTTCTTTTTTTCACAAATAGTGAAGTAAACCTTATTTTACACTAAAGAAAAAAACTTGTTAAGCCAAAACTCAACTACCTTATTTTAAAGGTTCTTAATGGATTATTAATTTGTTCTCATTAGTAGTTTTTCCAAGATGATAAATTATATTAAAAGAAAATTAATTTATATGCTGTTAAAACACATATAATAGCAATTCAACAATTTCCAGTATGATCCTGAATATTACTTTGTAGTACTACGTAAAAGAAAATAGTAGTATTTTAAAAAGAAATTAGGTTTCTAAAATATATTTTAAATAACTAAATCTGAGATATTAAAACAAAAAAACTACTGAACCATGGTGACATGTATCACACATGCACATATCTATATACGATATTTGTATTTAGGTTATATTTTTAGCCACTACTTAAAATTTAGTATGATACCATAATTATAAATCAACTTTCAGGAACGATTTCTGAGGGACAGTTTTTAAAGAAGTTTACACTTTTCACTATTCCCTTTAAGACAGAAGGTCAAGATTCAAAGCTCTAACTTGGCTTCATTTTATACTCAGTTGTTGACATTGTGTAAGCTAGAATGTTCGCTTAAGGGGGGTTACCTTGTATTGACTTCAGCAGCTTTTTCTACTTCCCTGCAATAAAACAGACCATTTGTGTGAGTTGCTGTTGATTGCATATTTTGAAGTCATTTTTGTCTTTAGCCATTGCATTACCAGCCTGTGATTATCTTGTGTAAAAAAAACAAACAGACAAAAAACTCTTTGATCTACCCTAACCTTTCTATATGTAAATTTTGGAAAAGTGGCTCTGTAACATGCCCATAAAATGTACTCCTGCATTGACATTTCCAAAGTAATTATAAAAAGGATTATAAAGTTTACTAAAGGAATTGCTGTTTGTTGGTTGATAAAATTTACTTAGGTCACATAAATGTAAATATTTTCCAAGCAACTGTTACAGAGTCAAGGGTTCTCTTCAAAGAAAAGGCCTTTGTTTATAACCTAAATATCTTTCTTTTATACAGTTAGGAATAAGTAAAGGAGAGTTTTCTGAATATTTTTATTGCAAGATCTTGAATTTTTATTTAGGCCATTCTTTAATACATATCTTTCCATAGCATGTTTGCAGATTCTAAGACACAATTCTGCATATTTAACTTTAATTAACAGCTGCTGTTTGAGAATTTAAAACAGAATTTTATAGTTGGAGTGTGAAATATGTATTTACAGTAGTATAATTTACAGATTCTGTGATATGAGGTCAGACTCATTGGTTTATAATCAAAATCAGTAAATCTTTTTGTTGGTGGCTTGTTATTGGAAGAAGCATTTCTGGGTTATAAACCACAAAACTCTTTTTCAAGGTTGTCAGTGGTCAGTTGGTAGTAAATGAATGTGATAACGTTAGTTTTCTCTAGGTTCATTCCTATTTGGTCTTATTGTTTGAGAAAAAAACAGTAGATGAGGACAAATTGGTGTGAATATTTTTAACCACTCCACTTGGTAAAAACTTCATGCCATGTCTAAGAAACAAATATTGGGCTTCAGAGGTATTTTCCTTTCAGTAACTGTTGCATAGCAGTTTTCTTATTTAGCTTTTTTTAGGACGTTATGTTTCACTAAATTAGATGATGTTGAGATGGGTAGTGGTATAGATAATTGTAAAAAGTTTATACCTTCCATGAAGGGTTATTACCTGGTAACCAAAAATGCTGTCTGAATCTATTTTTGTAGTGCCAGGGAGAGTGGGGGATGGGGAGAATGAAACTTGAATCAGTGACCATCTGGCCCAGATTTGGCTGATTTCCTGTGCACTGCCCTTTGTTTCAGCCAGACAATGGATTTGTTCCTTTTACAGATAAGAACTCTGTTGGTGACTTTGTGCTGAATCAGCAGGTTTGGTTTGGGATTTCAAGCATAGACTCATATTGAGGGGTTTTCTGCTCTTCTGGCATCACTACGCTTGTCTTCACATAATATAAAAATATACTTAAGGTTCTTTTCTATAGTTTAATAGAGTGGTAGGATTGCAGACAAGTCAAATAAAATAATTGGGAACGTAGCTTTCTGGTTCGATATTGCCTTTCTCAAACATTGACATTTTCCTTGTCTGTAGTTTCCAAACTTAATATCTCCCTGATTGTGATTTTTGATAAATCTTTATTTGAATGCTTCTTTATGTCTGAACTTGAATTTTCCACTTGAATCTTTGATGATTTAAATTTACTGTTGTTCTAATCTGGGCTGGGCTTTTATGGTATGGTTATGCAAACGTCAAATTTTCTGTGACATCTGTTGACATATATCGGCAAATAACGTCTTAGGATGTTAGAGCTATTTTCCTTACTTTAAACACTACATAATCATCAGGAGACTATTAAAAAAAATGGTTACTAGAAGCAGGGACCTTTGCTACCCAGCGTTCTAAGTAAGCCAAGTACCAGTTTCTGTAGGTTATCTCCGAAGCAATAGAGATCAGAGTGTGCTTAAGTGTCACTTTTCCAGAAGAAAGAGGACATTTCAATGCTACCATCTTGATGTGTGGCCAAGAAGTATAAAAATAATCATTTTTACTTCTGAAATTTTAAGAGGATTATTGGCAAAGTTTAAGTCAATCTTTTAGTTCAACTCATCTGTTTACAGCTGAACTGCCAACTAGCCCTCCAATACAGAAATTTCTCCAGAAATTTCTGAAACCTCTTATAACTTTAAAATTAAGCATTGATCAAAATGGACTGCTTTGAGATCTAATCTGTAATTCTTTTGGGTTGATAAAGGAATGTTCGTTAGGTAAAATCAAGGGGACTGATCATAAGAAAAAAGCTTCTTAATAGTTCCACCGGGATCTAATGATGTAGCAGATGGGACCACACAGCACATTGCACTGTCATTTGATGCAATTAATTTTAGGTCTGCATGCACCAAAGGTGAATGACAACAAATGGCACAAAATGCTAGTTTGCATTCACACAGGGCAGTGTCTATTCATATACGTTGCTTCCCTTCTCTTTTAGATGTTTTTAATCGACTGCTTGCTCTATTTGGTACGAATAGGGCCTCTGAATTGCTTGTTTGGTTTAAATGCATGGGTGGTTTGGGATACGAAGATGTTACAGATGTTAATTGGAATAGCATATTCAGATTTGGAGAATAGTTAAATCTAGAACAGGCAGACTTAAAAAGTGACAAGGACAACAACACCGAGACAAGTTCTACTCTATTTTCTCTCCTGTTTTTATCAGACTAGTTCAGAGAACTAGTTCGAGGTAGAGGGGAAGGTCTTATCCTTCTCCCCCCTCCCCCCTCCTGGTCACCCTTTACCCCCCAACCTCTGACTCTCCTTCAAATCTCACTGAGGAATTATAGTCTCTACAGAGGCTTGGTTGCAGATGCCTGGAAAGTTTACACTGCAGAGAGTTGTTTTGTTTGGCATAGCTAATCAGGAGCCAGGCTGGAATTGCTCATAGCTGTCATTCAGGTTTTGTTTCAAAGTCCAAGGACCTGCTGGGAAAAACAAAAAGCTAATGAAAGCTGACTGTATTTAGGCCTCAAATCTGTGGAATCTGAAATGATGTCCTGACAGCGTATTCTTATTCTTCCACATTCTTGCCGTTACTAAGGAAACAGATTTTTAGAGGCTTTCCATCTTCATTGTCAAGTATTTGCTACACTTATTGTTGTTTTTCAGATTAGAGCAATTCAGATTATCCCCTTTTGAGATGAAGGAAAAGAGAAAATAATGGAAATAAAATGTCTGAATCAATTACCCTGAATGCTAGTAAGATCAGGGTTTTTTTTGGATAACTTTAAATTTTTTAGATTCATACCACATATTAAAATTTAGGACAAGACCTCCATTTCCCCAGGTTTTTGAGGGCTGCATGTGTGAAAATCACATTCCTGTAATATGAAATAGTAAATATTCATGTAATCAATAACGAATACATTTTATGGGAAGGAGCGATATATCCTATCTTAAAGATCTTCCTTCTTGAATAACAAACCAAATTATATGAACCACTGATGTGCTTCAGCTCTTATCTGTAAATGGGAAAATTAAGTAACATGAGAAGATGGACTTTGATGAACCCCAAAATTGGTCTTTTGATATTTGTTTTCACAAAAAGATGTTTTGCCTCGGTGGGTTAGCACTCATATATGAAAATGCTGTTGTTTTTACAGTCAGGAGACCATTTGGGGCACATATTCCCAATGGCTTGATAAGTGACAAAGCAAAAGATAATTTTTTAGAGACAAGGTGTTCTTTGGGTTGACTTTAGATTTGAGAATCCCCAGGGATCCTCCTCAGTAGTGCTATAGCTTTTATGAATTTTCTTATCAAGATGCTGACTCATTGAAAGATGACACACTTTTTTCAGACTTAACAAGCATCTTTGTCAGGTACTTTCTCTCCTGTAGCATTAACTGCAGTATTGAAATGATCTAGTTTTGGTACTGCCTAGATCGTATTCCTCATTTGGTATCAACACAGCAGAAGCCTACTTTCACAGAGATAAGATCTGGCTTAATTTTCTTCCGAGAAATATAAGAGAGTGGGCAGCTGGCTGAATGGAAAAGAACCAGTTAAGAGTCTGGAGAAGTATTCAAAGTGTGTCAGGAGGCCCTCATTTTAATTTCTGTATGTTTGTTCATGCTGACTTCTCAGCTTGGAATTTTATCTTCTCTCCTCTCTACCTAAAATCCTACATTTCTCGAGGTCCAGTTCAGGTCCTTCTTCATTCACTAAGCCTTCTTTAACTTCTGTTCCTGACCTAAGAGCAGTATCCTTAGCTGATCACAGTATCTAAAGAATTATGTTTAGATACAGTTTCTACATTTTCAGGGAAAGAGTGACCAGGATGGGGGAGACATGGAAGAAAATTACATAAAGGGAGTAGACAATTTGAAAGGGGCAAGTTTAATCCAAGAGGATTTAGAGAGACAAGATAGCTGTCTTCAGTGGCTGATATGTGCAGCTGGAATTAGGTTTACTCTGATTACCTCTAAAGTAGTGGCTTTCAAATTTTGCTCTGCAGAGTTACAGGCATTCTTGATGTGCCTTGGGTTGCAGTGGGGTAGAGCAGGGGGCACTAGAGGACATTGCAGCTCCCAACAGAAGAATTCTACTTTTAACTGCTTTATACATTGGGGTTTTGCTTGATGTTTCTTTTGTTATTTTTTTCTAAATTATTTATTTATTTATTTGACACAGAGAGAGAGAGCAGAACAGGCAGAGAGGCAAGCAGAGGGAGAGGAAGAAGCAGGTTCCCTGCTGAGCAGAGAGCCAGATGAGGGGCTCGATCCTAGGACCCTGGGATCATGACCTGAGCTGAAGGCAGCCGCTTAACTGGCTGAGCCACCCAGGTGCCCCTTGATATTTCTTTTAAAGGCAAATTGCACTGCTTTAAGGTTTTTAAATCACTGCTGTATAGAATAAGTAGAGGAGAGTTTGTGTTCAATATAGGATAAAATGTTTAAGCTATAAGAGACTTCAAAAAATTAAATGGAGTATTATGTGAAATGTGAGTTCCACATTGATCAGAAGCTTAATGTCCCCTGCCAAGGATTTTGGAGGATTTATGCTTATGGGGAGAGGTTGACTTGGGTACTGTCTTCCCTAGATTTCCTTCAGTTCTAAGATAGTGTGGTTGATTTCTTCTTTTATTGTTAATATCAGATGATTTGATACTTAGCTGAACTCAGTTGGGTTTTTGGGTAAATCTTACCTCCGCATTAAATTATAAGTCTCCAGAGTAGGAACAATGTCTTCACTGGTTTTGGATTCTTCAGATCCCAGCACAGATGTAGGGGCTCAGTAAATACCTGTTCATACAAGAAATAACTGCAAGAAGCACATGCTTGATTGCCTTATGACCTCTTCCAATCATAAAGTGTGATAAGGGAAGGTATTTGCAAGAATTTTTTTTTCCACTATTGCTTTCTGCCCTGCAGGAATAGTAGAAATGACAAAGGAGATTTAAGATAAGCTTCCCCCCCTCTCCTTTGGTGACCAGGAGGCCAGAATAAGACTGTGTCTAAAAAAGTGGACATGACCTCCCCCTTCTCCTTCCCCAGCACCCTGAAGCCTAACAGGTAAAACCTTGAATGTGGAAATCATAACTCTCCAAATTGAGAAACTGAGACATAATAGAAGGGCAAAATGAGAGTTCAGGTATCCCAAGTGCAGATAGGGAAATGCGTTATAAGAAGATCACATCATTAGTCTGGACTCTTGGGGCTTTTTGCTTTATGTTTCATTTGTTCCGATGTTGAGAACTAGAATTAAAGAGTGTGAATTATAGGAAAACTTTCCAGGATCAGAATCTAGTAATCGTGGTAGAATTGATAGGGGAGACAGGTGCTTGATGAGCACAGTGTAATCTGAAATAGCCCTTTCCCTCATAGGAGACATTTTCTATTTCTTCTCTTTGTATTGGGTGGAAAAGGGCAAAGTGTTTCAGCTCCTGGTGCATTGCCTTATGCTTAGAGAACACTTAAGTGCTTATTTAATTGAGTTGAATTTTATTAATGGAACTTTCAGAGCCAATTACTAGTTCCATTGTGGGTGAAAATATTCATCATTGCTTTAAGTCTCCACCATACCTCTCCAAACTCAGGACGTGAATTTAGGGGCAAGTTTTATGATGTGGGTATCTTACAGTTCAAATGGGGAAATTGGTCACATCTAAAAGCAAACAGCCTTGTGAAAGATCTCTGTCCGAGTTGTTCGTTCTTGATAAATGACAAGGGGAATGCCTGGAGCCAGTAATGATTCCAGCATTAAGGAAGTCTTACTATACCCTCAGGGAGAGGGATACTTTCATTGGGTGAGTAGTTGGAAATCCCAAGTATGTGTGCTATAATAATATCTGAGTACCTGAGTAATGTCCCCTATAGGCAGATGTAAAAATGAGTATACTTTTGGGGCACCTGAGTGGTTCAAATAGTTGGGCATCTGCCTTCAGCTCAGTCATGGTCTTGGGGTCCTGGGATCGAAACCCGCATCAGGTTCTCTGCTCAGCGGGAAGCCTGCTTCTCCCTCTCCCTCTACTACTCCCTCTGCTTGTGCTCTCTTGCTCTCTGTGTCAAATAAATAGATAAAATCTTTTTTAAAAAATGAGTATACTGGGGCACCTGTGTGGCTCAGTGGGTTAAGCCTCTGCCTTCGGCTCATGTCATGGTCTCAGGGTCCTGGGATGGAGCCCCGCATCAGGCTCTCTGTTCAGTGGGGAGCCTGCTTCCCCATCTCTCTCTGCCTGCCTCTCTGCCTACTTGTGATCTCTGTCAAATAAATAAATAAAATCTTAAAAAAAAATGAGTATACTTTTATTATTTGCCTCAAACATTACATTCATCTCTATGGGATGTGCACAGTGACCAACGCTCATTTAAATGCTAACGTCCTGTTTCAGCTTGTTGAATTCTGAAAAAGCAATCTAGGATGGTGTTCTGGTGAGTTACCCTTTAAGATAGCATTATTGTCTTTATTGTTATTAACAAAATGTATTACTTACATTTAAGGAGTTTGAAATTTAGTGAGCTAGTTTGTATCCTATTATATATGCCTCTCTGTTTTAGCAGTTTTGACATTGAAATGTAACTATTTGAAACCTCTGTAACAATCCAAGGGAGGAAGTATATAACACTTCAGGGTGAAGGACAAGTTTTGTTTGCTTTGAGGAACTAGTATGCATCTTCTTCTCTGTTGTTAAAAGAATGTTGTAATAAAAGATCATTGTGTTTCCCTTTTTATTTAGCCTGGTTTCCTAGGTGCTATGTTGGATGCTGAACTATATTTACTGGTTACCATATTTGATTCCTTCTCTCTGGTGGACCTGAACTTTCTTTTACTTTCTGTTACACAGTATATATCTCTTCTTAGAGCCAGTACACATCCATTTGGGGAAGAGAGAAGGTACAAATAAATTCAATTTATTATAACCATTAAACTATTCTCAAAGAGTGAAGATCATGCCCCTCAGCACAATGAGATAGTGCCACGGTCATAATACATACCTGAAAATGTTTTTCGAATAAATGAAGCTCAACAAGGGTTTAAAAATGTTAGGGAGACTATTTGAGAGGGAAAATTAGAGATGCTATCTTGAAAGAGGAGACATTTATGTTAGACTGAGAAATGAATAGAGTTCTGACAGGCAGAGATGGGCTGGTGAATTTTTTAGGGAAGTAAATTGCATGAGCAGAGATGTGGAAACAGAAAGACATGGCCCATGTTCTCATAATGGTGAATGATCCATTTTGGAGAAGCAAAGGGAAGGTGAAAGGAGTGTTGGGAGAGATCCCGACCCACTACGGCTGCTGGAATGGCCATCTTGGCCATTGCTAGCTCTTGTCTCTTTATCATCTTGTCTGGAGTGAAGCTCCAGAGTCCACAAGCCCAACAGTTCCCAGGGCAGGAAAGGGCACACAGGCCATACCCCTCTAGTGTCCTCTCATATCCCGCCCTTGACTCTTAGTCGTTTACTCTAATCCTTTACTTAAAACAACTTAGCCGTGATGTTATTTTAACCCTGCCTAAAACCCAAGCAGTCCAAAGGCTGTCGTGCAACCTTAATTATCTTTAGTTTACTCACCAGGAGGCCCTGAACATAAAGCACATTTGCACCCATAGGAAGCAGACATCCTCTCACAGATAATGGATTATTTCATTACTTGAAGTTGTATGGCTGAAATTTAGACGTAGTTAAAACAAAAGCTTATATTTATTAAGCAGTATGTGCCAAGCACTCTACTAAATACTTAGATTCATGATGTCATTTAGTCCTTATTGCTATCCTTAGTATATGCTCTACTCTTTTATTTCAGTAATAAGGAAAAAAATGGACAGAATTTAGTATTATTGAAGTTCACAGTAGGTGCCAGAGCTGGGATCTCAATCTAGGAAGTCTGACTGCAAAGCATGAGCTCTCAGCCAATACACCGTACTGATTTAAAGAAACACATTAAGGGGTGCCTGGGTGGTGCGGTCGGCTAAGCATCTGATTCTTGGCTTCAACTCAGGTCGTGATCTCAGGAACATGAGATTGAGCCCTCCATCAGGCTCTGAGCTCAATAGAGTCTGCTTAAGACTCTTTCTCCCTCTCCCAGTGTCCCTTCCCCCTGCTTGCTCTCTCTTTCTCAAATTAATCAAACAATCTTTAAAAAGATAAAGAAGCACATTAAGAAAGTGTGAGAGATGAAATGTTGTTCCATGTTCAATAGATGATAACCAAAAAAGGATAGTGTTAATAGGCTTTTATATTTAAGATTTCATGAACTGAGTGGCCAGGGACTCCTTAAGGCCCTTGTCATTTCAATATATAAATTAAAAATTATCTCTGAATGCCTTTAGATAGGGCATGCACCCTTCTTTTCATGCATATCCCATATCAGCCCACAAATCTATGGCATTGGTGAATATGTTATATTAGTTCAGAATGCATTGACTGTATTGGCTCAGAATGCAACTCCAGTCATGCTGTTCTCTGTTTGAGTCAAGGAAAAAGAGGTATGATACCAACCATGCAGGTCCTTTTTTATTAGGGAAGGAAGACCTTTCCTAGAAATCCCTACAGGACATTCCCCCTATGTCTGCTGAGCTAGAACTAGGCAGCTTGGCCTTCCTTCACTGCAGAAAAGGCTAGAAAGCTAAGGAATATGACCTTCATGGTGAGCTTAGATTAATCAAAATCCTCTGCCTAGAGCTGCATGCATTGGCTCCCCAATCAAAATTGGGGTCCTGTTAGCAAAGAAGAAGGGGGGGTGAGTTTTTGAAAAGTGACTGAAAGAGAGTATTTGTCACCCTCATATTCTTTAAAATTCTGATTGACTACATACTACCCTCAACCTTCACTACCTCACAGTGGAATGATTCATCAGGATAAGCTGACTGCTGCAACAAAATCCTCAAAATTTCAGTGGCTTAATTAGTTACTTTTTCACATTGCAGTCCAACATGGTGAGTTGTTTCTCCTTGGGGTTGCTCAGGGATCTCGATCCTTTCATCTTCTATTGCCATCTTCGAATTCCAGCCCCAGGATCCCCCTGGAAGGAGGAGAGTGTAGGGAAGGCACACAATGCTTAACTGTCTGGTCACCACATTGGACGCATTCCATTGCGAGAACTAGGAAATGCTGTTTGGCTGTGTCTCTAGGGAGAGGAAGTGGTGAGCATCTTGTCAGCTTCTTTCATACTCTGGCTGATTGAAATTTAATTGTCTTGAAGACAGCTGACAGATGGATAAAGGGATTCTTTACAAATGTGAAAAGCAAGTTTCACAAAGTTATAAATAAATGAGACTTACTATCTCTTGTTATTTCTCAAAGATATTTCACGTCATAATTCTTTTTTATAGACAGTTAAAATATGGATAGTAAAGTTTCAAGTATATTTCCAAAAAGCCTTCCCTGACCTCTCCAGATGACAAGCAACCTGCTGTATTTACTTCTGTGTGTGCTGCTCCTTGGCTTTAATTGGTTGGCATGAATCTCACTTGGCTGTTAAACTCTCAGGGGCACAGACCATGTATAATGCATCTTTCAATCACCGGGGTTTAATGCCTACAAGATAACTAATGATTTTGTGGGACTAAATGACTGATTAAATGGATAAATGCATGAATGAATGTATTGACAGTAGTATAACTTTAATTCAGACTAAAAGGAGAAAGGCTAGTTTTGAATTCATAAAAATTTTGATTTATAGAATTTTCATGAAAATATTTTTTTATCTGCAACATAAATGATCATTTGACTAGCTTCTCACAAATAATTAACATTATAATAGTGGTATCTAGTTGTATACAAATGATTATGTGGCAAAAATCTTAAAATTTTTTCAAATATAATACTATATGTTAACTAACTGGAATTAAAATAAAAACTTAAAAAAATTTTTTTTCATAAATAGATTAAGCATACAGTTAAATCTGAGTGGTCCTGAATTTCACCTGTGTGGAGAATAGGCTAGTGAGATTTTTATTTCACTAGTAATATTTGTATATTTACTATTTTAATTTTTTATTCATTAACTCAACCAATATTCAATGAGTTCCTATTCAAAGAGAAGGTAATTATACACATACTAGTATATAATTATATAATTGTATGATTTTTATAATTGGGATAAGGGCTACAAAGGCAAAGAGTAACAAGAGTGCATGTAAGAAGTTTTTGAGTACCTACTGTCTTTATTGAGATGAAAAGGAAGAATGACACAAAGGTAGAGAAGAGTTGCAGTAAGAACCCTTCACAGTGTGAAAGGGGTTCAGGAAGGACGCTTGACACATGGGAGGAACTGAGAAAGAAGGTCAGGGCTGCCTGGACTGGGGAGAGGCACAGAGGTAGGAAAGGGTCAGACTCTGGACCTCACAGGCCATGTTAAGGCTTTGGACCTTGCTTTAATCCATTAGCTCATGTGATTCAAAAAAGAAAAAGGCAAAGTACTGTTTAAGATGGCATCATACAATAAAACTTTCAATAAGAAAACATTTTTGAATAAAATGTACAAATACAATAAGTACAATTTTTATTTCTAAATTAAAAAAATACCACCCTTATGGGGTGCCTGGGTGGTGTGATGGGTTAAGCTCCGTCTCTTGGTTTCAGCTCACTTCGTGATCTCAAGGTTGTGAGATTGAGCCCTGCCTGGGGCTCTCTGCTCAGCATGAATCTTCTTGGATGTCTCTCTTCTTTTCCCTCTGCCCCTCCCCACCTCAAATAAATAACACTTGGAACAATGGTGAAAAATTTTTTGGAACTGTTGGTTATGCATCATGAAGGAAGGAAAAGAAACTAAGATTGACAGAAAGGTGATGGGAGATGGATTTAAATAAGTGGGGGGGCAGGGAATAGCTCAATCTCACTTTTTAAAAATTATTTTATTTTATTTATGTGTGTGTATCTGTGTGTGAGGGGTGGGGGGAGAGACAATCAGACTCCACACTGAACGCAGAGCCCAATGGAGGGCTTGATCCCATGACCCCGAGATCATGACCTGAGGTGAAATCAAGAGTCAGAGGCTTAACCAACTGACCCATCCAGGTGCCCTTAATCTCACTTTTTATTTTTTATTTTTTTATTTTTTAAAGATTTTATTTATTTATTTGACAGACAGAGATCACAAGCAGGCAGAGAGGCAGGCAGAGAGAGAGGAGGAAGCAGGCTCCCCGCTGAGCAGAGAGCCCGATGCGGGGCTCGATCCCAGGACCCCGAGATCATGACCCGAGCCAAAGGCAGCAGCCCAACCCACTGAGCCACCCAGGCGCCCCTAATCTCACTTTTTAAATCAGAATAATTTCCAGATGACTTAAAGCTATCAAAAAACAATAGCTAACATTAATTTAGCTTATACTATGTGTCAAGCCCTGATTTAAGCATTTTTTATTATATTGTACATGTTTTACTGATTCCATCCTTAGAGCAGCCCTATAAATTAGGAGTTATTTCCCCCCCAATTTTAAGACAATGGACACCTTGCTAGAGGCACTAAAAACCTCAGCATTCTGGCTCCAGAGTTTGTGTCCTTTTTTTTTTTTTTTTAAGATTTTATTTATTTATTTATTCAAGAGAGAGATTGAAAGCACGAGTGGGGGGAGGGTTAGAGGGAGGGGAAGAGGCAGATTCCCTGCTGAGCAGGGATCCCAAGGAGGAGCTCAATCCCAGGACCCTGGGATCATGACCTGAGCTGAAGGCAGACACTTAACTGACTGAACCACCCAGGCATCCCCAGAGTTTGTGTTCTTATCCATCACACACATATTCTCTTTAAAACTTCAAGGAAAAAGCAAAGGTAAATATTTATATGATATTAATATAGGGAAGATCATTCTAAACATGATTATAAAGCCAAAAGCAAAGGAAAAAAATTGATAGATTTGACTACATGAATATATTTATTTAAACTTTTACATTTCCCCTAAATATCCAAAACAAAAAAAATATATATAAGCAAGAAGAAAAAATATTGTCAGTGTATATAAAAGAGTGTTAATATTCTTTGTATATAAAGCATTCTTGAGTCAGTGAAAAAGAGCAAATCCACTAAAAGAAAATGGTATAGAGGTCAACAAACTGGTCCTGGACTAAAACCAATCCACCATGTGTATTGAAAGTAAAGTTTTGTTGGAGTATGGCATGTACATTTGTTTGCATATTATCTATGTTTGCTTTTGAGCTACAACTCAGAATTGAATAATTGTGTCAACAAAGCTTGCACTGTTTACTATCTGATCCTTTATAGAAAAAGTTTCCTGACCTCTGATTTGGAGAAATAGCCACCTTTGGTGGTCTTGAAAACAATGTAGAGTCTTTTTCCTTTGGAAGGCTTTGGATGGCCAAAGAATGGAGTAGTTGGTCTCTTAAGATCACTCCCTCACCTCCATCTGGTTTCATCTTGAACTCATCTTGGGTTGAATTATTTCACGGGAATGCCTGTGGACATCTGTTTTTTTCTTATGTATTTATTTTGATTGGATGTGTGCTCCTACCTTTTAACTCTTCTCTCTACAGCACCAGCTCTTCCATGGTAAACAAACCGTAGAGTTCTCAGTGTTTTCAAGGCATATTCTCTGGCTTTCCTCACTACTTGACTCTCCAACCATCCACTTTTCTCTGCTCTTACATCCAGGTTGTTGACTTTTACTGAAGAAATTCACACAGCTAGGGCAATTGATAACAGCTACATTTATGGTCTCTCATCTCTGCTAGGAATTCTGTCCTGAAATCCTGCCTGATCCCAAATGAGCTCCTCCCCAATTACATCTAACAGCTGGCCTGCCTAAACTTCTTCTCTTATTTCAACACTCCTGTTCCCCTGCCAGCTCTCTGAAAATGAACTTGCCTTCTACGTCACAGATGAAAATGACGTCTTTCTGCAATAAATACAAGGTCCCAACCTCTTCTGATTCCCTGGAGTGTAGAGGCCATCTGTGATACCTTCCTCCCACTTTATCTTCAACATTTTGTCTCTAAACTCTTTTCTTTCCTAGCTTATAAATTAATCTGTGCTTTCTACAAAAAAGTGAAAGAAGGAAGGAAGAGAAGGAGGCAGAAAGGAAGGGGAAAAGAAGAGATTAAGAGAGAAAGAGAGGGGCGCCTGGGTGGCTCAGTGGGTTAAGCCGCTGCCTTCGGCTCAGGTCATGATCTCAGGGTCTGGGATCGAGTCCCGCATCGGGCTCTCTGCTCGGCAGGGAGCCTGCTTCCCTCTCTCTCTCTCTCTCTCTGCCTGCCTCTCTGTCTACTGGTGATCTCTCTCTGTCAAATAAATAAATAAAATCTTTAAAAAAAGAGAGAGAGAAAAAGAGAAAGATGAGATAAAGACAAAGAGAGGGAAGCTGGAAGGAGGAAGAAAGGAGGAAAAAAAGAAAAGGCAGAAAGGAAGATTTTTGATCTTCCTTTAGGTCTCACACTCCTCATCAGTTGGCCTTGCACATCTCTCTTTCCCTTCACAGCTCAGCTTCTGAACACATGCTCTGTATTTGTTACTGTTTCCTCACACAGGATGTTATATGATTTAGTCTCCTGTGAAGCCCATGAAGGTGTCCCAGCCAAGTTTTTCCCTTCTATTCCTGTCCTGTTGGGCTCATTTGAATTTATGATACAGTTGACTGACTGTTAATTAATTAATTCATTCTTTTTTTTTAGAATCTAGGGTGGAGTAGAGGGGCAGAGGGAGTGAGAGAATCTCAAACAGACTCCCAAGTAAGGAACCCCACGTGGGGCTGGATCTCACAACCCTGAGATCATGACCTGAACTGAAATCAAGAGTTGGACACTTAATTAGCTGAGCCACCCAGGTGTCCCTTAACTCATTCTTAAAACCTGCTTTACTTTCTTTGTTGACACTACTCTCTTTTGGCTTCTCTTTTTCTTCTCTCTCTCTCTTTTTTTTTTTTTCCTTAAGTGCTCTGCATGCTGCTACTCATTTTTCCACCTCTTAAATAGCATTCCATCTTTAGTCTTCCATTACATATTCTCTAGGCAATCTCATCTCTATTCTAATGACTCACAGATATCTATCCCCGGACTAGATCTTTTTGCAGAGTTCTCCATCAAGTGCCTACTGGAGTATCTACCTGCCTAGATGTCCTAATGTCATTTCAAACTGAACATAGCAAAATTCAGCTCCCCATGACCCCTGTCATGCCATGCCATACTGTACCCTGTCATAATTACATGAACCACTGTACCATAATATGCTGTGTTGTCTAACTGCCCAAGTCCATTTGGAGCTTCTTAAGAGCAAGGACCACATGTTTCATCTCTATATCTTCAATGTTCAGTACATTGAGATTGTTGAGTAAATGTGTGAGAGAATGGAAGTAATGGAGATAAGTGAAAACAAGAAAGGATGGAACTTATTTCGGATTGAAGTGTTCCCAGCAGAAATCATAAATAATCCATCAGTAGATTGTCTTCTGAAATGAACTGAGTCTGGGAAGTTGGCTGGATGATGAAGTATTGAAAACATTCTCCTTACTCTAGAGCCTGTCAATAAAACACAACAAAAACTCATGAGCTTGTTGAAACTGACAAAGTAGCTATGACAGATGATTTCTTATTTAGTACTTAAGCTGTTTAGGCTTGTAGATTGTAGGATAGTAAGGCTACAACAGCATTCTCCTTACAATATGAACTTTAGCATAAACATCGAAAATTTTACATTTAGCACTGAGCAGTTTTACCTGGTACCTGAATTCTTGGTACTTGGTGGCACTGAGAACACTTAGTATAAAATGTTCTGGGTGTAAAATGTTCTGATATCAAGTATTCTTTGAGTGTTTAAGTCAGAATAGTAATCCTTGAACAGTTTGTTATACCAATTACAAAAATATACAAGAGAGAAAACACCAGTCACCTTGTATTATAAAGAGAAATTATGTCCTCAGAGTCCAGATTTTAATTACTAAGGAAGCAATCAAATGTCATAAAGAAAAGATATGTATGCCATGCTTAGACCAGAAACTCAGTTTCTGAGTTTAAAACTCAGATTATCTTAATGCTAATAGTAATGTTTTACTAGTCAAGACTTTTAGAAATTTAAAATTAATGAACATGAATTTTAGTCACATCAGAATAGTAATACTTCCTATACAACTGAACACATATTCTATAAAGTAATTATATATATCTAAATATTTGTCAGAAAGAATTTTCTGACAAAGATTTTTTATAAAAATCATTCACAGTGTAAATCTTCCATTGGTGAAAAAGTATCATTAATATATTAACAAACCCAATGTTTAAAGTAATACTAACAAGGCAGTTTACCTCATCACTTCAGACCCTTCCTTGTTTAAATTAAATATAATGTTTTAGAAAATTTGGGAAGTAGAGAAAAAGGAAATCTATAATTCTATTGATTTCATATAGCTTTTTGCAGAAATATTTTTCATAATTGTAATTATATATGTAATTTTGTATTCTTTTAAAATTAGTATTTCTTTCATGAATATTTTTCTGTGACGCTACTAAATAATTATGATTAGCATTTTTTAAGGCAGCCTGATACTATTGCTATACTATAATTTATTTAACCATTTACTTATTGGGTAATTTAGATGAGATACAATTTTTTAGTTGGTGCTTATAGACCCTCTTCACCATACTTTGTACTTTTTTCTTATGGTAGATTTCTAAAAGTAAAATTGCTTGAATTGAAAGTTAAACTTTTAGAGACATAATAGCATAAAGATCTCCCAACAGATTTTTGAATTTATAGTAACCCCTGTAATATAAGAACAGCAATTTTATTGCTAATTTAGCAGTATTTTAAAGAGTCTTTATTGGTTATTTTGTTTTGTTTTAGATAATAGACTGTTTTTTAGAGTAGTTTTAGGTTTACAGGAAAATGGAGCAGAAAGTACAAAGAGGGGCGGGCATTTGGGCATTTGGGTGGCTCAGTCATTCAAACACTGCCTGCTTTCGGCTCAGGTCATGATCCCAGAGTACTGGGATCAAGCCCCACATCAGGCTCGCTCTCTCTCTCTCTCTCTCTCTCTGTCAAATAAATTAATTAAATCTTAAAAAAAAAAAGTACAGAGGGTTCACAGATACTCCTCTGTACTCTTTCCCATGGTTTCCCCTATTATCAACATCTTTCATTAGTGTAGCACGTGTGTTACAATTGATGAATAAATATTGATATTTTTATGATGTTTTTCTGAAATATATTTTTTAATTTTTATTTTTATCATTTTTGTTTTTAATTTTTTCATTTTAATTTTTAAATTAACTTTTTAACTTTTATTTTTAATAAATATTTATATCTTATTATTAACTAAAGTTCATAGTTTATGTTACAATTCATTGGTTTTTACAGTTCTACAGATTTTAACAAATGTGTAATGTCATGTATCAACCATTGCCATATTGTACAGAATGTTTGACTGCCCTAAAAATCTACACTTATCCATCCTTCCACAAGCCACTGGCGACTACTCTCTCTGTAGTTTTACCTTTTCCTGAATGCTGGATAGTTGTCATCATATGTTAGGTAATCTCCTCAAATTGGCTTTTTTCGTTTAGCAGTAAGCATTTATGTTTCCTCCATGTCTTGATAGCTTGTTTCTTTTTGTCACTGAAAAATATTCTATTGTATGGATGTACCACAGCTTATCCATTCAGCTTTTGAAGAACATCTTGGCTGCTTCTAGTTTAGGCAATGATGAATAAAGCTGTTATAAACATTTGTGTGCAGGTTTTTTTTTTTTTTTGTGGACATACATTTTCAACTCACTTGGGTAAAGTAAATGTTTTCACATCTACCTGTTACGGTTTTATGCATGTATTCTCTTCTATCTCTGAAGGCATTTATAAATAAATGTTTAATCACTTTTTTTCCCCCTGTGGAGTCTATTTCCCCAAGTTGCTTTTGTTTATTTTGACTCCTGTATTCTATGTTTGAGGTTTTCTACAGTTGTTTGGTGTTCCTGGCTGTGTGCTCTTATTTCAGAGCTGTGCCTGCTAACGCTGATAAGAAGCTTGATCCCAGGGTGCGTCTTGCTACCTATTTCACTATTTCACTAAGAAAAACTCACTGTTATATGTTAAGTCTTTCCTCTTGGACTGGTTAGATTCTCCAGAGTGAAATCTTCTAACCTCCTGCCTTGATACTATAGGACTGGTTGCCATCTTTCTGGAAGCTGAGTTGGAGAAGTCTGGAGGTGGGTAGACTCTGGTTTCGGTATATAACAGGTTCATCTAATCTCTCTGTTTGCAGAATGGTACCCCCCACTTTCAACTGTGCTTGTCTAGCTTTCTATAGAATCAGGGAGATATAGTTGCCTACTTGGACTTGGAAAGGATCTGGGGATTTGTCTGATTCTTAAAAGAAAATTCCAGTTAATCCTCCTGTTTGTAGCCTCACCTTTATCCTCATACCTGAAAACTAACGTGGCAGTGCCTTGGGGAGAGATATGTGGCTTACTGTGTAAACTGGTTGTTTCTTAGCTTAACTTGGGATTCAACTTTTTTAATGCTGTGAGGTCATCAGCTTATCCATCTGCTTAAAAATTTTGTTGCTGATCCTTTGCTTCTGTTCTCTCTTGTCCTTACAAATTCATGCCTTAAAAAACCCCTGTACTACTATCATATGATCTCCCTGATATGGGGAGGTGGAGATGCAACATGGGGGGGTTAAGGGGGTAGGAGAAGAATAAATGAAACAAGATGGGATTGGGAGGGAGACAAACCATAAGTGACTCTTAATCTCACAAAACAAACTGAGGGTTGTTGGGGGGAGGGGGGTTGGGAGAGGGGGGTGGGGTTATGGACATTGGGGAGGGTATGTGCTATGGTGAGTGCTGTGAAGTGTGTAAACCTGGCGATTCACAGACCTGTACCCCTGGGGATAAAAATATATGTTTATAAAAAATAAAAAATTTAAAAAAACAAAAAACAAAAAACCCTGTACTATACTTTTAGTTGGGTTTTGGTAGGAAGTGAAAGTAAATTCATTTGCACAATCTGCCATAGTTATGTGAAGTTCTTATACATCCTTTTAAAAACAGAAATCAAAACCAAAACCTTTCTCTATAGGCGGTAGATGCTAATTGGTTAAAATTTTCAGGAAAAAAAATTTTTTTTTTAAAAATTAATTAATATTTTCTGTAAAGGGACGACTGCGTAAAATTTTGATGCGTGTCCATTCTGACTTTTTGGTGTAAATACATAAACATCTGATTTCTTTTTATTATTTTTTTCATTTGTGTAAAAAATGCAATTGTGTCTATAAAGCTAGCAGATCAGTGGTGAAGGGAGGGGAGTTGGGAGTGGGGATTGGCTGCAAACAGATAGGAGGGAACTTTGGGGGGTAATGGACATGTCCCAAACCTGAATTGTGGTGATGGTTGCTTGGCTCTATAAATTTACTAAAAACTATTGGTAGGTATATTTTATAGTATATAAATCATGACAATGGATTTGCTTTAAAAATTCCACACTGACTAGCAAAAACAAAAACATGATTTTATCACACCATACATCTTTTTTTACTTAAAAATATATTATGGACAACTTTTATGTCAAAAATTTATACCTATAAAACAAAATCATAAGTGTATAATTAACAAAATGTATTTCTCCCAGCTCTTTTCCCATCACCTTGCAAAATATCATAGAAGATCCCACTTTCATAATACATTTTATGTGTGCTTTTTTTACATTCTTGTTCATAGATTTATATATTGATGCATAGTTGTAACTATTACATACAGTTTAGCACTGTAATTATAAAACAGTATTCTAATCACTTTTCCATATGCTACATAATACTTCATAGGGTACATGTGTCATGCACTAATAACCATATCCCTGTGTTTGAGCACTCAGACTGTTTCAGGATTTCTGTTGTTAAAAATAATGATGTAATAATGATAACTTTATGCATATGGTTTTTTCTTTTCCTTTTTTTTTTTTTAATTCTTTCCTTAGGATAAGGCCCTAGGAAGCCTCTATTGCTCTTGAACAAACATAAGTAACTTTAGAGTTAAATAAAAAATTGGCTTGTATATAATTCCCTTTAGATGTATATCAAAAGATTCTTTGTGAGATCCTACCATTTGTTATTATTACCTTCTAAGTTGTTCTTTATTATGGCCTTTGATAGTTTGCTGAACATATTTTATTTTTTTAATCAGATATACTTATTTGAAGTGAAGACAGGTAGGAATTTTGTGAAAAAAACCCGATATTATTTTCTCTAGTGGAAAGGCATCAGCAACCTCACAGTGTTTTCATCCTATTTAAACTTTACAAATGGAGGAGTTTACAGTACAAACTTAACAGAACCTACCTTGAGTTTGGTGACCTCAGATTTCTAATGTCTATTCTTCTTAACTAATTGTCTGTATGGAGATATCACATCACTGATTTGCAGCTGTGCTTTACTGGATATGCTGAGAAGCCTTCTTTTAAGTTGAAATGTTAGTTAAAAAAATTTAAGTTAACATTAATGGATTAATTATGAATGGCTCCCACAGGGCCAAGTGGGAAGGTGATGAGGTGTTCTGGGGAAGGCTCCAGGAGTTCTCAGAATCCAGGAAATACAGTTTACCCATACTCAGGTCACTGGAGGCAGGCCGTCTAGGGATTTTGTTCTTCTGAAATGACCAATCACCCACAGACTGAATTACTGGCTTTAGGACACTGTGCTCAATGGATGACTTAGATGGTAGGATTTCAGGAAGCCCAAGGTCAAGTTAGTTCCCAAGGAACAATGCATGTTTTTTATAACCTTCCCTGCACTTCCCTTTGTGCTATAACCAGGGCATGACAGCTGAGACCTTGTCACCAACACTTTCAAATATAATTTAAAAAGATTATCCTAATGTTAAAGCTAGCCCCCTCCTTGGTAAATACACCCCCTTCTCTCCCCTCTTTAGTCCTTGGGTGGCCTCAAAACCCAACATCAAGGGCAGAGGGCATTCCATTTTCTACCCTTTGTGTGTGTGATGCCTATCAGTCCTTCACCCCCCCACTCTATTTTACCCCCTAATTGGTTCAAAGGCCTGTTTTTGTTTTTGTTTTTTAAAAACAGCTTTATTGAGGGATAATTTACATACCATGAAATTCACAAATTCATGCATGGTTTCTGGTATTTGCACAGTTGTGTGACTATCACCATGATCTATTTTAGAACATATTTATCACCCCAAAAAAGAAACCCATATTCATTATCAGTTAGCTGCATCCTACCCCCCAAATCTCCTAGCCCCTAAGTAATCACTAATGTATTTTCTATCACTATAGATTTATCACTATAGTCTAGACATTTCAGATAAATGGAATCATATGTGTGACCTTCTGTGACTGTCTTCTTTCACTGAACATAACGTTTTCAAGCTTCAGCCATGTTGTAGCATGCATTGGTATTTCATTTTTTTCATTGCCAAATACTATTATTTTGTATGGATATACCACATTTTCTTTATCCATTCATCAGTTGATGGGAATTTTGAGTTGTTTCTTCTGTTTATCTATTATAAAAAATGCTTAATGCTGCTACATACATTTGTGTACAAATTTTGTGTGAATGTGTTTCATTTTTCTTGGTGTATACCTAGGACTGGATTTGCTGGGTCATATGGTAACTCTATGTTTAACATTTTAAGAAACTAGCACACTATTTTCCACAGTTACTGTACCATTTTAAGTTTCCACCAACAGTGTATGAAGGTTGCAATTTTCCAACATTTTTATTGTCTGCCTTTTTAATTTTAGTTACACTAATGGATATGAAGTATCTTGTTGTGGTTTTGATTTCCATTGTCCTACTGGCTAATGACGTTGAGCATTTTGTATGTCTTTCTTGGAGAAGTATCTGTTCAAATCTTTGCCCATTTTTTGATTGGACTACTTGTCTTTTTTTGTTGAATTGTAAGAATTCATTACATATTCTGACAATAAGGCTTTTAACACATACATGATTTACAAATGTTTTCTCCCGGGGTGCCTGGCTCAGTAGGTTAGAGCCTCTGCCTTCGGCTCAGGTCATGATCCTAGGGTCCTGGGATCAAGCCCTGCATTGGGCTCTCTGCTCAGCAGGGAACCTGCTTCCTCTACTCTCTCTCTCTGCCTGCTTCTTTGCCTACTTGTGATCTGTCAAATAAATAAATAAAATCTTTAAAAAAAAAAAACAACAAATGTCTTCTCCCAGTCTCCCATTCTATGGGCTGTCTTTTCATTTTCTTGATAGTGTCCTTTGAAGCATAAAGGTTTTTAATTTGATGATTTCAAGTTTATCTGTTCATTATTTTGTTGCTTGTGCTTTTAGTTTCATGGCTTAGAAAGCATTGCCTAAGCCAGGTCACAGAGATTTACACCTATGTTTGCTTCTAAGAGTTTCATAGTTTCAGCTTTTACATTTAGGTCTATGATCCATTTTGAGTCAATTTTTATGTATAGTATAATATAGGGGTTCAACTTCATTCTTTGTATGTGGATATGTAGTTGTTTTGGCACCATTGTTGAAAGATTCTTCTTTCTCAAGTGAATTACCTAGATTTCATTATCAAAAATCAATTGACCATAAAGGTTAGGTTTTTTTTTTTTTCCTGAACCCTCAGTTGTATAAATTGATTGATCTATATGTCTACATTTATGCCACTAGCACACAGTCATGATTACTGTAGCTTTGAGTTACGTTTTGAAATTGGAAGTATAAGTCTTCTAATTTTGTTCTTTTTAAAGATTGTTTTAGCTATTTCTGGCCCCTTGAATGTCTATATTAATTTTAGGATCCATGTGTCACTTTCTGCTAAAAAGCCAGCTGTGGTTTTCATAGGAATTGCATTGAATTTGGAGATCTCAAGGCCAATTTTGTGTGGTTGCTTGGAGCACCCAAATGGTATTTTATGACTCTGCCTTCCTTGTTCTTCTCTTAGAAGACAGAGTTATTATTGCCCTTAGTCCTGAAGAAAAGCCTCCTTAAGCCATCTGTTCATTATGAATGAATATATCCATTCATATAAATATTAGTGATTGTGTTTTTTCCTGTCTGTTTATTCTTATGTGAAATGAGTTCAGTAAGTGTACTTATGTCCTAAAAATGTTGTGAACATTAAAAGGGAGAATCCATCTGAAGCACTCAGCAAGCACTCAATAAATGTAATCCACAGTAGTAACACTTGTGCTCCTAGGCATCTTTGTATCCATATCGATTCTTGACATCCTTCATGCATTGATCTCATCTCCCACTACTCTCTCATGTATGATCTATGCTTCAGGATAACCCACATCCATCTGATTCTCAAAAAGCCAGTGTTCTTCCAATTACATTGAGAGATGTTTGGTAGATTAAAACATAGAAAAGTAAGAGGAATATTTGCAATATGTAGGAAAAAAGGGATTTTCTATTTTAAAAACTTTATGGAAAAAACATAATTTCTAGGCTCTAAGATGAAGAAATAGCTGATGGATTTTTTTTTTAATTCTTAAAAAATTCAGTAGATATTCTTTCTTGGTAGACCAGGATTCCCATGACTTGGAACCTGTTTGGAGCTAACAGAGGAGGGCCTAGGAAGTCTGCTGAGATGAAGTGTCAGGAAAAGGAGATTATATGTGTAGCTTTATTTTGTTGTAACCTATATGTCCACATGTTCTACTCCTTGCAGGGAGAGTTTCTTCCCTTTAATACCCAATTAAGTCTTTGGCCCAGTCTGGGCATTCCCCAAGGATCTGATAATCCTAGGTGATACTTACATACTGACATATGCTCTTCTGGCTTGTCACCTCTCACTCTATATAATCTATGTAATCCATAGCTCTTGGATTCTCTATCTCTGATTGACCTGAAGAAGTTGATGTTAATATTTTATAACTAAAGAACCTTGTTAATATTATAGATATAAACCCAAAATTGCTTTGAGTGCACCCTCCTTTTCCTAACATTGGAAATCTGATTTCTTACATTCACTTTTTGAGTTAACAGTCACAAAATACAATATAATCCAGTGGTGAGTGAATGGATTCCTTAGCAATTTACAACTTTTATGAATGATGTAATAGTTTTTAGTACTGTTGCCACAGACTTTGACAAGGATATTCATAGACAGAAAACTAATGAGTTGTGTTGGTGTATGTGTGTGTTTAACTAAGCTCGTGCTCATTTTTTCATTCTCTGCTTAATCCTACTAGTTGTTGTCTTATCTATCCTTTTAAGCTTCTCTCAATGCACTTTATTCCATAAAACCTATCCAGAACCTTCTAGCTAGATATGAGACTATCTCTTTTGAATTTCTGTATAAACAGAGATTTATAAATCTCTCACAGCATCTACTAGAAGTTCACTTTGTGTAATAGTTATTTGTGAACCTACCTTATTGCCCTGCTAGGTTGTACATTCCTAGAGTCCAGGCTTAAGTGTGTGTTATTAATCTTGGTATAACTTCATCTCCTAATACAATTCTTTGAATATAGTGGGTGCTTAAATATGTTTGTTAAATTCCATTTCTAGATGGAAGGAACTTGGCCAGCCACCAAATTAAACAGGCAACCATTTTTGTGTACTTGACTGGGGGATCTCATCAAGAATTTCCAACAGCTTACTGTCCTTGCGCACCTAACCTGGACATTGGTTTAGTACCTGGGCACTGGGATTTATAATTCATGTAAAGCATAGTGGTCACAGTCCTCTTACAGATAAGGAGATAATGTTGATGGATCTACACTACTGATGAATCTGTACTACATGTTATGTGTAAAAGAACAGACTAACTAGAACTTCTCAAAATGTCCTCAGGGTTCATACCATTAGGAGCACTTATTTAAATTTTTCTTTTGATACTTTAAGCACACCTGCCTGAAGTTAATTAATAGCTACAACATCTCCTTCAAAGAGTGACTGAAAACTTAGAGAATGGTTGGGAGGGGAGGGACCCCAGATAGACTTACCCTATATTAATTTCCATGCTATAGTAACATTGTCATCTAGTAGAATTCCAGTAGGCAGAATTACAGCTAACCCATGTATGTAATAGATCACTATGTTTGTCTAGAGTAGGTTCTCTGTGGCTGAGTGTTGTCTTCAATGTTCAGATTCCCTAGAATTCACCATATTGGGTAGGGGAGACTGTGCCCTAGGAGCCTCAAAAGACAGCAGTTAATAAATAGATCAGTGCTTCTCAAACTATATGTGGTAAAGCACTGGTTTATTTTCTTTTCAATTCGGGTAGACTAATAATTTTATAAAATACAATAAGCATAAATAACTAGAAAACGAAAACTTAAAAAAAAGATTTTATTTATTTATTTGACAGACAGAGATCACAAGTAGGCAGAGAAGCAGGCAGAGAGAGGGGTAAGCAGGCTCCCTGCCGAGCAGAGAGCCCAATGGATGGATGCGGGGCTCAATCCCAGGACCCTGGGACTACGACCTGAGCTGAGGACAGATGCTTTAACCCACTGAGCCACCCAGTCACCCCTAGAAAATGAAAAATTTTAAAAAGACATGTAAAACACAACCCCCAATTTTTGAATGTTGGATTCAACGGACATAAAATTACTCTCTCAAATTGTGGTTCTGTACTTACCTGATCAGTCCGTGGACCATACTTTGAGGAGCATTGGTTTAGAGAATGGACTGTCCTGAAATGGCCACACAGGATTTTGGATTACCTGTGCGTGGAGTTCGTTTAGAGGTCTGTTTGATTACACTGAATGCTCTGGGGAGTGCCTGGTTGGATTAGTCTGTGGAATACGCAACTCTTGCTTTCAGAGTTGTCAGTCTGATCCCCATGTTAGGTGTAGAGATTACTTAAAAATAAAATCTAAGGGCACCTGGCTGGCCTAGTAGGAGGAGCGTGTAACTCTTGATCTTAGGGTTGTAAGTTTGAGTCTCATGTTGGGCATAGAGATTACTTAAAACTTTTAAAAAAAATCTTAAAAAAATAAAATAAGCTGACCTTCTAAAAGATCAATTATATGAAACTTTTTTGGGTGTGAGTTTTTTGTTTGTCTGAGAAATAGAATAGAATAATAAATAGTCACACATACAATTTTTTCCCACACCAGGATGTAGAACAAGAACTCATACACATTGTTCGAAAGAACTGCATACTCCACACACGATTGGCACTCTCTGAATGTTAAATAATAACTCCTTGGGGAAGGGGGAAGTCTTTCATTAAAACAGAGTATAATGTTCATTGCCAGTTGAAACACACATTCCCTAATAAATGAGCCAAATATTTGCAATTGTCTGTTATCATACATTCATATTCCACCCTATCATCCGTTCTTCACAGAAATTATCTTTCCTACATGTTACTAAAAATGAATTTTAATGTAAAATATAGACTCACTATTTTTTGTTCTCTATAGCAGCCAAGTATCTTTTGATCCATTCTTATCTTTAACAAGAGAAATCCTGCCCTTGAATATATTTCTACACCAAGCATGAGATTTAAAAATTACTGTCTTTTCATGTGGGTACAATTGTTAGTCCAGGGAAATGGAAGAAGAGTCCATAAGAGGATTTGACAGTCTTGTGATAAGAAGAAAAGGATATTAAAATCAACTTAAATCTAATCATATGAAATAAGTTAAAATTATTTTAACTTACTGAAAGTCAGTTTAATATTGTTGCTTTTTTTTTTAAATAGACTTTTTGTGTCATGTTAGTTTGAAAATAACCCAAAAGAATTTTTTTTCTCCCAGGTGAGCAAGAAGACTATTCAGAAGAAAAAAAAAAAAAGTTTTGGTGTTTCTTCCATTTGGGGGAAATGGGTATGTGTCTGTCTGTGAAGGGAATTTCTAGAGGTTTCTCATTTCTCCAGTGAACATGTCTGTGCTGTTGCTGGACTGTGGCCAGATTGCTGCTTTTGGACCAAGTATCGCTCCCCTCAGCTAACCAGTCAGCATTGCATATCAATGAGGGGTAGTTTAAGCTCAGTTTTGAAAAATGCCAGTGGGATTATTTCTTCCTTTGCAACAACAAATAAAAATGAAAAGCCTGGGGGCACCTGGGTGACTCAGTTGGTGACTCTTGGTTTTGGCTTAGGTCATGATCTCAGATTCAAGAGATCAAGCCTGACGTGGTCTGGGCTCCATGCTGAGTGTGGAGTCTGCTTGGGATTCTCTCTCTCCCTCTGCCTGTCCTACTGCTTACACTCTTTCTCTCAAATAAATAAATAAAATCTTTTAAAGAAATGAAAAGGCTGCATTTCATTATAATTGAAATGATTGTTGTTTTCACAGTTTGTCTCTGAGCATACATTAGGAGATTTTTGAGAACTGAACTAAAAATATCCCTTTTATATAAGCCTAAGAACTTTAGTATAGGTTCAATTTTTAGATAAACTCTGAGGATACTTGGGAAGTTATATTTAAGAAAAGCAGCCTTCCTGTACTGAGGAGAAGATGAAGAATGTGCATCACACCCTTGGGTCAGAGATTGAGGTACCCATCCGTACATTAACTGAAATGAAACTGCCATTTCTTTGTCCTTCACTTACCTTTCCCTATAGTGGTAAAAATTCATCAGAGGGAGCTTCAGCAAGATATGCTTTTTAGTCTTGGCCTTAATGCATATACCAATTTAAAAAAATACAGGTATCTATTTGAATACTGTGTAAATTACCATTTTGCTGATACTGACTTACATAATGATTTTGTGCAGGTTGACTGTGTTTACTTTGCATCTTGATTTTCATCTACTTGTACTTCGTTTACTTTGCTTCCAGTTCTTGTGCTTGATTTAACATAGGAAGAGGAGCAATCTGTGTTTTTCTGGATGATAACAGTACAGTCACAGTGATACCTGGATTATTTTCTGCTTTATCTTGGAAATTAAATCAAAATTGTATATATTTGTTCACAGGTGATATTTGGTGCTGGTATGCCATTACCATAGCAACAGACTACGTTCTTGGTTCCTACCAATTGCCATTGGTATAATGTGGGAATGGAGGTTTTCCTGTTGAGAATGCATAGGGTTTGTAGAAAATATAAAAAGGGCTCTATTGGAGCTATTCTGTACAGAACCAACAGTTCACTGGCTACAATGACTGACGGGTTGTCAGTGTATACTGGTGTCTTACTGCCTTGTCTGTGATTTCTGACAAATGCTGTGCTGCTACCTCGCTCCTGAGAAATGCAAAAGGTAAAATGGGCTTTGGCCTTGAGAATATATGTGTAAAATATAGTAGCATGAACACTTGCTTTCCTGTCCTACTTCTTCATTCGGTTACCAAATGGATCATTTTAATTACCTTCCAGATATAGCCAAAAAAGAAGACGACTTCCATGAATGTTAATGGTAGCACTATACTCATTTTAAGGATAAAGTAAGTTTTTAGCCTTTATTTTTCAGATAAGTTGTTTTATTTAATATGAAATGTGTAAGTTGTCTTTTCATAATTAAGCCACTCAGTTTGTTTTACCTTGGTATTGCAACACTTTATCTAATGTAAATGTTGTTACTTTAAAATATTATAGTTTATATAAATGCTTATCTAGTACTTAACTACTAGACAGATGGCTCTATTTCTTTCTAAATTGTAATATGGATTTTTTTTTTTTTGGCCAAAAAAAAGTTCATTTGAAACAGAATATCTCAAGTTTATGGTAAAGCTTTACTTAGGCTCAAGACATGTAATGCTTAGCAAACCTGTTTAAGCCAACATTTTTAGCTGCCATTCATATAAAGAGATTTTTTCCCTTTTGAAAGTGTATAATGAACAACATTTGTCCTGCTGTAGAATTTTCTTCCGGCCAAACAGCTTATTCTTTTTTTTTTTTTTTTTTTAAGATTTTATTTATTTATTTGACAGAGAGAGTTCACAAGTAGGCAGAGAGGCAGGCAGAGAGAGAGGGGGAAGCAGGCTTCCTGCTGAGCAGAGAACCCAATGCAGACCTGGATCCCAGGACCCTGGGATCATGACCTGGGCCAAAGGCAGAGGCTTTAACCCACTGAGCCACCCAGGCACCCCAAACAAACAGGTTATTCTTTAAACAAGTTCTCACTATCATTCCATGGTCATCGACTAAAAATGATCTTTAGGCTAATATTCTATCCTATTCAGCCAGGTGATAACATACCATAATCTGGCTCTGTTTCTTCTCTTCTCTCACCACCCCCCAGGCTGTGCCCTAGCTACGCTGAGGACTTGCTCCCATTGTTCCTGAAACCCAAGCATTCTCACAACTCAGTGACTTTGCACACACTGTCCCCTCCACTGGCCTGGAATGAGCTCTCTGCTCCCACTCTCACAGATCTGTTTGCCCGAGGAAAGTCTGACTTGGTTCAGCTCTAGTGTTACCTCTGTGGTGAAGCCTTCTCTGACTCACTGTCACCTCTATGGTAGGGACATCTGAGGCATTTTTCTGTTGGGCACATATCTGTTTCGCCATTACAGAGTAAGTGCTTTTCTCTCTCATGTTCCCAACACCTGGTGCAGTACCAGATACTCAGTGTGTATTGGTTGAATAAATATAGGTGAGAGCTTATAATACATTTATTGTTTATTTCTTTATATTGCTGAAGAAGGGAAGAAGGGAGGAACCATATTGTTACTTAAAGATACTGTGAATATGCTGGCTTTGTATTAAACAACCTGCTGAAATCATGAGTCCACGAACCTCCTACAAAACTGTGAAGCAGGGGAAGTAGTAGCTGGTACCCTAGGCTTCCCTTGTAAAACTAAATTCATGATTTTCACTGGGAACTAAAACTTTAAAGAAAGAGAACAAATTAAGTATAGACTATTTTGGGGTTCAGGGATGGATTATGGAATTTTGGTGGGCTCTGAAACTGCATCCTTTCCTCTGTGTGCAGATATATCTATGTAATGACACCAAAATTTTGAAAGATCTATTAAAAATAACAGAACCCTTGGGGCTCCTGACTGGCTTAGTTAATAGAGCATGTGACTCATGATTTCAGGATTGTGAGTTCGAGCCCCACGTTGGGTGTAGAGATTAGTTAAAAATAAAATCTTTGAAAAAACATAGCAGAACCCATGCTGTGAAATGAGAATCACTGGTCTACATAGTTTATTCTGAATATTTCTGTAATATGAACCATAAACTACATGGGATAGATTTTGATGTTATTTTCAATTTCTCTTCTCCGAAGCCTTAGTGAGTAGCCAGGCAACATTGTTATGATCTGGGTTGAACCCTCTTTGCATTCCACACCACTGACTCTCAAGCCTTCTGTGTGGGGTTATCTGCTGCTAGACAGTCTTAATTACAAATCATGGAAAAGTAGAACAGTCCTTGTTTTTTACTGATTCCCTTGCTCATAGCAAAACTCCTTTCCTCATACCAGATTTCCATAGAAGGCTCTTTTTCACATATTATCCCATAAAAATGCTTTTGCCCACATTATCAGTTAAAGGTGCTGCCATCCTGTGCCTTTTTCTTTTCAGTGGTCTCATGGTCTCATCACTTTTTCTCTCTGTGAGATGAAATGTACTTGTGTACTGTGGTAATAGGAGGGGCGTTTTAAGCCATTTTTGAGAGAAATGCCATTTCCTCTTTATAATTCCAGTTGAAAGTGAATCCCTTATTGCATAGAATCAGATGTCCTGTTTGACACCATTAGCTCTGCTCCAATACCAGTGGCTTCTGGGTATCCCTGTTTAACTTTTCTACACCTAACATCATCTTGGGATGTGTGTCTTTTGGTATGGTGGAGACAAGCGGACCAGAGAAGCTATATCTGTACATGGGTTTTAACTATAGGGCAATATTTGAAAAGTTAAATTATCTGCCAGGGCAGTTTTTAAAAAATTATTATTTTTTTATTTTAATTCCAGTATAGTTAACATACAGTGTCATATTAGTTTCAGGTGTACAATATGGTAGCTCACTCAGGGCTCATCATGATAAGTGTCCTCTTTAATCCCCATCGTCTATTTCACCCATCCCCACACCCACCTCCCCTCTGGTAACTTTCAGTTTGTTCTCTAGTTAAGAGTCTGTTTCTTGGTTTGCCACTCTCTTTCTCTCTTTTTTTTTTTTTCCCTTTGCTCATTTGTTTTGTTTCTTAAATTTCACAGATGAGTGAAATCATAAGGTATTTCTCTTTCTCTGACTTACTGCACTTAGCATTATACTCTCTAGCTCCATCCATGTTATTGTAAATGGCAGGATTTCATTCTGTTTATGGTCGAAAGATATTCTGTTGTATACACATACCACATCTTCTTTACCCATTCATCTATCAGTGGATACTTGGGCTGCTTCCATAATTTGGCTATGATAAATAATGCTGCTATAAACACAGGGGTACATATAACCCTTTGAATTAGAGTATTCTTTGGGTAAATACCCAGTAGTGCAATTAGTGGATTGTAGGGTAGTTGTATTTTTTAACTTTCTGAGAAACCTCCATACTGTTTTCCACAGTGGCTGCACCAGCTTGCCTTCCCACCAACAGTGCACAAGGGTTCCTTTCTCTCCACACCGTCACCAACACTTGTTATTTCTTGTGGTTTTGATTTTAGTTATTCTGACAGATATGAGCTGATATCTCATTATAGTTTTGATAGTTCTGCTAGGGTAGTTTTATGGCAAAATTTCAAAAGACACAGAACTGATGGATTTTACCCAAAAAAGGTGGAAACAACAGAGTGAGAAGGAAACAAACTCTAAGGATGAATATGAATAAAGACAAAGTAGAATGGTTTACTTGGGAAACCTTATTCGGTTCTACGGGATCAATTTTAGTAACTCTCTCCAAAGTAGTTTATTGAGCTTCCTTTAAGAAGTTTTCCCTTGGTGGCTCTGAAATTTCTACAAAATCTGTATTCCCAGTCAAAGCAAAAACGTAGTTCTTTTAAAAATTGAGATATAGGGGCACCTGGGTGGCTCAGTGGGTTAAAGCCTCTGCCTTCAGCTCAGGTCATGATCCCAGGGTCCTGGGACCGAGCCGCACATCGGGCTCTCTGCTCCGCAGGAAGCCTGCTTCCTCTTCTCTCTCTGCCTGCCTCTCTGCCTACTCATGATCTCTGTCTATCAAATAAATAAATAAAATCTTTTTTAAAAAATTGAGATATAATTCACATGCCATAAAATTCACCTTTTATTTTTTAAATTTTATTTAACTTAAAGTCACTTAACTAACATAATATATCATGGTTTCAGAGGTACAGGTCTGTAAAATTCACTCTTTAACAGTGTGTAAGTCAGTGGTATTTCATATATGCACAAAGTTGTACAACCATTACCACTGTGTAATTCCAGAATGTTTTCATCAGCCCAAAAGGAAATCCCACACCCGTTAGCAGTCACTCTCTATTCAGCCTCTCTCCAGAGATCTTCTATCTCTATGGATTTGCCTATTCTGGACACTTTATATAAATGGAATTACATGGTCTCTAACCTTTTGTATCTGGCTTCTTTCACTAAGCATAATGTTTTCAAAGTTCATCTATTTGGAGCATGTTATCAGTATTTCATTCCTTTTTATGTCTGAGTTGAGAAACATGGTTCTTTATCAAAAATCAGATGAGCCAAAGACATTCTGTTACTTTCTGTTGTGGAAATTTTTATGGAATGAAATGAATATTGTTACAGGATAGGTCCTAAAGTTTGGCAATAGGGAAAGACCATGGGAATGCTACGTAATCATGGATTCTGTAACTTGATGCAGCAAAAGAGAGAGCATAGCCACTGGACTGTGGGCATCTAGGAAGATAAAGGTCTGTTTATAGGGTTTGGACTTAGGCTGAATGATTCTAGAAGGGACTAGAGAAGAGGTGACCAACACTGGATTGGGTAGCATCATGAAGTAGGGGCAGTTTAGTAATCGTGTATCTCAGAAATCTTTGCTCAGGATGGGGAAGGAACAAAGAGAGGGTAGGGAAGTCATTGGGAAGAAGGCAGGATCCTAGAAGGAGTGGTTTTGCAACTCTGGTTTGGCCTTGGGAGATAATACTGTTTTTTTGTTGGCCTTGTCTTTGGCTTTGACGGAGTCTAATGGAGATATTGCAGAGCTGATTTTCATGCTCTCACATGGGAAGGATATGCTCTGATTCTGAGATTATGGAAAAAATAGGCTTGGTAAGACCAAGCAAGTAAGATGCAACCAAACTACCAAATAGGACTGACCATTTCCTCATTGTAGTGATATTCCTTAGACTAAAATCTTTTTAATGATCTTCTGGCAGAATAACTCTGAATTATCCGAAGGACTTCTCAACCAAGTTACTCATATGGTTAAGCACCTTTTTTTCATTTCCTGCCTTGTGATGACCTTCGTGTTAGGTATTTTGTATGTTATTTTCTCTTGTAGGTTTAAACACTAATGAATAATTCATCCTTCCTCATTCAGCCAACAGAGTATGTATGAACATGTGCCAATTTGCCGATATCATTCCTTTATAAACACTTTAGTGAGTGCTAGGCTTTAGGACTGAATAAGACGTGGTCCCTACCCAAGAGATTGAACAGTGCTGTTCAATAGAATATTCTGTAATGATGGTAGTATTTTGTGTGGTCCAATATGATAGTTGTAGCCATATGTGCCTCTTAAACACTTGAAATGTGGCTCAAGAGACCGAGGAACTAAATTTTTATTTTTATTTATTTTTAATTAATTTAAACAGTAATAGTGGCCTATGAGACTCTTGGCTATCACATTGGACAGCACTGCTCTAGAAGTTAATGAATGAGATAAGGAAACACAAGTGCTCACAACCCATGGTGTGCTGTGTACTCCAATACAGGTCCCTATAAAGTGCTCTAAAAGTTCAAAAAACAGCCTCTGGTGGTAGAGGTGCCAGAGAAAACACCCAGAGGAGGGGAGGTACCATGAAAACGAGACTTAACAAAATAAAAATAATAGTAATAATTATTATTGTTATTATTTTGCCAGAGGAGGAGGGGAGGAAGGTGAGAAGGTTCATTCTAGGCAAAAGGCATAGTTTGCGGAACCACTGAGGCATTAATAAAATGCATACAATTTCAAGAAAACAATGTGGCTTGATAGGATCTAAGTGTAGGTTACTGTAATATTACCACTAAATGACATGGTTCTTATGGCAAAGGTGTAATTGAACAGATTAAAAACACATTTAACATTTTTGGCATTTATTGTGTTGTATACATTGTTCGAGAAGCTACGTCGTTTAAAATAGATACATAAATTGTCATCATGATCCCCATTTCAAGTCAAAAAACTGAGCCCTAGAGAGGTAAAGGAATTTGCCTGGGGACACAGAGTGAATGGAGAGAGCTAAGATTTGAATCCAGGCTTATTTGATTTCAGAGATCAGTCTCTCCATCAGTGACTCCACATCTTCCACTTTAAACTTTTCTCATTTGAAATTGTGATGGATTTTCTCAAGTATGCCTTCTGTGATTCATTCAGACCAGTATAAGTCTTCCACAAGGTTTTTTTTTTTTTTTAATATTCTGATTTCATATTTAAAATGTTTTCTGGCTAAGAGACTGATGTTATAATGTATCTATTCTGTTAACTAAGCATTTCATGAACTCAGGTTTTGGAAACAGCTTTATTGACAATTTCCCTTCTTTTTCTGTATATTTATAGCACTAGGAACCTTTTATATCCTAAAATGGGGTGGTTGCGGAATTAGCTAAATTGGAGGACCCAATCCATTCATTCCCAAATTTGAATGGGCTCCTATGACCATCATGCCCAGAGAATTCTTGCTTCCGCATGCTGGGAATGGCTTGTTATTTGAGCCTCTCCACATCTTATCCTAAAGGTCATGACCCTGGGCTCTGACTTCTTTCTTACCAATCTCTTGCAAATCTTAGTGGCTGGGTAGAGGCTTTGCTTTTCTTAACCAAGATCTCTGCACCTGTTTGGCAGGCATGGTCAAGTCCTGAAAATATCCCTTACTGGCTGAGAAAGTACTTGTCTTTTATGAGGACGTTTTCATTTTGTTTTGTTCTTTCCTTTTAGACTCGAAAGAACTCACTTGGTGTTATTTGCTCTGTTTCCTTAAAAGCTTGTCTCAAAGTCATGGCAAGGTACATCTAACATTCGTACTTGCCAGGTCTGGAACATAAGAAGTGTAACAAACAGTGCCTGCTTCAAGGCTCACACACTCCGCTGCTAATGCAGGACAGAGAGTAAAGAATAAAACAAGCAGTACCAGGAGATACTCAAAGGATGGAGCCAATATTCAGGGTTGGAGACGTCTTCATAGGGGAAGGACTGGCATCAGGTCTTACAAGAAGGGCTGGGAGAAGGGGCAATCTGTGTGTGGAATACTGCCTGGGGAAAGGTACAGGGTAGAGGGAGTTGTGGGAGAATTGTTTGGTTGAAAAAGAAAATGCAACCTTGGTTGCACATTAAAATCACGTGGAGAAGGAGTGTCTGGCTAGTCCAGTTGGAAGAGCATGTGACCCTTGATCTTGGGGTTGTGAGTTCAAGACCCATGTTGGCTGTAGAGATTACTAAAACAAACAAACTTGGAGAAAAAATCACCTGGAGAGCTCTAAAAACTCCCCTAAAGATTCTGATTGACGGGCAGCCTAGGCATCCAGATTTTTAAAGTTTCACAGGTGATTTTAATGCACAGCCATAGCTGTGGTTGAAGGCCATTGCAATAGTCTCCTTGCTCAGTTGTGGTCATTGAACCAACAGAGCCAGCCCCACCTAGAAGCTAGTTAGAAATGCTGAGTGAGTCTCAGGGAATCAGAATTGACATTACTACATGAGCCCAGGTGGCCCAGGTGCACAGTGAAGTTTGAGAAGCACTGCCATGGAGAAAATTTGAGAAATACAGTCGAAGAGGGCAGATGACTTAACCAGATTTTCGCAGCCCCTGTGCTGGGCTAGGAATGAATTACAAGTGGGCAGTGGTGTTGCTTTCCCCTCAAGCCATTAAGGATGTTTATACTTCTGATTGGCAGAAAGTCAGTCTTCTCTGGTTATCTATAATGTGTTCCATGAATATTCTTGAATTTTCTCTGAATGCCTTGAGGGGGAAAAAAAGGCAGGGAATCACCAGTTAGTGCTGGGCTGTACTCTGTCAGTTGTGGGAGATCCCCTGAAGACTTTTAATCAAAGTATGTTTTGTGTACCTTGCTGTGTTCTAGGAAGATTATCCTGACAGAAGCATATAGAATGGATTGAGAGGGGGTTCTCTGGGGTAAGAGGACAGAGGACAGTTGCAATAATTCACATGCAGTTTGACAGAGGACAAGAGTAAAGTGCATGGTATGCTTAAGAACTTGAACAATACTTCAGGACCCATGCCCAAATCTTCATGGTGAAGCTTGGAAGGAACTATAAAAGATTCTTTTATACCTTTTTGGAGACACCTTGTAACTTCGTTTTGTTTCTGTCAAAGCTTCAGCAAAGTTTCTGATGATTAAAATCTACTTGGCATAAATAAGGTCATAAACATTCAGCCCTCACTCTGCAGGATCCCCTAGTTCTTGGTGGGTGGGATCATCTGACTTGAGGGTTATCAGTGATTTCAAAGGAGAAAGGAAAACAATGATGGTCATCATTTGGTGAATAGGCAGTGAGGGAGAATGTCAGGAAATGGAGAGGTTAAAAGTCCAAGTATGAAAGGCTTGCTGTTGTTGAGGGACTCAGAACTATACATTTGAGTTTGAACAGTACTATAGGGGAACCTGGATATTCCAGGAGATTATTTTGTTTGGGGAAAAAATGTTGAAATAATTGGTGCATTAAGCTGCTTATTCTTCAAGGCCAAGCTTACATTGCTCCCTTCCATGAATTCTTCTCTTATCACCCCCGTACATGGTTTGTTCTCTCTCCTGTTTCCTAAAATTCTTTTCAGTGAGTCAACAAGGACATTTTTTAGTCCTGATACTTGAAAAGTACTCTGGTACGCACTTACTTCCTAGTAACTCACTTACGGTTGATTTTATTTTTCTTATTTATGGATGTATATTTATGAATGTATCCTGTCCCTCTAAATAGAATATAATATTATATATATATTATATATATATACATATATATACATATGTATATATATATAATATATAAGGACATGAACCATGTCTAATTCTACTTTATCTTTCCTGGGAATTTGTGACTTTGTGAAACACCTTTTATCTGGGGTCTCATAATCGAATATTAATAATTTAAAACATTTTACCATAGACTTCTTCATTTTCCAAATTTTTGATGTTTTCTCGGGTGTGGGGGGAGGCTGAAGAGTTCTCAAAATACGTAAATGTATACTGTGCATTTTAAATTGTATTCTGTAGTTTAAAATTAAGCTAAAATAGTACAATCAGATAAATGTTGGAATCTTTTTGTACTTTCAGTGATTCATTTCAGAGGAGGAGGTTTCAAAAAAATTATGGAGTAATTACCCTGTTTTCATAATCTTTTTTATATGGTACCTATTTTTCCTTAGTTGCTTTCTCATCTTGCCATTTGGGTTTCCTTTTTTTTTTTTCTTTGTGTTTGGCAGTGATACCATTTGTTGTAGGAAGGTAACTCCTGGCTATGTTTGAAGTTAAGAGTGTCAGCAATCATCTGGTTGTGACTCACTAACATGCTTAAACAGTGTATTTTATAGGAAATATATTGGCTAAGTGCTTTAACAGTTTTATTTAGCTTCAAATCATGACGTGCCATTTTCATGCCTTTTCTTGGAATTTTCTTGCCCAAATTCAAAGGGCATAATTATATTTTGAAATTGGGAACTCTGCAAAGTTGTGTCATCTAAATTTGGGGGGGAAGGGGGAAATTATTCTAATTCTAGGCAGTCATGACATTTGACATTATGGGAAAAGAAGTGTGTATTACATATAGAAAACCAGCTAGAGCTTGACCAAGAAGAGTGAAACTATTATACCAAGATTAAATTTAAAAGAAAAAAAAAAAAACCAAGATAGGGAAAACCTTTAAAAATAATTCCTTAATGAATCAATCAGTAGTTTATATCCTTAAAGAATTTTTTATGGTATAATAATGAACATTTATAACAGAACAAAAATAACCCATTTCCTAACATTAGCCTCTCTGCCTACGGAGGTCATAAAACTTGTTAATGCAGATGAGGCTGCCTTCTGTTGTGTGATGCTAATAGGAAATGGATCATTGCAGTTTATGGGGCACTTAGCCATTTTGGTTCATGATAAATGACTGACTTCAAGTGACATTCCTTCACTGATTTCCCACTATTCATCACCTGAAAGAATGGAACCCAAACATGAAGTTGATTTTGAAGTTGTCAAGAGTTTCACTGTGGTATAAATCCATCATAAGCCAATGTTTTAATTAATTTAGGAAGACATATTATGAATGAAGATGCTCATAAATGTTTTATGCTTCTATTTTCTTTGGTTCAGAGCCAGATTTGTAAACCTATTTTATCCTGCTCTAACTTCTGTTGCCTCTTTCTCTTCCCTTCCCTGTTTCCAAACATTCTCCAGTTTTGAAAACTCCCTAGATTTTATCTTTGCAGATGCTTTGATGTAATTATGTTGTTTTGTTCTATAAAATCAGTCCAAAATAAGCTGAAAGAGTGGAACATTTTTTCAACTGGTTTGTTCACCTACATGCTAGGCATTATACAAGACTGGTATGGAAATTTTCTTATATTGCTTGCTATTTTCTCTGTGTTCTTGCTGTTATCCTATTTTCTTCTTTTTCTCCTCTTCTTTTTTCTTGAAATATTACCCCCCACCCCCAACGAACACCCTCCCTGAGTTGGGAGGAAGAAGACTGCTTATTTGAATAAAGTCACATTATCCTACAAGTAGGCTCTTGTTCTTAGAAAATTATTCTCTAGCTTATTTTAGGGAGACCCTGCTGGCACTGTAAGGGTTACAATATCTAGTCAGGTTAAATGTATGCCTAAGGATGTTTGAGTCTTTCCTGTGTCGTCTCCATGTTTGGAATGGAGAGCCTGTGTTTAATTCAGTACCGATGATGCCCTCCATATTGCTGGCCTTTGGAGAGCGTTTGATATCTGACGGAATGCTATTTGGAAAGGAACATGTAAATGTTCTTACAGATCGTCCAAGAGTCACTTAGTGTTATTGAGATAATTTGCCATTTATTTCATTCGTTCGTAAAGGAATTTTGACCTCCCTTATCTATGTGCATTGTTGGAGTGAGGGTGACCACAGGTTATTTTGTTTGCTTTGTAGAAGTTAACAGGAGGAAGCACATCTGTGGTAGCTTTACTTAAGGTGCTGGTATCCTGGAAGGGAAGCCTGCAAAACTCCCTCCAAGAGCCTGTCTTTTGATACAGACATTTTCGTTCCTAGCAGATTTCCCCTTAGAGCCTTTTAGCAAATGGCTTCTGTTTATATATTGTTCGCAAAGAACTTTAGGCTAATAAATTGAAAATGTTGGAGGTGTCTGAACCCTTTCATGTTCTAGAACCCCAGACACTGGTGAAATTTTAGGAGAGAGCCTAGAAGTGGTAGAACTGAAATATTAATTGGGTCTCCTATGATCCGTTTTCCAACTGAAGGCCTAGGAATGGCTCATGGGGCATAGTCTGCCTACATGGTCTTAGTTAAATCCTCTCAGTCTTTTTTATAGTTGGTTGTGATATCTGATTAGAAAGAACAATACATCTTCTTCTCAAGTTTGTTGAATGAGCAATCACTAATTTTGAATACTTATTCAGATTGGCTCAAACCAAGTACCAAATCTTTTTTTTGTTTTGTTTTGTTTTTGTTTTTTTGTTTTTAAGATTTTATTTTTTGAGGGCACCTGGGTGGCTCAATTAAGCTTCTGCCTCTGGCTCAGGTCATGATCTCATGTGCCTGGGATTGTCATGCCTCTCATGTGTTGGGCTCCCTGCTCAGTGAGGAGCCTGCTTCTCCTTCTCCCTCTGCCATGTCCTCTGCTTGTGTTCTCTCTTTCTCTCTCAAATAAATAAAATCTTTTAAAAATATTTTTTGAGAGAGAGAACATGAGCAGGGGGAGGGGTAGAGAGACAAGCAGACATCCTGCTGAGCAGGGAGGCCAACCTAGGGCTTCATCCCAGGACCTGAAATCATGACCTGAGTCAAAGGTAGATGCTTAACTGACTGAGCCACCCAGACACCTCTTACCAAATCTTTAAAATGGCCAGTTCACATATGCTACACTAATCTTTTAAGACTGTTGAAACATATCTATAATTTAATTTTTGACCTGCTTTTGCATGTTATGTTAATTGGTGGCATAGAGCCTGGGGCTGGAAGGAAGCTGCTAAAGGGAGGAGAACAGAAAGAAGCTGCAAGAAGAGGCCTAGATGTCCTGTTGACCAGACACTTCTGTCAGCATTAACCACTTCATGACTCTGGTGCGCTGACGTGAGCACTGATAGCATTTTACTTTCTTCCTTCTCTTTTCTTTTTCTTCTCTTAACCTTCTTTCCTCCATCTGTGGGTGTAAATCTGTTGAAACTAAGGAAAAGCAGACTAAGATCTAAGTTGTACAAATTTTTCTGGGGGAGGAGGGTAGTAGATTGGAAGAAACACACCAGATCACTGAAAGAATGTCTTAGGAATGAATTGGAGTGTTAGGCTTCTTGCAAAGAGGTGGGAGTTTTGTATTCACAGGGCTTTAATGACCACTTTCTTCCATCTATGTTTTGAAGCCTTTTGAATGCAACGTGTTCTTAAAGTCCAGGTCCTCACATAGACACCTTGAAGCTAAAACTTGAAGTGTTTACACATTGTGTTCTCCCCACCACTACAGATATTGTCATGTATTAGACTTGCACAGAAACCACTTAATAATCCCTCAGATTAAATTAAAAGTAGAAGAAGGTTTCCAGTGGAAAATTACTCTTCCATGGGAGTTTTTTAATCCTGAAATTTATTGGAAACAAAAGGACTAAACTATTAAACATAAATATGATCTTTTTCGGGGGCTTTTTAATTGGTTTTGAAATTCCCACTGAAGAATAGCCTAGCTGTTAATGATTTTCTCTCTTCACTTACTGATTTGAAGGTGTGATGTTAGTTTTATCCTGTAGGCTGTTACTTTGCTTCTTTGCACTTCAAAAAGATCTAAGGTCACTGATTATGACTTTGCTACTTCCTGCCCTATTGTCCTTACAAAGGAGTTTTGTGGGTTTAGAACTTACTATAAAGAAACCAGCGCAAGTAAAAATTCTTGATATTTGCATGTCTATTAAATTCAACATCTTTGCTTTTCATTTCAACTTGTTTGATTGTACAGTTTATAAGGTGATACTGGGACTTAAGGGTTCCTCTTATGAGAGCTGAAATGCCTTTCACCTCACTTTGTTTTCATGACGGTTCGATGAATTACGAAGCAGAGTAAGAGCCAGTCAACTAAGAAACTGTGGGGAAACAAGATGTTTACATGTCTATGAAACTCTGTTGACCTATAACACCCCCCCCCAAAAAAAAAAACTGGGGCAGGGGGCATTACTAACACCTTTTATTCAGTTGCCCTCATGGAATTTGGTCTTCTTTTGATGTAGCAGTACTGATAGACCTTTCCTGCAGTTGTCATGCCACTTCATAGATATCATCTGTGAGTGACTATTGTGTTCAGGCCTGAGCTAGCAAACCAGTGCATCTGGTTCTGAATCAGTCAAGTATTTCAAATCTTCACTAGCTAAGCCTGTATTATTGTTTTCCTCATTTTGGTAATTCTCTGCAACAAGTAATTATCAGGCATGTGGTTTTTGGTGGAGGAACATCTAAGCTAAGTTGGTAGGAACATCAAGCAAACAAGTTGAACAATGTTTTGGTTTTTGGTTTTTGGTTTCATGATTACTACTTCATATCACTTTGTGTTTTTTCAGTACCTCAGTATATGAGGCACGATAGCCTATAGAGTAAATTTGAACACAGAGTTCCCACCTCTCTTGAGTGTATGTTTTTAGTAAAAATTTTTTAGATTAAAAGAAAGTATGTTTGACCTTTCTCCAGAACTCCAGATACATATATAACAACTATCTACTTTTATTTCCATTTGGATAGCTAATAAGTATCTCAGATATTATATATACAAAATACAACTCTTGATTTTTTTTTAGATAACCACTCTACCCACCTTGTACCTGCTTTCTTCCATTTTTTTCCCTCTTCAGTTAATAACAATGCCTAGTTGTTCAAGTCAAAAACCTAGGAGTTATTTTTTTTCTTTCCTTGAATATATTCTCCCTTTCAATCTGCTGGCAGGCATGTCTCCAGAATAGGTCCCCAGTCTGTACACTTCTTCCCACATGCATTTCCCCACCATAGTTCCAGTGACCATCTTCTCTTACTTGAAGGACTATGATGGCCTTTTCCCTCCTACAGCCTCTATTCAGAGACAGTGATTTTTTTTTTAAAGATTTATTTATTTATTTGAGAGAGAGAGAGAGAGAGAGATATGGGGGAGGGCAGGGAGAGAGAGAGAGAGAGAGAGAGAGAAAGAGAGAGAGAGAATCCTCAAGCAAACTCCCCACTGATCATGGAGCCTGACTCATGGCTCTAGCTGAAGACCCTGAGATCACAACCTGAGCCAAAATCAAGAGTCAGTTGCCCAACCAACTGAGCTACCCAGGCACTCCCAAAGTGATCTTTTAAAGCAGAGATCAGGGGTGCCTGGGTGGCTCAATATGTTAAGCATCTGCCTTTGGCTCAGGTCAGATCCCAGTGTTCCAGGATCAAGCCCTGCATGGGGCTCCCTGCTGGGTGGGGAGTCTTCTTCTCCCTCTGCCCCTCACCCTGCTCATGTTCTGGCTCTTGGTCTCTTTCTCAAATAAATAAATAAAATCTTTTTTTGGAAAAAAAAAATTAAGCAGAGATCAGATCCTCTCCATCTGAAAACCCCATGGCAGCTTCTCATCACTCTAAAAAAAAAAGAATCCAAATTCCTTACCTTGCAAGGCCCAGCATGGTCTGGCATCTGGTTACCTCTGCTGTCTTATCTCCTATCATTTTTCCTCTCACTTACTGACCTTCTTACTACTCCTCAAACATCCCCCAGCTTATTCCCACCTCAGGGCTTTTACCTCAGTTCTTCTCTGTCCTGCAATGCTCTTTCCCCAGATCTTCACATGACTGACTTCTTCCTACTGTTTGAGCTTTACCTAAAATGTCAGCTCCTCAGAGAGGCCTTCCTGAACATCTCATTTAAATTGTGTACCTCTCTCCCCTGTTACTCTTCATCCCACTACCTATTTTATTTTATTCCTAGCAAAGATTACTATCTAAAGTTCCTATTTATTTACCTATTTATTATAGTTCACCATCTCCCCTAGAATGTAAGCTCCAGGAGGACAAGAACCTTGTCTGTCTTGTTTCTTCTCTCTCTCTCTTTTTTTTTTTTTTTTAATTTCATTCACTTGACAGACAGAGATCACAAGTAGGCAGTGAGGCAGGCAGAGAGAGAGGAGGAAGCAGGCTCCCTGCTGAGCAGAGAGCCCGATACGGGGCTCGGGGCTCGGGGCTAGATCCCAGGACCCTGAGATCACGACCCGAGCCAAAGGCAGAGGCTTGAACCCACTGAGCCACCCAGGCGCCCCTGTCTTGTTTCTTGATGTATCTCTAGTGCTTGTAACATTGTCTAATAGGTGCAGTAGGTGCTCAGTAAATATTTATGGCTGAATTAGTGAATAAGAATATTTAAGCCCATAAAGAATATAAGCTACTAAATCATTTTAGATTATATTTTAGTGAGAATATTCCTGTCAGATTTTCATGGTATTAAGTGGCCCAAAGGCAAGGGAATGACTTTCTCTTCCAGTTGTTCTATTAATCTGGGATAAAGCAGAGGAGGTACGCCTGGGTGTCTCAGTCCTTAGGCATCTGCCTTAGGCTTGGGTCATGATCCCGGGGTCCTGGGACTGAGCCCTGTGTGGGGGTTCCCTGCTTGGCAGGAAGCCTGCTTCTCCCTCTCCCAGTCCCTCCGCTTGTGTTCCCTCTCTCATTGTCTCTCTCTGTGTCAAATAAATAAATAAAATCTTTAAAAAAAAAAAAGCAGAAAAGATTGACTATCACAGTCAGTTGGCTTTCTCTCGCAGTATCTGTGCATTTAAACTGGACATCATTTATCAGTTCTGCCTATCTTTTATTTGCAACTTGAGTGTTGTATGCTTGAACAACAGTACGAAGTGTACTCCTTGTAGATAAGAGTCTGAAATTGTGGCAAGTTCTCATTATGTGAGAACAGCTTGCATTGAACAAGCAGAAGCCATGCATATGTCTCTCTCAAGAAAGAAAATATCAAATTCTAGATTGAGCATGGTAAACAACAATTAATTTAGTTGTACATGTTCTTAATATAAGGTGATTTTTCAGGAACTGATGAATACATAAATAACAGATACATATTTATTTTGCGAACGTAAATTTTTGCAAGTCAAACAGACGATGTTGGACGTATGCCTATGATTAAGACAAGAGGAGAAAACAGGGAGCTCTTTTTCTTTGCATTGCTGTATTTTGATAGCAAGTGTCAACAGGCCACAGGCCAGAGACTCACCAAAATTAAAATATGGTAAAGATGTTTTGTTTCTGTTTCTTTGATTTCCGAAGCCCCATCAGAGTTCTTCTCAGCCTCTTCTTTCTAGTATTCCACTGCATTATTTTCTGTCCTTTCATGGATAATGTTTTCCTTTCCACTTTCTTAGGGAAAGTAGCAGCCTTCACAGTTAAAAGATTTTCTCGCTGACTTCCTTTTAAATTTCCTGGTTCTCAACTGTTTGTGTTCTGCATGGAGTAATTTTTCCTTTAGGAGTTTCAGATACCTTTTCTTCCCTCCATCCCACTGACAAATCCCCAAATACTGAGTTGTGCTCTATTCTCTAACAAGAGGTGCTTTTCTTGTGTGGGGCAGTACAGTAATCCTTTGATCAATTCCTTCATGGGAAGAACTACCATTTTCCCCTCTAGCCAGGAGTCCAGAGTTGGTATATTTATGGCTGAACTTCAGGTCTGGCAGAATTAAGGTTCACAAGATTTCTGTAACTTTAGCTTAAATTTCCTTTTAACTGGGATTTGATTTTGACCCGGATGAAATCTTATTTTTAAATTAGTGTGGTAATCCTAACATCCAGATTTTAAATCATCATTAAAGAATACGAATTTAAAAGTGATTCTTTCTCATTGGATCATAAATTGATCATGAATTGGCATCTTAATGATTTCCAAACACTACCAGTGCAGAGATAGCAATCTCCTATTGTTAAGGATATCTTCCTTTTGCCTCTTCTGATCTGCTCTCCACCCTTCTCCACCCTCCCTCTTTCTACCCAGGAGGCTGCCTGTGAGGGCTACACAAGGGCTCCTGTGCCCTCTGACTTCCGCCAATGGCAGGGTCCCAGCAGGAGATTCAAGGGAGGGGCGCGAGTAAGGTCAGGCTAATTATTCTCCTGGCTCCCTCCTTATGGGGTTGCCTTGGGCTGCCTGTGCCCCTCGACCTAAGGTCACGGTTTTTCACTCTAAGACTTTTCTCCTTTTGGGTTCCTGTAATCAATCCATCCTCTCATCTCTTTTTCTCTAGGAGTGGTAATAGTTCTGCTGCTACCAATCCCAAATTACAGCAGCATCCCTTGTCATTTCTTTACATGCATCCATAGCTTAGCAAATTGTCCCTTTCAAATAAGTCTCTGGAAATTATCCTAATTGGAATGCATCATTGGTTTCTTGTTGGAACCCTGTCTGATGCAAATCTTATCATATCCTAGATTTTGGATGTTATCCACTATTTTTAACAAAGTACATACTACATGGGGATCACCTGAGTAACCAGTTGAGCAGACACAAAACAGAAGGTCACTGCCTTTTGGGGATCTATCATGTGAGATAGACAAGCTTCTCCTTTACTTTATTCAGTATTCAGTCAACATTTATCGAGCAGCTGCTTAAACCAAACATGGTGTATGAATCTGAGGCAAATATAAAGCACTATTTGGTCCTTGCCATTGTATATCTCCATTTTAACTGCGTATTTATAGTTAAATATTTGATAAAGTAGAAAATCACCAGCCTGTCTGGTTGTGCCTGATGCCTGGTCCTGACCTATTTTCAGTTCCCAATGCTTAGTTCTATAGTGACCTCTGGGATTTTCAAGCATGACTATTTCCTGGGCCCATAACAGGACCCCTTTTGTACCTTTGTTTCTCTGCATGGGATCTTATAAAGTGTCAAGGAAATGCTTCTGGACTGACAGAAGATTTCAGTTGAGTACAAGTCTTTTCTTTAAGTTAGTATTGGGTAAAACATATTCAGTTGGGAGTATTTCAGAAGAAGGGGCATATGGTTGAATAGACTTGGGCAATTATCTTTAAAAAGCTTCTGACCGTAGGACATCTTTTAAGATTGGTGACTATATTTTGGGAAAACCTGCTTTGCATAGTTGAGTTGTCTCCACTAGAACCTTGGGCTATATTAACTTTTCCTTCCATGGCTCTCAATGCCTGATAACCCAGAAGAACTGTGAGGGTCAGAAAACACAGAATTTGGCAGGTCAAGAAGGATGTGGCACTCCTATCCTGTGCTGAGGAAGAATGCATGTGAGTGACCCTGTCCAGTTAGTAAGGCCTCGTGGTCATCTTTAACATCATCACAAGATGATGTTCTGACAGCCCCACACTTCATGATCCTAACAGGAGACATCAGCAATTACATGACAGCCACAATTCTAACTTTTATTTCCAGGGATGGGGCAGGGGGTTTGTACCTTATGATGACCTAGTTTGAGAGTTCCAGGTGCCATGGGGCAGCCAGAAGGAAACTCACTACCTTACAAAGGACTGGGACTTG